>NC_054377.1:104628440-104952503 GCF_017654675.1 Xenopus laevis | reverse complement strand
CAAAAGTGCAAGGAGAATGTATTTTATACCCCTTGATCAAACAATCTTATGATCTATGTGCACACAGTAATGCTTCTGTGGGTACAGTCTTATGTTCCTGTAGGCTAGTACCTTACCTTGTTTCTTTTATATGTTGCTAAAACCAATTTACATGTCCCATGTGTCATTAGCCTAAAGCTTAGCGTCTGCTTCCAGTTGTGTTTAGGACATTGAAGATCACAGTCAAGAGGAGATCACATGTTAATCCAACCCATGCTTTTATAAAACACTCTTCCTTCGTGCCATGCTGTATTGGGGTTTTCTTTCTTTGGGATTGTGAATGGTCCATTATTGCATTTTTCATTGAATTAATGGAATTCAGCACTAAAAAGTGTCCATACAAATAGATGATGAATAGATTCAGTACTAAGTGGACTACTGAATAGCGTGTTGACTATTTTGGCAAATCAAATCAGTAATGCATTAATATAGATTCACTGTGAGAATAAAGTAAACAAAATAATGTACACATGTACATCTAAAGGGCACATGAATGCACAATACTGTTCTAAAGTTTCCCATGTCTGTCTCGTTCTATTTTTGTCTCAGGTTGGAATCTTTTTGCTCAAGGGGTTAATTAGCTAGCTCTTTGAACCCGCTGTTTTATACACTGGGAGGGATAACTCAAGTTATTCCTGGAATGTCCCGGAGGGACACAATAAGATGCCCCTGCTGGGTGGCAACCCCTAGAGTATTAGCTTTTGTCTTCAAATACTGGTCACTTTCACTCTGCCCTTTTGGGCTAAAAGGTTATAAAAGTGTTAAATATACAAGATAGAAAGCTAATTCACAAATAAAGGGACTGTGCCAGTGATATGAGTTCGGCAGGCGATCCTACTATGTGATATTCTTTCATTACATTCAGTGTTATTTGCTTTGGTGCTGTTTCATAAAATGCCATCCCACATTTCCATTGTTATGTATAATGTGACAGCTAGTGACCACCACATCCCAGTCACACTGAATCCAGCAGTAAATCAGCACTAACAGCCTTCAGCTTGGGTTACTATGTGACAAACCAGCTTCTTCCTGTGCGTTTAGCTGCAAAATTTACTAAATTAGGATTCCACATTTCAGCTTTCATTGGTTGCCCCATAAAGAAGAAATTGAGTATGAGGATAAATAGTGTGAACATAATAAACCTTTTGGGCATATTTACATTTATACATATACAGTTAATGGAGCATGGGATGATTTGGAGCATTTTGTGACTCCATAAAAAGGGGGACAAAGTGCTATAAAAATTCTTCTCCATTAACTTTAAACAGCCATGTGGCACAGAGTTTCTGAGCGATAATGGCATGCCCTAAACTCCACCATGTTATGGAAGGGATGATTTGAAGTGTTTTGTCCCCACCCACAAAGCTACAAAATGCTAGGGAGACAAAATGATCCAAGTCATCCTGTGCACCATTACCCCAAGTGGAATACTTGCCTCTGTTTAGTTCTCCATTACAATCCAATAATCAGCACAATTTTAAGGTAATACGCTGAAGTGATATATTGAAGTCAAGTCAGAGTTATTGAGTCAAACAGTATGGCAGGTCCTATTTATCTGTTTAAATGCACGTCCAGAGAGTAAACTATATGATTATACAGTACTTCATATTTCAGTAACATAAGGGGAAGGTAAGCAAAACGTTATAGAGTGGTTTCCAACCAAATTGGCTTGGTCTTTACATATAATATATAGAAGGAGGAGAAGAAGTTCTTCCCTTGAATTTATGACAGGATTATCTGCTCTATGGAGAAGGTTTCTCATTGTTTTAGTTTGTTTGCTCTATGTTCAGCCTTCATGTTATTTTTGCCCCAGGCTGCATGTTATCACTTCATGACTGCTTACTCCCCACTGCGACTCTCACAATAATTTCACTTCCCCCTCAATCTTTCTTTCCAAATTCTGGTGACTTATGTGACTCAGTGAAGACAACCCTCTGTGGGGCAGCGTAACAAATCCCGTTTACTGAGACCATCAGTGGACCTCCAGTCCCTTCCCACATACCAGATTAATACAATATCATTCATGTGCTAGGGGACAACAGAAACCTGAACTTTGGGTGACACATAGCTATGGATAAGGAGCAGTAAATCACAACTACCAATGTAAAAAGCTGGATGATAAGCACTTTTACATTTCTTCTGTAGATGTTTCCTTTATCACATGAAAAAAATCATATTCTACAATCCCTTACATAAGTTGGTTTAAAACACCCAGGTCCTAATTGTCTCTATTCATTTTAAGGCAGTGTGTTATCGGAATGTAAAGCATGCAGTCATACTGCAGCTGATGCTAACTGTTAACTTTTACACGAGACAGCAGTTTGTAATATTCGCATGTTTCAGTGTTTTGAAAGTGTAATATTTGATGTTTCTTATGAAAATTCTCTTCATAATGATTCAACTGGAAAGAAAACTGCTCATGGCATCTTCTTTTATGCCTATTGTACAATACAATAGGAATGTTCTCTGCAAGATCATATGTCCTGCTTGATACATCTACCCTATCACTGGATAAATTAATCTGTGATCAATTTGGTCATAACATTTTAATTTAAATGTATCAAACTAAAAAGAAGTTCACGTAAGTTTCATTCAAGTGTAGAAAAACTGGGGACTCAGTGTTGGAAGCTGCTTACTTTAATTTGCTCACTTAATACATGTTTATGTGCCCCTTGAGAATGGGCCTGGATGGCATATCAGAATATTAGAACTGTTGCACACACATTATTATCATCATGCCAAGTGCATTATGGACCCCTTGTAGCGATAGGATAGAAAAGGGAACTTATTATTAAATCACCAGATTTTTATCAATTCCAGAGACCTAGGCACAAAATTGTAATTTTAAGCTCTGCAGCAGATTATATTAGATCCATTGTACCTTGTCCACGTGACTTGAGTGCTTATCAACAGGTGCAGATCACCCATCAACTGCTGAGGGCCCTGGAGTATAGAGAGTCTAGCTGCATTTTAAATGTATGTTTTAGAAACAGGCCATCTTCTCAAAGATATTTTAGCCCTAAAACGATAACTTCTAGTCGCACCCCTGCCTGTGCCTGTAGTATTCTTGATAGGATAAATTCACTAAAAGTAGGCCCCTCATTTGTAATGTTTGGGTTCTTCTACACACCTGAATAATTCCCACCCCATATAATTAGCTGAATTGCATATATTGAAAGATATGGGAAAACTTATCAGTTCCTTTGGTTGTCTAGAGTTGCAGTGACTGTGCCAGTGCTATTGGTCCGTGAACCTCATAGGAACAAGTATCAAAAAGAACCCAGTTGTAGAGACTGATACTGTATGAATGAGTGATGGCTTAGTAGTATGCATGTTAAGGAGGTTCTAAACTGACACCAGTTATGACACTGCTTCATGGCCACCCCTAGCATTTCCTACACATTGCATAAATAAGGCATTTTCAATGTCTTTTGTATCAGAATCTATTTTTTCTGCTGTCTTTTCATATTCCTTTATTTATTATCCTTGCTGCACGTGGGGGAATTCCAAAAGAATTGGATGCTATTTCTCTGCAGCTGCAGCAGATGCTAAATACTGATTAATCCTTGTGCTATCTAACACAGTTCTCCAACTCGCCTTTGTCACTTTGATCTGCCCACTAATCTCCTCAGCTCTCCAAATTTTTGTATCCCCTTGTATCCTTTTTTTTTTTTTTTGCTGGGTTTACATTTTAGTGCTGAGCTAGGGTGTCATTGGCAGGTGCCATTTTACATATGCTGTCTGAAAGCTCCTATCCAGAGTTGCTTAGCTAACTAAACCTTGAGATTAGTAAATCATTTTCCTGATCATTAATCTTTAAAGATGAACTAATGTTTCATATGGAGGTAAAGCTTTAATGGTGATGAGGATGAATGGCAAAGGGGTCCTGGATGAACATGAGGGATTTCTGACCACTAATAGCCCTTCTATAAATTTATTGAGCTGATCATAATTTATTAATTGAAGCATTTAACCCAGTTGTGTTTTGTGCTTTTGTATAGGTATTGTATTAATAGAATATCTGTAATTTCTTTCTGTATAACATTTCATTCTGTAAAACAGGTATGAGAAAAAATTATTAAAATCATACTACTTTCTTTTGTAGTATCAGAATATTTATCTGTCATGTATTCCTAGGCACAAAAATCCTAAGAACCTTAGCTTTGCAAATAAGATAGTATCCTGGCACAGGCTTTTTTATAACAATGATTTTTTTAAAAAAAAAATACTATAGCTGGTAGGGACTCTCTCTAACTTGTGCAGTGACTAATATGTGCCGCCTTGTGGAGAATAATAAAACCCAGTTATAGTGACTTCTAAATCATATAAATTTAGTATTGTCATGTGCCTAATGGAGAAAGGGGAAGGGAAAAGTCTAGTTTATAACACTAGTTATTTGCAGCTACTATTTTGCAGAACAGAGTAACATGCCTTGGACCTGCTGGTACCTGATGCCTAGATTTAGCACCCTATTTACTTCAGTGGTGTAAAAATATTTAATGCATGGGAAGGCAATTCCAGCCCAATATCTCATTGTCTAATCTGCAGTAGTACTATATTTTTTTTTATAGGACCATACCATTGAGCTACAATTTTAAGTTTACTGTGACCATGTCTACAGGGCTCACTTATTAGTGCCCTAGATGCAAGAGCAGTGAAATAGAACTAAGGTGTTCAAATTTGTACCCCATAGGGCCCATGCACTTGCATCTGGGCCCATAGTCTGTGCAGGCTGTGCTTTGCAATTTAAACATATTAAAAAGTACACAGGACACTAATGTCACCAGGGGACAAACATGTGCCACCTACCACCCCATCTAATTGGACCAGTGTTGTTAGTGGAGTACCGCAGGGCTCTGTATTAGGTCCCTTGCTTTTCAACTTGTTTATTAATGACCTGGAGGTGGGCATTGAAAGTACTGTTTCTATTTTTGCAGATGATACTAAATTGTGCAGAACTTTAGGTTCCATGCAGGATGCTGCCACTTTGCAGAGTGATTTGTCTAACCTGGAAAACTGGGCAACAAACTGGAAAATGAGGTTCAATGTTGATAAATGCAAGGTTATGCACTTTGGCAAAAATAATATAAATGCAAGTTATACACTAAATGGCAGTGTGTTGCGAGTTTCCTTAAATGAGAAGGATCTAGGGGTCTTTGTAGATAACACGTTGTCTAATTCTGGGCAGTGTCATTCTGTGGCTACTAAAGCAAATAAAGTTCTGTCTTGCATAAAAAAGGGCATTAACTCAAGGGATGAAAACATAATTATGCCTCTTTATAGGTCCCTGGTAAGGCCTCATCTGGAGTATGCAGTGCAGTTTTGGACTCCAGTCCTTAAGAGGGATATAAATGAGCTGGAGAGAGTGCAGAGACGTGCAACTAAATTGGTTAGAGGGACGGAAGACTTAAATTATGAGGGTAGACTGTCAAGGTTGGGGTTGTTTTCTCTGGAAAAAAGGTGCTTGCGAGGGGACATGATTACACTTTACAAGTACATTAGAGGACATTATAGACAAATGGCAGGGGACCTTTTTACCCATGAAGTGGATCACCGTACCAGAGGCCACCCCTTTTGACTAGAAGAAAAGAACTTTCATTTGACGCAACGTAGGGGGTTCTTCACAGTGAGGACAGTGAGGTTGTGGAATGCACTGCCGGGTGATGTTGTGATGGCTGATTCAGTTAATGCCTTTAAGAATGGCTTGGATGATTTTTTGGACAGACATAATATCCAAGGCTATTCTGATACTAAGCTCTATAGTTAGTATAGGTATGGGTATATAGAATTTAATTAAAAGTAGGGATGGGTGTATGTATGGATGCTGGGTTTTCATTTGGAGGGGTTGAACTTGATGGACTTTGTCTTTTTTCAACCCAATTTAACTATGTAACTATGTAACTATGTATCCCTCTGAGGGCTGCAGGGATGCCAAAAACCTCAAGCCTCAGTACATCACTGCTAGAAAAGTGCTAGAAAAGTGCTGCATTCAGAGGGGCCAGTGATGGACTACACGGAATCATACCCTGAACGCTCCCCAGATTGCACATCATTCAGACACATAGGCCTGAGGGAACCAGGGGCCTAATGCCTTCACCTTAATGACCTCTGCACCCTGTGTACTATTCTTAAATACAAAAACTCTTCAAATAAGGAATTTTGTACTGGGCAGGAAGGCACATTAAGTGGTGGATTAATTTTACTGTAAAAAGGTTCATATGTGTCAATAAAAAACAAGCCAAGCTCTTTCCTTGGGCAGTTAAATATTAATGAACTAAACAAATGCCAACATTTACTGGACAGGCAGAATAAAAGTATATTGGAGCTAACAGAAACTTTTAATTTTAATAAAGGATTTTTGAAGTTGTGATACATTGGACATATCTGGATAAAAATGATGTGTCCATTCATACACTTGAAAGTTATATTTCTGATTTCTGCAGAATTGGAGTGGAACTGTTCACGGTTAAGTTTCTGACTAATGGCACCCTTGTGTGATATCTGTCACCTGCCCTTTCTTGGGGTGATGTGATCATTTTGCCTCTTCACAATTAGCTGCAGGCGTGTGGAAGTGTTTGCCTGTCCCTATCCACATAAATTCATCCATGTACTTGTAGCTTCCCTCAGTTTGCTGTAAGACATTACAAAGCTGTGATGATTCTCTAAGCCATCCCAAAGTTACACAATTGCACTCATTTTTATCTAACTTTCCTCATTAGAGTTAGGATTTAAGTTTTAGGGCAATTTGCCCTGTAACTCTATTTTCAGAATGGCACCTTAGGCAGAAAACACCCTTGGGTTTGTTTATGTAAGAAAGTCAGGTGGCATAGGTTTTAGGAATTCATGCATGCAGTGTAGTTCTCGATATTAGGTGCTTTCTCTGCCAATCAGTGAACAGAGTTTATAAATGGATCCCAAGAAGGCCTAAGCAATGATGTTATTGCTCTTGTTTGGATGATCTCCAAGTTCTAGTGATCACTGAAGAATAATACACTTCAGGGGCCAGGGGAAACCAGAAACAGTATATTTGTCTGCTGTTAACTAATGCTAAAATTTAAACCAATTAGATCTAAAGATTTTACTAATTGTTTCCCAGATGGAAATTGCCTGTATAAGCAAAAGCTTATAGACAAATCTCAAAGATAATAGTGATGACAGTGTTCACCATTGTTTACCAAATCAAGATAAATAAAATGGTATAGTGCCAGGAAGCATGAATAATTATGTGTTCTATGAGTAATTTAAAAACCTAGGCCTGGGTACAGGCTGGACTGTTTTTACTATTGTCAATGGCCTAGGCACAACAGGCTTTGTGGGGGCCTAATAGCAAAGGTACTTTTGTCACCATCTTTCCCTACCTGTGTGATCTTGCCTAACTGTATCAATAAACCCCACGATTCTCACCTTTAACTGGTTTTTGCTGGAAAGCCAATGACCCTGGAACAGTGTCTATTAGTTACAGTCCCTAGTTTTCTCTCTGTTCATACAGATTCATGCTTTACACCATTGCATTATATTCCGTGCAGTGTTATGCTTGAGAGATTCAAACAACATACTTCTCCTGTATTGCACATCGTTAGAGAATGCAACAAGGATGGCACTAATGCTACATTTATTTAGGGCGGAATGGATTCCCAGATATCTTCATTGACATTTTTGTGAGGTCACATTCATCTCCGAATCTTGGCCTGAATTTTGCTAGCTGGACCAGATGTCTTTCCTCACAATAGAACTTTTTATGTGGAAGAAACACCAGAGGTCCAATGTCAGCCTAGAAAGCATTTCAAGATGTAGCATAACCCGGGGGCAGGGATGATCAGACAAAAAGGACTTGTTAGAAGCTTAACCTGAGAGAAGCAGAACATCTTCCCCACCTGTTCTCTCCCTTCAACCAGAAAAGTTGGAAATAAACAGCCTCTTAGTTCTGCAAGACATACCAGAATGATGGGATAAAACATAAAACATATTTTATCTAGAGTTCAAAATATATGTATAACACAAGAATGGAAAAAAAAATCAGTCTTAAAGTAAAACCAAATGTATTTATGTATAAATATACTTTTAAATATAAGAAGGCAAGTGGCTGAACAGTGCAGAGTTTAATATCTCACCACAAGATGCCCTAAAGCAAGCAGTTTATTACTTTCCCAATATTCAGTAAAGCATTGTTATCTTTTCTTTGTGGCTTGCTACATTTCACTCATGTTTTTAACATGACTTGGTGATTTTGTTGTGACTGACACCAAGGAAAGTAGCGATGTGCTCCAGGGACAAGCCACCAGGTGCAGGTACTGGCAATAGAATTTGTGTTTTATTAACAAAACACTTAAAAAAAATAAGGCTATAATCAAGTCAGCAGCATACCAGATAGCCTGGTGTGTTTCACCCCAAAACAGTAAATCATAACCTGATGTGTGCAAATGGAGGGATGAATTAACAGACAAATAACCCCCTTTCTCTCTTGTGATACAGAGCATGGTATACAGCAAAACAACAATTTAATAGAATTGTGACACATTTTGATACACAATCAAAATTAAAATATTACAGGTACAGGACCTGTTATCCAGAATGCTCTGGGTTTTCCGGATAAAGTTCTTTCCCTAATTTGGATCTCCATTCATACGTCTAATAAATATTTAAACATTAAATTAACCCGATAGGATTGTTTTGCCTCCAATAAGGATTAAGTATAGCTTAGTTTTAAAGATAAAGTACAAGGTACTGTTTTATTATTACAGAGAAAAAGGATAGCATTTGCTTATAATGAAGTCAATGTGAGATGGCCAGATATCCAGAAATTCAAAACTTTCTGGATAATGGGTTTCCAGATAAAGGATACCTGTACAATTCTTTTTATTGTTAAAAAAATAAAAGTTTCAATACTGAGGGCCTGAGGGACATTTCTTCTAACCACAGGTCTATTTGTTTTGGAATCTCATGGTAAGGAAACTTAAGGGGAACTGCTTTGTCCTGAACCTTCACTCTCTTAACAGAGATCAACATTTTGTTAACTAAACTGACTAAATCTGACCAGTTTAAAATTAAAAGAATTTTATTTATATACTATAAAAGTAATATATACATGTTCCTGTAATGCTCTAGGGCGGGGATCCCCAACCCTTTGAATCTGTGAGCAAGATTCAGAAGTAAAAGGAGTTGGGGAGCAACACTAGCATGAAAAATGTTCTTGGGGTGCCAAGTAACTGCTGTGATTGGCCATTTGGTAGCCCCTATGTGGATTGTCAACTTACATTGAGGCTCTGTTTGACAGTACACCTGGTTTTTACACAACCAAAACTTGCCTCCAAGCCTGGAATTCAAAAATAAGCTCCTGCTTTGAGGCCACTGGGAGCAACATCCAAGGAGTTGGAGAGCAACATGTTGCTCACGAGCTACTGGTTGGAGATCACTGCTCTAGGGTTTGACCATGAGGGGTCTAGGGCAGGCTACAATTACAGTATAAGTACATGGCAGAGGCCATATTTACCATAGTTATGGCCAGTGAATAGGGTGGGCCTGCAGTAAATTGACTGTAGATGCATGTAAATAAGTCATAATTTTCTTCACAGAAGCTAGGAAAAATAATAGTCTGTAATCTAAATATCAACAAAGTCTGAATATTTTTGTATAGCCCAATATAATACAGTTTTATTGCTCTAATGAAATTAAATGCACCCACATTTGCTGCAACAGTCATTAGCCTAATATAGAAGTTTAATCATATGTATGTCCTCTGGTAATAAACTGGTTAAGCTGTCCCAACTCATCCAGGTCATCCAGTGAGAGAGACAATGCTTTTGGACATCAAGCAACAAGCGCTCTAGGGATTGGCCAGATGTTTCCTAAGCTCTTCCATCCAGCTGTGCAGAAACCATTTATAGACATGGACAGAGTTCCAGAATTTAGTCATTCTGCATTAACTCTTGGTTGGTTGAACAACACAAAAGACAGCCAGTTATTTCACCTTGAGTAGTACAGCCCGAGGCATACTATCATACCTCACCAGAATCTCAGTTGAATGCTTTATTGAGCTACAGCTGTGATGTTCCACACCTCCAATTCTTCAAGCTGCACCATTAGATTATTTGTGACTTGCATCTCTACTTTGGAATTTAATTTCAGATGAACTGAAAATACCTTTGCCATAAGTGTAACTCTATAAGTAGTATCATCTCTAATGGCAGCCACCAAGTTATACTTCAAGAGGTGAAAAAGAGGTTCTAGAGGTACTAATAGCATTAGCCCAAATAAAAATAATGGTTTATTGGTTCCTATATGTTACTGAAAAGGCTTACGTTTTTGGACATGTTAGTATATAACAACAGAAATGACCTGAGCATCCTTAGAGACAGAACATCTTAGAAGGAATGTCAGTAGTGTCTGTAGATCAGGGGCACATGTCACTATGGTAAAAACTCAATACTGTATTAACAAAAAGAAAGTGATCGTACCGATCAACAATGACTTTGCTTTGTGTGTTTTCTCCCAAACCCATGCCATAAATGATTTGTAACTCTAATGCTTGATTTTTTAAATGTTAAAATTGAAAACCAAATGCAAATTGTCTCCAATGTCACTCTGTACATCATATTTAAGGTTAATTTAAGGGTGACCAACCCCTTTAAAAATAAGTAATATGAAGCATATTTCATTTGGATGGGTACATATAAATATTTATATTTAAGGGTAAACTAAAATTTTATATCATTTATTTAATGGACTACCCCAAATATGAAATTACCTGTGTATGAAGGTTCTAAAAATGCAAAAATTCTGGGATAATAGCATAACAATATGGACACCCTTTTATGTGAAAACAAATACTTTTGAAGTCGTTTAGGGCTGTACAGCTGGAGGCCTAGGGGCCGAATATGGCCCCATATGGGATTTGTATGTATCAGTCTGCCCAAGAGCTTTATGTTTTATGTCTTTAATATAATTCTACACTTTAAAAAGTAGCGTATAGTATAACAGCAAATACATTAGCAGTGTTATTGTGAAGCAATGTAAAACTGGAAGCTCAGGCGTTGCCTGATGTTTGCAATTTTGTAGTCCCCAATGGTTCCATAGACTTCATTGTATTACATAACCATGGTAATGTACCTTGACCCATAACATTTTTTACAGACTGTATTGATATTTGGATCACTATGTGGTGACCCTTTCACGGCATTGTTATAGTGAAATCATGTGCCGTTTCAGTTTTATTCAAACTGAAATGTTCTGCAAACGCCAGTGATTCTCCATTTATAGTTTATGTTCCCAAACAATGTCTTTGGAGTAAGAAACTTCACAGTTCTGGCAGTGTCTAGTTTTAGTTCAGCAAGTAACCCTAGAGCAACAGGCATTGTTTTTAGAAGGAAGCAACTTACAGTATACTATGTGATTTTTGTACTGGTTCCACCCGTATGCTGTGTCACTCCAATGGATCTTGTAACTGTTTCAAACAGCCATCTGCAATCCATGATCATTCAGCTGTCATTACATGGCAACTCTCCGCATCCCTGTTAGGGAGTGGATTATATTTCAGCAAGGCAAGACCTCAAAGGCTGAAGGTTGCCTGGCCCTGACCTAAACCCAGGTCCGGACTGTGAGTCAAAACAGGCCCTGGCATTCCAAGTACACAGAGGCCGAAGCAGCCCCCCACCAGCCCAATAAATAATGACTGTCTATGGCAACTTATAGCAGCCCCTCTGGCATTTGCCAGAATCCACAGATTGCCAGTCCGGGCCTGCCTAAACCTACCTACTGTCCCACCAAACATAAAATTGAATGTAGCTGTTTTAGAATTTAGGGTACAGTGAGCTAATGAATAATACACTGTGCTTGAGTTCTGGCAGATTATTTGTTTTATTTGGGCACAGTTAATATTCTGAAAATATTCAATGCTGTAGATCAGCAGATTTTACAGCTCCAGGTGGTAAAATGTTTTAGAATATGGAATGAAATCGAATCAACATTTATATTGCCTGGACATTAATCACACTATTTAACCATACATAGCTGTTAGTAATTGTATTTGACATTAGTTATCTATCTAAACATTTTTTTAGGTTAAAGTCTCATAGGTGGGCAGTTCTTAAAGGGGAATATGGAATCACAAATGTTTAAATGTAATATATGCTCTATCACATGAATATAAGATTTTTTATAAAAATACAATCAGTTATAAATACTATGCTGTAGCTGAAATAATTAAATTACTTTTCACTCTTCGAATTAAGATCAAAAACACCAATGGGTAAAAAGTAGTAAGTCTTATTCGGTCTCAAAGTGAAAAACTCCCCAGTTTATGGAAGAGGTCCAGGTGCACAGCCCTGAACCTTCAGCTGAGGGAGCGGATAACCGTATGTAGAGATTGAGCAGGCACTTCTAGAAACCAATCTTCCAGGCAGACTTTTCAGTTAAAAAGTATTTACTTTATTGAAGAGCACTAGGACACAACCTGACACGTTTCGTATCAACAGGATACTTAATCACAGGCCTATGATTAAGTATCCTGTTGTTACAAAACGCATCAGGTTGTGTCCTAGTGCTCTTCAATAAAGTAAATACTTTTTAACTGAAAAGTCTGCCTGGAAGATTGGTTTCTAGAAGTGCCTGCTCAATCTCTACATGCTTTTCACTCTTCCTCTCTCAGTAATATGACTCCACATCAGGGGCGCTCCACCAATGAGGCGAGTTGATCCACTTGCCTCAGGCGGCAGCGCCCGCTCCTGGTAACTAAGAGCCGAATTTCTGGTTTTCAACCCGGAAATTCGGCTCTTCTAGTGCAGAGAGCGCCCCGACCCCCTCCTCAAGGCGCTCACATTTTCTGCGCAGGAGGGGGTCGGGGCAGCAATGGAAGGCCGCCTCAGGCGCCATAAAGGCGCGGATTGGCGCTGCTCCACATGCAATTTTTAGGTCTAATACATTGTCTCTAGGCAAAGGGAGCACACACCAATGTATTTGACCTAATTGTGAATCAGAATCTGACTCCGGCTCCTGCATGAAGAAAGACAGATGCTGAGAGGGTACTAAAGATTAACAATATTATTTCAGACACAGTACATTATTTTTTTATTGATTACATTTAGAAAGGTTGATATTTTCATGAGGTGAAGCATATGTTAAATTTTATTCTCATGCCAGTTCCCCTGTAACACTATGTACAAACTCAGTGCTTTTATAGATTACCGATAGTTTAGGTATAAAAGAATGGTTCGATTTATGGTTAGACTAGTTCCATGTGGACACATGTAAGGACCACAGGTGCTGATGGGTTAATGTATGTTACAGGTTTAAAATTTTCAACTTTTCAACGTGAATTTTTCCAGTTGGCAACAAACACCAACCAGCTCAGCTCCCCGTTATCATAAGAAACTAGTGAGGCTTTTAGCTCATACTTGAGTTTATCTTTGCTGAATCCATCTTGGAATCTGACTGTGAGTTTTGACACCACAGAAACACATTTAGCAAAGTGCTTCTATATTTTGCCAGGGAGAAATTCAGCACAGAGCACAGAGATACAAAATCAACATAGAGGCACTACCCTAATGTCTATAGCTTCAGCTTCATTTGAGTTATGGCTTAACCCAATATGTGCCACATATTCTGGGGATTTGCTTTCTTGTGTGCCAGCCGACTATATATTCAACTGCTTATTGCAACATGGTATTCATTTTTATTAAACAGACTGAGCATACCTGCTGTCCTCATTGAAAGACAGGTCCCTATGCCTCAATGGTAATGTGAATATTATTAGCACTTTAAATGTCCCAAGCTTCTTAACAGCATCGCCTTTTACATCAGGGAACTCAGAATTCTGGTCTGAAAAGCAAAGCATATAAGTAGTTCCGTAATCTGTAATTCCCAGAGCCATGCCCTGAGCTCATGGAGGAAACGCTTTACATTAAAACACACATTAATTATTTACGGCCACTGTAGGTTGAAGCAAGATTATCTCCAGACAAGTCGAACAGTTAAATGTGCTGATATCTCAATTGCTATAAAGAGTGAAATTGTCTCATAAGAGGCTGATAGCCAGAGGACTGACTGATACAGATGCAGCTGTGCTGTTGTAATGATTCCCCTGGTTTTACACTGTTATATTAATTGTTTATATAAACAATATGTGTGTATGCTGTTTTCAGTCAGGATCAGTTTAAATAACACAGGAGTTTTGCCCAAATGTCAGCACTATATATTAGTACATTTAGGGAAAGAAAAACAACTGCACCCAGGTGACCTCTGGTGCGTTTATAGTTTTGTTTTTTTTTCAAAAAAGCTCCCCCAGTCTCTGTCTATAATGCCCTCTAATATCCTTGTTAAGAATAATCATGTCCCAATCAACCCAAAACTTTACAGTTTACCCTCATAGTTGAAATCTTCCATCCCTTTTACCATAGAAAGGAAATTCTAATAGAGAATAAAATAGGTGAAGCCCATCACTGTTGATTTATGCATCAACCAGAGTGCTGTCCAATGGTAAGATAGCCCAGTGCAGGAACAATCCCAGGTATGAGATTCGTTCATTTCAGTTTGAAATACCATCTGATTGCAAAATGCAAATTGTTGTCATGAAAATTTCAACTTTTATAAGCACCCAGAAATCAGTCTACAGCTGAAACCATTGTGGCCTACCTCTCTGGGAAGCTGAAGCTGTATTTAACTTTCCAGCCAGGGGCTGTAATTGGTATAATAAATATAAGCTATAAAAAGTAATTGGAGGAAAAGGGTTTATTTACAAAGCAGGAAATTAACACAACCATAAAAATGGGAGCAAAATCTTCCAGTGATGATCCTTTTAATTACAAAGCAAATATTGATAGAGACAGTGGTAATAAAAAACAGGGCCAAAATGTTAATAAGCCTTGATGCACGCATGGCTGACGACAGTGCCACACATACTGTATTTATATACAGTTTGTTTTTCTGTCCTTCTAATTAACTCTGCACCTAACAGAATGGCAGTTAACAACGTAACATGCAATCTTTTGTAAACTCAAATCACTAGAACCGTGTTATTAACCAACCAGACAATCGATCACTATTCTTTGCCACTGGAGGCTACATTAGAACAAGGACACAGGAGGTTTCCCGGGACTTTTCTCTCTGGAAGTGATTTTTCTTCTCCTGTATCACTAGTCAATAATTCTGTCAGTACAGTGCAATAAACCTATGCACCAGCACGTCATAGATTTCCTTCCAATAAAGTTAAAGTAAACCTTCAACAGAGAAATGGGGTAAGCAAGTACTGTTTAAATTATATTTGTTTTTATTATAAAATATACAGGACACTTCTGTTTGCCAGCAGAGTCCTAACCTTCCAGTATGGGAAGAAGTAAATGTAAAGTACACACACTCTGCCAATTGATAGATAAATGGTGATGTACAGTAGCTAATACTTATATACATATAATAATAAATTATAGCAATCTGTTATGTACTAATGTTGTGTGTTTCTTTAGCACATCCATGTATGGATCGATTTAAATGTATTTTAATATATATGAATTAGCATCTATATGTGTTTTTTATGTATGTTTATTATCTATGGGTGAGCAGACAGGCAGCTATTCCTGTATTTATGTTCCCTGCAGGCTTACTTTTGTTTACAGGGTTATGCCAGTTTTTCTGCTGAACGTAAACGGTCATGATTCAGAGGCTGAGCTAGCTCAGAGCCTTCTTCAGTTTGCAGCTGTTCCGGTGCCTCCATGCACTTACACAGTGCTGCAAATCTCAGGGTGGGAAGACCTACCATATTGTAATATACCTGTTACTGAGACACCCATATGCAATAACCATAAAATAAAAACGCACATGCTAATTTGAGGATTAATTTTTATTAAAGTACATATAGTTAGCTGACATACAGTAAGTACCAGAGCACTAAAAGGTACAAAATTGCTCCACTGGTTTAAGAGACCTTTGCCCGGGATATACCTGTGCTCTGCACTTTACACCAGAGAGCAGTGAGGGTGGCCACAAGGCAGCACTGTACATACCACCTAAGGGCCGGAGATAAGGACTAAACTCCTTTGAACCCTGTGCCCATTGGTTCTCCCTAACTTGGATCTCTGAAGAACAAGCAAGTTAGGAAGAAGGAAGGGGGAAACCTATGTGCTTCCCCCATCTGCTCCACATGCCAAACACAGGCATTGTAAGCCCTCTGCTTCATCTTTGGCCCTTTGAACACTCACCATGGGACAGGGTGCGTGACCACCTCAGCTGGCATATAATGCAGAAAGGCCCCTGTGTAAACTAAATGACTATTAAAGAAGCAAAGAATGAAAAATTACATTTGTGGATGTAATAATGTTATAGAACAGATGCATCATCATTGATTTATACAGAACCAGCTCAGTGCTTTACAAGAATGCATGTAATGTTGCTGGGGTCTCAGTGCAGAGTTGTCATTCCTCTTTGGTTACTTGGAAACACACAATATGGCTCTGACTGGGTGCAGTCATTTTTAGAAAACCAGTCCATTAATTAAAGCAGTGACTTAATGACGAAATCCCAAACTGACCATAAATAATGGCAATGAGCATGACCCATGTGTAATAGAGGTGCTCAGCAGGAAACTAGAGCAAATACAAAACATGCAATGGGCAATATCATGTGGCATTTGTCCTAACCATGTTTTGATTTTAAAGTGCTAACAAAACACCTATAAGCATTGCAAATTGTTTACCCTCTGTAGTCCACAGGAATCACACTGCTTATGCTTTGAGTGCAACCTTAACCTACAAATGCTGACGGCCATGTCTCTAGTCTAGACAGTATCTTGATGTGTGACAGTGTGAAATACAGTATGAGATTGGTTACCACCGCTTAAAAGAACAACTGATTTGAGACAATTTTAGGCTTGTGTCAAGTGTATTGTGCGTATACCTTTATTCATTTATACATGTTTCTTCTTTTATTCATTCTTTAAGCTCTTGCTTGTAATTATACTCACTTCAATGAATGCATTACCTTACTCTCCTGGAGTCAAGCCCCAAGAAACTTTAATCCTAAAGAAAAGGTTTTCCCTTTGATAGCAGTGGCACTATATTCATGCTAAAGGTATGCAGCATGGAGAACAGGCAAGCCCCAGGAGAGCCAAAGAAATGGGTAGAAAAATGCACCAAATTGTAGCTAAGGGCAAAATGTATTTACATCCTGCTGTGCTTGAGTCATCACTTATTCATTCTATTATTGCTCAGTTGGATTTGTCCCCATGTTGACTTGTTTCCGTGAGTGACAAATAAAACCTTCCGCTCATAGCTGGAGTCAATCACAGAGAAGCTACACATCCTATTGTTGATGCTGTCTTGGATCTAGAAACTGAGATTATTGTTTAGAAGGAAGGAAGAAAAAACACTAGCTACAATATGCTCACGCCGGGCACAACAGAGAATATTATCCATGCTCATGATACCAACAATGGCAATACACTGGTAACACAGTAGTTACAAGTCAAACACAAAGGTTACACAGAGACTGAAATGTCAGAGCAATGAAGAAGGATAGAAGAGATTGAAACCAATGACTGGTGATACAATGCACCTCCTGCTGGGCTCACAGTTGGATTGAGGGATCTCTGTGCAAACTCAATAATGACCACAATGTCAATGACAGTTCAGCTATTAGCCATTTAAAAAAAAGGCACAGCAATACATAGAATTAAATAAAAAATTAGATTATGTGCAGTCAATGGCATAGATGGAGAATAATGAAAGTTTAGGGAGGCATAGCATTCTTAAAGGTAAACAACAACTAAATATTCATCCAGATTTATATATGCAAATAAATATTATTTATATATTCATATAGATTTAACATTCTCCAGTAGAAATATTTCAATTTGTGACCTCCTCTGCTGGTTAATGGCCCAGTTCATCTTCATGTCTGATAAAATAATATTTCTCTTCCTATTCTCTTTCTTCCGTGCAAAAGTCAGTATCATGTCAGGGGTGCGACTATTCTGGGGCCTGGTTGAAGGTTTGTGAAGTGGTGAAAAGCCTGCAGAAAAGATGTGTCAGAAACATTAGTTCCTGCTTACAATTGGCATCAGACATTAATAGCCTTGCCACTAATCTCTAACACCCCACTGAACAAAAAAAGTGTACCACTGCTATAAACAAACACATTCTGATGAAGTGACCTGTTTATCAGCTTTGATACATTAAATATTTTCAGAAACAGTTAAGTTGATCATTCATCATCCATTCATAAAGCATCATTATATTGCAAATAATTGCATAATTTTGGAAGTAGTTGTAGTAAGAGGATAAAGGGTCACTATTATCAAAAAAATCTATGTTGTAAAACTCTGCTCTTATAGGTAGAGCAATTAGGATATAAGGAAATAAAGGAGTGTGGCAGGTTGGACATTACAATCATATAATATCAATTATTCTCTTGTTGTCTACAACTATTTACCGCAAATTCTGAACTGAACCTTATCGAAGACGTCACCTGCATATTATAGCTTAGTGACTGATTTTTATGACAGTAACTGGTAGAATACATACAAGAACAGGATATTGAATCTGTCCACTTAATTTAAAAGTGCTCAAATAGCAGCCATCTGTAGACTCTTGACTCTTCTGGTAAACCCTTTAGCCAGTCTATTTCTGTTATTGTTTTTGCATCATCAAAGATTCCCCGCATTAACCGTGTATCAGAAATGTGACACTCAAAGCACTCAAGGCATTCAGGTCCTGTAATTGCAAACTTTCCTCTTCCCCTCACTTACCAACGGAATTCCAGTCTAATGCCAACATATTGCTGCACCTTTAATGGCCATAAGATGAGGGTCCCTGGAGGGTGTCATGACAATTTGCTATTTATTGAGGTCAGAAGGGACTGGAGTGGGCAGAAGGGCTCACATGCACAAAAGCAGTATTGGACAGATTTAATTAAATCAAACTATTGTGGTGTAACAGATTAATACTCATGACGGACTGCTGGGAAAATGAGTATGTCATTGATTAAATAACTTAAACGATAGTAAATTTAATACTGCTTTATAAAAAGAAATGATAAGAAGTGGTTTATTTCATATAATGATTTGATGACATGTGACATTATGACAAATGAAATGGCATGCCATTAGATAGAGAACTGACATGCACTGAAAAGCTGCTAAGAATAGGACACAGTATAACACAATTAAATACCCATTAAATGATAATGTTCTGGCTTTGTTTGTAAATCATCTGAGAAACTCTGAAACTGTGACATTTTCTGAATTATTATAAATAGATATATATACTAATATATAGATATATATAGAGATATACTGTATATATATATAATACTCAGATAGTGTAAGTGTGTATGTTTATGTTGTCCTACAGCATGGGGTTGAGATCAGGGCTGTCCAGCTGGTGGCCTATGTGCTGAATTTGGCTCTCAGTCTGATTTTATAATCCTAGTTTCCCATAGATTCAGAGGGAGATTTGTTCTAGTTTAGACTGGGGAATCCAGAAAGCTTCTCAGCATTTTTTTTCCAGTTTTCTATTTTCCTAAAAGTCAGGAAAGCTTTTAATGAACTGACACATTTATCAAAGCTGATACCTGCGTCCTGTTTGAGCAGCTATTCTACTATGAGGTAGTGTTCAGCAGTAATGCTGAATGAAGATTATGTGCCGCCCCCCATCTGCCCTAAATGAACACAGCTCTGCTGGACACAGACATTGCCGTATTCATGATATAAATACATATATTTGAGCTAATGGTTAGTTGGTATTAGCATAAGATAGCAGAATAACCAGGGGTATGATATTCCACTTATTACTTGTCATTGGAACAGTTCATTTCTGAACCCACATGCTTGGGATATGGATAGCTCCTTTGACTAGTAGATATTTATTGTGTTCCTATTTGATACACCCCCAGTAGTAATTAATCTTTACCCATGGCTCATGAAGTAGCAGTTTATGTTTCTTTAATGACTGTATTTGTAATATAAATGGTTCTTTATTCACATTCTTATTCAGGTTGAGTTGGCACTGTCCCCAAATGGTGTTTAACAGAAAGATCCTCCTAGGCAGTTTTTTAAACAGCATTCGGATGTATCCTGAATCAGATATTGAATATCTCTCTACAGCTGCTTCCCTTTGTGTTGGCCTCTATTTTTTTTATTAATCTTAATTCCAGGTAAACCTATACATCTTTCTTTAGCCACCCATATTGATTCTCCATTAAGCAATGGCAAAAAACTGAATCTCTCTGCTAAAGGAATACCTTTAGCTACAGCACTCCAGTTAATAAACAAATGAATATTATCCTTTATATTGCACCAATACAGTATATTATACAGAGCTTTACAGACAATATTCCAGTGTTTACATTAGTCCTTGCACTAGTGAGGGCAAATCATGTTCTAAATTTGATTAATAACAGTTAGTGGAGTATTTATTACGTAATAATCTCATTTTTCTTGGAGAATTGGTAGGGTCAACCTTCTGTCATTGATCTGGTTCAGAGTTGTCTAATGGTCAGTAAAGTTATGCATGGCATTGTGAGTAAAGCTTGAGTGCAGGGGCAGTTTGTTCTGTGCAGTGCAATTACAGTACCATTAGGAAGAAGTAAGGTGGAGGAGTCCACCCATGCAGTACTTCGCTGGTTATACCTATTGACTGGATAAGCTCTGAAACAGAAAGTGCAATTGGAAAAGTAAATGTCAATAATGTATTGATTAGATCAGCGTTGCTACATTGTTTTGCTTCTTTTTTTTTTACTCTGCATGAGGTGTGACTATTGGATAAAATCCACTATTGAATGTGAGACACTTTACAGAGGAGTTCTAACTAACTGGTCTGCACCTCAAATGATACCTGATACTAGGTAATGTTTTATGAAATGGCATCTGATTATTTTCACAATTTTTTTCATGCAAAATAAATTTTTACTCTGTTCTTTATATCTATTGTTGTTTGTGCTACAAATCTTCTTGGTGACTGATCTGCAGAATTGTGCTTATTATAATGGATTGCCTATTCTATCATAGGTTTATGGTACTTCTATAAACAGGATATGAGAAAACAAGAATATATTTTTTTCATAATCTATGCCTGTATAGGTCCATATTGTGGTACTTCTATCTGGTAATTCCCCACACCATGGCTTCTTTACACCTCTCGTTCTGGTTACTAGTAGTTGAAATCTCAGAAAATATCCCTTGAAGTGTTACTGTATGACTGCATGATTATATAGCATCAAAAGTGCATGTATTTAAATATTTTTTTACAATAATATTTGCATCGGCAAACTGTCTTCTATACCTTCAACTGAAGGGCTCATGGTTGCAAGACAGCCCTGTCATTAACACCAGCCTTGTGCAGGTGTTGCTACTACACAAGCAATTGCTGTGCAACTAGTAAACCCCACTTTGAGAGCTCTCATTCAGCATTTGCATGTGCTCCTCTAAGAACAGTCCCCCTGGAGTCGACTGGGGTCTAGTAATGTCTAAATACCCATGCAGTGGATTGCAAAAACCTACTACAAGCGAACACCGTTTCAAACACTGTGTGTATGGGCCCTAAGGGGCCGCAAGCATTTCCAGGCCAGAAATGACACCATACTGACATCAGAAGGGAACTTGTGTGCAGCCCAATGGCTCTAATGTCTGCAATAGTAAATCACACACAAATTGGCATGAAAATGCATTTATAATGCAATTATTTTAAATCTACACATATTTTTGGTGGAAGCCCACTAAAACATTCTGAGAAAGATGGTGCAATGTAGATTTTAAAATATTGCATTATAATTACATTTTCATGCCAAGTGCATTGCCACTTGCATTTGTAAACGAGGCCTTTGGGATTTCTTTATGTGCACATTTTTTGCACCTAGCACATTGCACTTGACAGACTTGAGCCCTATAGTGTTGATTTCTGGCTTGAATCCACTGTAACTTTCTTTGAATCAGGACTTGACAGGAAGCAGACATTAGAAATGAACTGGTTATAGCACCAATGGAAATGTTTTTCTGACAGTTTCAGGAGGAACAGCTCATCAGTACCAGCTTAAAATATTTTAAACAGAGCTAAGCAAGCAAAGGAGGACATCACATCAAAGTTGTCCCAAATTGTCCCAAATATTTTCCTCTGTACTTCTATACATTACTGTTTAAATAACAAAAGGTATTACTAGCCACAAAACACTAAGAAAAATGCAAAAAAAAAAGTGATTCACAGTTATAAAATGTGGAAGCTGTCAAGACAGTGGAAGTGAAGGGTTACTGGGTAAAGAATTCTGTATTACACAGCAATATGCTGGGAATCAGCTTGCTGAGAGCAGGCTACATTGGCAGTCTTTGTTGAGAGGCCTTGTTAAGTATTAACTAGAGAACGACAGAGCCCGGCCTACTCCATGGGAACACTTTATCTCCTCTTCTCTGGAGCCACGGCCTGTGGTGTTTAATTTTTCTTTCTCGGTTGGGCAGCAGCCCTGTGCCGTTCCAGCCAAAAAAATGCTCATATTTGAGAAAGCTTAACTCTCCCTTGGTTGCCAGGTATTAAACGAAAACTTGTCTGTCACAGGAGGAGAGGGTCACACAGAGAGAATAAGGGGTCATGTTAACTACTAAGGCAAAAAACAAACGGCAGGCTAGCTAATCACATGTGGAGACTTTTAGCTATGGAGACAGAAATGGAGCTGAGAGAGTCAGAGACTTAGTAAAGACCCTTGGGCTGTATGTGTATAGTTACAATAGTGCCCTGTCTCTCATTACAAACTGCTATACAAGACTTGCTCCTATAGGGACAGTTTTAGTGCAAAGCTGACAGGGCATTTACTCTGGTTCCCTAGTCTCAGCAGTGGTCGCTTGTCAAAAAAATCTTACATAATATCACAATTTCTTGGAAATACATTGTGCAATAAATTAGTATATGGTCAGTATCTTTACTGCTATCATTGCTTTTCCAGCTGCTATATAACTACAGGAATGGAATCCCTTATCAAGAAACCTTGTATCCAGAAAGATCTTTATTAAATCTTTTCCTTCATTATTTCCTTTTTCTCTGTAATAATAAAACAGTATTATGCAGGGTCGGACTGGGACATCTGGAGCCCACCAGTACTGCAACTTCAAGGACCCTCCATGCAAACTGAGAGGCCCTCCTCCTGGCGCCGACAACATACCTCATATTGCTACACCCAGCGCATAATCATACTCCATGTACTTCCTACAGGAATGGAATCCCTTTTCAAGAAACCTTGTATCCAGAAAGATCTTAATTACATTTTTTCCTTCATTATTTCCTTTTTCTCTGTAATAATAAAACAGTATTATGAAGGGTCGGACTGGGACATCTGGAGCCCACCAGTACTGCAACTTCAAGGACCCTCCATGCAAACTGAGAGGCCCTCCTCCTGGCGCCGACAACATACCTCACATTGCTACACCCAGCGCATAATCATACTCCATATACTTCCTTCTCCTTGACATTGCAGAAGAGGTGACGGTCCGGGAAGCGGAGCAGGACCCATTAAGACCAGGGCCCACCTGTTTTTTTCTCGGTATCCCAACACTGACGTCATGTACTTGATCCTAATTAAGCTGCACAAATTCATATAAGTGATAACATTATCCTATTGGTTTTATTAAATATAGGAATGTTTTGGTAGACTTAAGTTATGGAGATCTAATTTTTATCTGGAAAACCGCAGGTTCCTAGCATTCCAGACAATAGATCCCATACCTGTACAATTCTAACATTCAAAATAGTTAGATCAGGTGTAGGTAAAGGACCCTCTTTTTATCCTCACTGTGTTAGGTTCCTCAAACAGAGCATAGGAGCCGCCACTTCTCCTTGTCTTCATAAATCCAAATCACCACTCTGGAGAACCAATATCATCAATCAAGTGATCTTTTATTTGGTAGCACTACATGTTTCGGATCTATCTGATCCTTCCTCAGGTGCCAGTGTTCGCAATTTCAATTCTAACATTCCATTGGCAGCTAACAGCTGGATGCAAGTAAACTGTTTTGCAATTTTAAGAATATTAGTATTAATGGAGTTGTCAAATGGATCAAGTCCTGTGAATTGGCATGATCTCACTCTTTTAATATTTTGGGTGTGTATTTTTTACCTACACTAAACTGATCTTTTTACCTACACTAAACTGATCTTACAGGGGACTTTAAGATCTGTTCTACAATATTATTTGATTCATTCTTTAAAAAACTGGATCTGAAAAATTTGGCCAACCACACGTTATCAGTCCAACTGTTTAATGATCAGTTGAGAAGGCCTGGTCTGTGTGTGTTGCTTGGTTAGAGTATGAGGTTCTGTAAAGCAGTGTGATTAGGGGGACTGTTTTAAGGTAATGGGGAAAATCATATGGGACATCATATGGGACTTACAACAGTTGGTTGCTCCCTTTAGGAACATCTTGGAAGCATGAAACTGTAATGAAAATGGGCATTAGTTGATACTCAACATTAATTATTATTACAGTGGTAAGTAGCAGATACGTAGAGAGCAGAGTTCTGAGACCATGGTCTTTAAATACATCTGATACATTTGAGATGGGACATTTAGTTTGAGATCTTGAAGAGAATCCTACAGGTAAAAGTTCTTGCTCAGTTCCTCCTCATACTTGGCTGCAAAGCTAATGTTCATAAAAAAATGTTTATCTACCAACAAAGCACTGCAGCTGTTTTGTTAAATGTCTAATCCCCTATCTTAATTAAAGCAAAACAAAAATACAGAATACATAAATCAGTCTATTGTTGGACTTCTTGAACATAATGTCAGCCGGTAACGACTCAGTAGGGGAGGATAAACCCATTAAGGAATCTATAAGGTCCATGTGTTAAATCCTCTTATCCCTTTCCCTCCTCCTTCCTTCCTTCACCACTGTCCTGCTGAGAATGGAAACCTGACAGTACGCAGTTAACTGCCAACAGAACGGCCCCAGATCTAGTTAATACTGAAAGTTAGCCATGGAAATGCACTGTTCAATTGAGCTGAATCAAGCACAACAGCTAAATACCTAAAGAGAAGCTGCAAATACTAAGCATGTGAGACGTACAAATGCTGTAGATCCCAAATTCGTGTGTATACTCTATTGCACCTGAGTATTTACTGACTCCTAAATTACACGAGATGTGATTTGCTATTGAACATTAGCACCACAGACTTACATTTTTATTTATATATATTTATAAAATAAGTTACTATAATAGGTTTATGGGGCTCCTCTTACATTAATTTTATTCCGAATGGTACATTTATACATACAGGTACATGCAGGGGTATTACTATGGGGGAGGGGGGGCAAGGCCATAACCACTATCGGGACTCAAGGGGGCCATAAGCAATGTATTACATATTTCATCTGAGAAAAAGCATTTAATACAAAGGACCCTATGCAAATGGTGAAAAATCTGAAATAAAGGGAAGGAACAGATGCAAATTGGGGATGTTTTGGTAGTAAGAGCTAAAGGGCTGCATATCACATATAAGGGATAGTTTTTAAAGAGCTAGTAGTTCTCATGCAGAGAGCACTTTTTCTCCATTGGCTGCACTCTGCACCTCATGCTGACAGTACTCAAGAAGAAGAGTGCAGCATCGGTGGGCACAGACTAGCCTTATCCTTACCATCTACTCTATGGCAAGCACCGTGCCCTTTTGGGGCTTACTACCACCGCTGCCTAGCTTATCTGTCTGAATGTTAGGGGGTGGGAGGACGACTCTTAAGCACGACACCTCACGAATACAGTGCTGAGACCTGTGGCTATTCTTCAAAGATTGGACCAGTTTTTTTTCACTTTCAACATTGCCTTCATTTTTGAAGTTACCCTACAGTAACATAGTAAGTTAGGTTGAAAAAAACTAAAAACTAAGTATAGTGCCAAACTGAGTCTCCTGTAGGCTGCCAGTCCACATAGGGGCTACCAAATAGCTAATCATAGCCCTTATTTGGCACATTTGAATGTGACTCACAGGTAAAAAAGGTTGGAGGTCCCTGATCCAAAGGAACACAAAAAAACCTCATTTGAAGCCTCTCCAATTTGCCTCAGAGGGGGAAAAAAATCCTTCCTGACTCCAAAATGGCAATTGGACTAGTCTCTGGATGAACTTGTACTATGAGCTATCCTACATAACCCTGTATTCCCTCACTTTTTAAAAGGTCATCCAACTTCTTTTTAAAGCTATCTAATGTATCAGCCTGTACAACTGATTCAGGGAGAGAATTCCACATCTTCACAGCTCTCACTGTAAAAAAATCCCTTCCGAAAATGTTGCCAGAACCTCCTTTCTTCTAACTAGAATTGGTGACCTCTTGTCAGCTGGAAGTACCTACTGGTAAATAAAGCATTAGAGAGGTTATTGTACGATCCCCTTATATATTTATACATGCTATCATATCCCCCCTAAGCCCTTCTTCTTCAGTGTGAACAACCCCAACTTTGCCACACATTCCTCATAGTCACTCTTAATTGTGAAAGTTTTCAGGCTCATGGTATAGGGGGCATATTCATTATTGGAAACCCACATAAACTCAAAGATGTACCGGAAGAGGACCGATAAGCATGTCATCACCGTGAATGACAATATCACCTGCTGTGACAAATAAAGGTGCATTAAATGTGAATTTTTGGACAGATTTTGCTTTAATGCACTTCTAATCTGTCTTTATAACTATCTGGCTCTGACTGTACAATGGCATATTTCAATATTTTATCCATTGGATATTTCGTTTTAAATTACGTTTATTAGAATAAATAACTAGTGATGGGCGAATTTATTCGCCATGCGCGAATTCGCGGCGAATTTGCGCGATTCGCGCCGAGCGAATAAATTCGCGAAACGCCCGCGAAAATTCGCGGTAAAAATTCGCCGGCGTCAAAAAAAATTTTTTCCGAAAAAAAGTCGCCGGCGTCAAAAACGGGCGCCGGCGCCAAAAACGGGCGCCGGCGTCGGAAAAACGGGCGCCGGCGTCAAAAACGGGCGCCGGCGTCAAAAACGAGACGCCGGCGCCGTTTCGCGAATTTTTCGCCGTTTCGCGAATTTCGCGCGAAATTCGCGAATTTTTCGGCGAAGCGAAACGGCGCAAATTCGCCCATCACTATAAATAACCATTAATTCTTCTTATACATAAAATATTAGCATTTAATACAAATAAGTGACTTTTATCAGTGGTTGCTTGACCACTGATAAAAAAGATCACTTGTTTATAACATAAATGCTAAATGTAAAATGGACTAATAATTAATACGTAATAGTTTCAGTTCGCCCGAGTGCAGTGCTTTTCATTTGTATCTTGAATTTGTTGCATGCACCAGAATATATTTTTCATACAACAAGGAATGATGATTTATCTAGTCTTCTTCTTCTACTGCACTGAAAGTGTGTCTAAAAGTTGTACTGTGGTACCTGCAATATGGAAATATTTGTATTTCAATTCATTTCCTGCAGAATGGGTTAATGAATATGTTAGGGGAATCTCGCTAGGTAGGGTGGGGAGTTCCGTGCAGAGAGATTGATGGTCTCTGACCTTGGAAACATGTTTGGTGTCTGCAAGGGGCAGTAATTCTTTCACCAACTGTTCTTTCCTGCCTTCTTTATCAAGTGGTTTCCTGAAGCTTAAATGTATAAATGTGTAGGATGGAAAAACATTGGCTCGATGCAATATGTCTATATCTTAATCTTTTGTTTTGATTGTCTGCTACAAGGAGTTCCTTATTGGTGGACAGTCACTTTGATCATTAACACTCCCAAAAACTGACTGATATTTACATTCCTAATAAATGAGCCCTGACAAATTGTCCTTTATCTTATTACACAATGTTCTTCTGCTTTGTTAATCACTAGGGCAGAGTGGACAGTTGAATTTTGTACAGTGGGGCATTCCTGGGACTGGCAGCCATCACTGTAAATTCTCATGTGTAAAAATTATTATTCATATACAAATACATTGTTTAGAAATTTGGCTATTGAGGAATTCTAGGAACTGAAGTAAATTGTGAATAGATGGGGGGGTACTGTTGGGGCAACAGAATTATTTTTGCTATTTATAAGCAATTTTGTGATAAAAAAAATCAAAAACATTTTGTTGCTTTCCCTTTAATAACTAAGGACTACAGAAAATTACATGCATGTTGTTCCAATTACAGTGAGATGTGTTATGAAAACCTATTTTCTTGATTTGCTTGGAACTATATAAGATTGATTGGTAGCAATACTGATTGCCCAAAAAGTCTGAAAACCTTCTGACTGAGTTTAATTACACTGATATATTCTGAGTTTGTATCGGGGAGGCACATTTATCAAGGGTCGAATTTCGAATTCATGTGAGTTTTTTTTTTAAAATTCCCATAAACTCCCATAAATTTGAAATTTATTAATAAAATCAAATTTTTTCAACTTGGACGAATTTTAACGACCCAAAAACTCGAATCGAATTAGAGTCAAATGATAAAAACTGATTCAAAATGAAAAAACTCGAATTTCATGAGGGCTGTAAACATCACCAAATTGATCCCTGGGCCTCTCCCATTGACTTATACAGTAATTCGGCAGGTTTTAGTTAGCGAATAGTCGAATTCAAGTTTCTTAAAGGGCCAGAGTATGATACATCTCGAAATTCGAATTAAAACTCAAATCGAGTTTGAATAATTCAGAATTCGAATTTGAGAGTTTTGACAAAAAAAAAAAAATTTGACCCTTCCCCTTAGTCCCTTTATTATTTCTTAATGCATCACTCTAAGTTAGGGTTCTTCTCCCTCATTATTATTTCAGTCATTTGCCTTATTCCTGCGCCAACACTTGGACATGATGAAAGGTACAATTTTAATTGAAAATGTAGATTTTGCCTAAAACTGTTTGTGGGATCAGTAGCCCCTGTGCTGCTACTGCTTAAACAGCTGGCTAGGATCAGGGATTGGAATGATTCTCTTGTAGGCTATGTGTGGTTGTACAATATTAAGCTACAGGCCATGTTATCCTGTCATGTTATTGCTGGAGTTAAGCAGATTAACTCAGTACCAAACCTTTAATGAGCTCTGTAAACATTCATTCCTCCTTCTGACTTGACACTCTTCTGGGGAAATATTAAGTGCCCAACCACCAAAGCTGTGATCAGCAAATTCATGCTGTGAAATAAAGGTTGACATGCTTTATGGGCAGGCAATGCCACCATTTTCAATTATATATCATTATTCTAATCTACTATATAAAACACATTTATATCCATGAAATTCTCAGTTACAGTATGCCTTGAGGAGATTCCAATGAGTAAGGCTCAATAGATTGTGTATTTATCACAACAAATAAACTATTATTGCTAACTAAATTTCCATGAGTACCTGTTTTCAAGCAGCTGAGTATTTCTAGGAGAGATGTTTATTTGTTATTTTTTTCCATTCTGCACCAAGTGGCAATTCAGATTTGAAGACTTGTGTGTTCCCTGATTTCACAGTATAAAACTGATTGTCCTGCATGTCACCTGATAGGAAAGTTCAATATCTGACACATCTTTATACTCTTAGGGGCAGATTTATCTAGGGTTGAAATTCGATTTAAAAAAGACCAAATTTATTTAAAAAATCATAGGTTTTTTTTTTCCGGGTGAATAGGCCATTTAGGTTCAAATTAGAATCATACAAATCGAAGTAACAGCGCATTCGATCGAATTTGATTCTAAGTTTTTCCCCACAAAAAAATAGGTTCTAGGAGGTCCCCCATAAGCTAAAACAGCAATTTGGCAGGTTTTAGATGGCGATTGGTGGAAGTCGAATTTTTAAAGAGACAGTACATCATAAATTTCGTTTTTCAAATTCAAATCGAATTTGAACTATTCCCTAGTCGAAATATACAAAAAAATAGCTCGAAATTAGAATCTTTTTTAATTCGAATTTTCACTTCGACCCTTGATTAATCTGCCCCTTAATGTGGACAGGGACCCATGGTGACTCCTAGGGTTGATATGGTTGTGAACTGCAATGAGAAGCACATTTACTTACAGTATGGGGCAGATTTACAAAGGGTCGAATATCGAGGGTTAATTAACAAAGTCGAAGTCGTAGTCAAAGGTCGAAGTAGCCCATTCGATGGTCGAAGTAGCCAAAAAAAAACATTCAAAATTCAAAGTTTTCCTCTATTCCTTCACTTGAGCTAAGAAAATGGGCCCCTATGTGTCAATTTTCACTTGGTAAGTCTTCGCCAGACTTCGTGCAACTATCAGACATTATTTAGTGATAAGTACGCGTATTCATCAAAACACGCAATTATGTATTGGTAAAAGAACATTGGTGCACTTTCGTCAGCGATGATTTGTTTGGGTGAAAATCTCATGACGAATTTTCTCTAGTGTTTTTTTCTTTACCTAGCGAAACTTCGATAACTTATGCCAATTTAAATTCAGTAGGTATATAAAGGTCATATATATGTGTATTTATTAATAATGTTGGTGAAATTGCTGGAAGTGGCCACTTTTTATTAAAAATGTCCAAGGATGAACACAGAGATTCTCTATTGTCCTAGGCCATGCGCCCACCCTAAAACAAATGTGAAATGAGCTTCAAATGTTAAAAAAAGCCAGAGTTCTGACTTTTGCTTATGACTGGAATACAGGATATGATGTCACTGACTTATATATAATTTTAAGGATATGATTTCATTGTATCAATTTTCCAGACAGAACCTGGCAAAATAGATTTTAGGGAGAAGGGTAACAAATTGAAATTTTAACACTTTGATAAATTAGCGGATTTACGATCATTCGTCTGAGTAAAAAAGTTCTCCAGTGACAAGGTAATTCGCTAGTGAGGTGTGCTGCCTTTTAGTGAATAGGCGATGTCACTGCAAATTGTCTTTTTAGCGAAAATTAGTCAGAAAAACACAATTCTCTCTTTAGTGAATGTGCCCCTTTGAGTTCATTGGTCCTGGTTTGTTTCAGATTCGAAATATTCATGCGGGACACTTAAAAGCTAAAAGCCTAACCTTAGTCAGTTAAGCTCTTTGCTATTGATAATTTATCAGCTATTAAATGAGTTGTGTTAAAGCGACTCTGTGATAAAAATAAAAAGGACTTTATGCATTTCAGTTGAGGAGAAATACTTTTCCCTTAAGTATACATAGGGGCATATTTATCAAGGGTCGAATTTCGAATTGAAAAAACTTCAAATTCGATTTCAAAAAGACCAACTGAAGGGAAGTCAAAGTTTTTTTTTTGGGTCGAAGAGGTCTGTATTCAACCGAATTCTAATCATACGATCGAAGGAATAGCGCATTTGATCGAATTAAATTCGAAATTTTCTCCCCAAAAAACTTCAATTTCTCAAAGTCCACCAATTGACTGCATATAGGTTCTAGGAGGTCCTCCATAGGCTAAAACAGCACTTCGGCAGGTTTTAGATGGTGAATGGTCGAAGTCGAAGTTTTAAAGAGACAGTACATGATAAATTTCAATATTCGAATTTTGAAGTTTTTTTCAAATTCGAATCAAAGTTAGACTATTCCCTATTCGAAGTACACAAAAAATAGCTTGAAATTCGAAGTTTTTAACTTCGAAAACTCACTTCGACCCTTGATAAATCTGCCCCATAGGGTCAATTTTGCTAAAGGGTGAATGTTCGCCTCGGAAAGCTCCACCACGCTTCATGCAACGTCATTAACATTAATTTGCAGCAAATACGCCTATTTATCAAAAAATATATTTAACAGTTACAGTTTTTGTCTTTTTTTTATGACTTTTTGCCATATAGGATATGATGTCACTGGCATAAGATTGTTGAGGATGTAGTTATTATGAATTATGAATTCACCAGGTATAACCTGAATAAACAGACTCTGGAAAAGTTCGCGCTTTGATGAATTTGCGGAGTAACAATCGTTCGCCTGAGTGAAAATTCACCTGGCAAAAGGGCGCAAAACTTTTCTAGCGCTGAGCTAGCGAATTGAATTAAATTAAATAATTGTTTTAATATGTGTTTTTCTGCATTTAAAAAAGGTTTCAATTTAATCAAAGCCTATTGCTTTATCATTGTCAGTATCTCAGTTGTAAGTAGTTTCTATCCATTTCCTACAGGCTGTTTGCTGTGAAATGTGGATCCTGCCTAGATACCATCGCTCCCAGCGAGTTTGTCATGAGAGCGCAGAAAAATGTCTACCACTTGGGCTGCTTCTGCTGTTGTGTCTGCGATAGACAGCTCCAGAAGGGCGATGAGTTTGTACTGAAAGACGGACAGCTGCTGTGCAAGAGTGACTATGAGAGAGAAAGAGACCTGCTCAGCCTGGTGAGCCCAGCAGCCTCTGATTCAGGTACAACATTCACTGAAACAAATGGGAAAAAGTATTCCAAATTAATCAATTTTCAAGCCTTATTTTGTAAAAATTTAGTTTTTATTCAGATAACCATATATATATATATATATATATATATATATATATATATATATATATATATATATATATATATATATATATATATATATATATATATATATATATATATATATATATAGTGCCTTATTTATAAAACAAAATGGGACAAAGTGCAAAAACAGACATAAAGAATTTATAACCTAGCTACAGTACATATTGATAACACTGACTACCATAATTTATGATTTTATTTGATATGCACCCCCCCATTCTTTCCCTTCTGTCTAATGGCTAACTTTCAAAGAGCTTTTTTATAGACAAGTGTGTGTGTGAGAGAGAGAGATTGTAAGCTAAACCCAATTTTATTGGAAAAATGCAGAGGAGGGGGAGAGCGGACCAGCCGATCCCATATGCTGAGACTAATCTCCAAAGCTCTTACTTCAATTACAGACTCTGACTACTCTAGCACTCAATCCTAGGTAAACAGCAGAAACTCAAAAACCATCCCCATTTCCAATTAAGTGCCCTAACTCTGCCTCTCCCCTTAATTCCTCCAAACCAAAGAAGTGGCTATTCAAAGCACTGAAAGAGATGATCTACGCAGCTTCATTATACAGATGTCCCCTACCCCTTATCCCACATTGATGACAATCTCCTTTTGTGTAAAATGGACCACAGAATCATGTAAAGCAATTCATGCCCAGCTCATGAAAGGTCATCCACACACAATATGTTTTTCGCTTCTTCCTCTGGACCCAGGGATGAGGTTTAAGGCTTAATTAAGCGCCACTCCTAGGGCCTGAGACGTTTAAGGAGGCGCAGATTTCACTAATTAAAACTAAGTCTCCTGTCCTTGCATTTGCATTGCTTTTATTAGCTGTCTATTATATCTGCAAGCCTGTTTTCATTTGTAGCAGGTGGTGACAAGCTGGGCAATATTAGGGCCCTAGTGTGTAAGCAATCCTCTGTGTGCTAATGTCTGCTCTTTCTCAGGCAGCTCCTGCACTAAGCATATCTGTAGATAGACTATTGGCTACATTGTTCTAAAGAAGATCTAGTGATAAAAACAGTCTGTCATCATGGAGAGAACAGATTAGCCACTTCATTTAATCCTACACTTTTTCTACTAATATAATCAACTACTGCTAGAGGGACCTTCAGAAAATCTTTTTATTAAAAGGGAAGCATACTTGTAGGAATAAGTGTCTCTTATGCTATTATATAGCACATTATCCATGCTCCTTGAAGGGATATTATTAGATTTATATTTTTGCTTTGAAGTATGTAATTCCACCAGAGGGGACAATTCAAACTTGTTGAAATGCTTATTATTATTATTATTATTATTATGAATAATAATAATTTCAAATACAATGTGAGATCTAGAATGTGAGATATAGAAGAACTTGCTAATTGTGAAAATATGGGAGTCCATGAAGTATGGGCAAGTAAATTTCATAGAAAATATAGCTACTATGAAGGTCATAAAATGACTTCCACATGGCAGCTATGAACGTGGACATAAATGGAAGTGCATTTTATTATACATTATTTATACAAGCAATCTAACCACTCTGTAACAAAATACCCTCTATTGAGTGTCATTGGAAACCAATTAACCTGTCTGCTTGTTTTTGGATTTTGAGAGGTAACTGGGTTACTCCAAGCAGACTTTAGAGATCTATGTGGCAGAAGTGCTAACTACTGAACCTCCATTCAATGTATTTTTGAAGATTCACAATCCAGATTTTGCTGAACTATGGTGCCATCATCCTCATTTATTAAACTATATGAATGACAAGGTTTGATAAATACTTGCTAAATTACTAGAACACCTTACTAGGTTAAATATATATATATATATATATATATATATATATATATATATATATATATATATATATATATATATATATATATACACAATATATTACAATAAATATTGTAATGTGCAAATATGTATCTTGGCAAAGATAAAAAAAAAATGCAACTTATAACAGAAATAGAAAGACTTTTGAGAAGCAGGCCTTTCTTGCATGTCATAATAATAATTTCCACTATCACCCTTCTTGCCATTAGGTAAAAGTGAAGATGAAGAAGATTCTGGGAAATTTGATGACAGCAAGGGCGCAGAGGATGGAAAAGACCAAAAACGTCCCAAGAGGCCAAGAACTATCTTAACAACACAGCAGCGCAGGGCATTCAAGGCTTCCTTTGAGGTCTCCTCTAAACCTTGCAGGAAGGTATGATTTTGAATATCTACTGTTCTTCAGTATGTATCTTTCAATAACTCTTTCACAGATCCACTGATTAATGGTTCCACTAAGATAAGTTCACATTACTACAGTATTATACTGAGGTAAACATAGGTTTTGAATTCAATTGAACAACACCAATATCTAAATATATATTATCCAAACGACAATAGTCTTATGGAGCTGTATGTTGGATTGCTGTTATCTAGATCTACAGTTAGATTGCAATCTATATGTTGCTGACTAGGCGTAGCCTCAAAACTGCAGTGAGCTGTAGGTGGCTGGTGAGCAATAAGTTAGTGAAACAGGAATCAGTTGTGCTGCTCCCCAAGTTCCCAAGTGTGACATAAACATAGTCTCCTAAGGATTTTGTATATTTATTATCCACAATTAAAAGAGGGCACTGAAGATATTCAATTCATTTTCTGAAAATACTTTGGTGTGTTTGTTTGTAAAGGTGAGGGAGACCCTAGCAGCTGAAACAGGCCTCAGTGTCCGTGTGGTACAAGTCTGGTTCCAGAATCAAAGAGCCAAGGTAAGAAAACACAAACATTGATGGTGTCAGCAATTTTCATATGCAACAACAAAGAAGAATCTGAGTTTGTGCACAACTTTGTTGAAAATTGATATCAAAAAGATGACAATTACAAACAAATCCAGTGTATTCACTATTCTCCAGTTTATTACATATTAATTTAAAATAACCAATGGAGTTTTTCTTTCCTGTCGATAATTTTACAATGCACTCAACTATAATACTCAATAATTGATTTATACAAATAGTTAGATATAAATATGTTTATTAATCTTCTCTGAGTGCAACTCAACCATGGTTTTTGTGAGTAGTATGAACTACTGCAGAAAACGTTAATTTGGGAAACCCATGGATGAATCAAATATACAGTATAATGCACTGGTAGTTATTTGGCCACAGTACCTTATATTAAATCGTTTTGCATGGAAGTAAATGCTCGTCCTGACACTGGATTGGGAAGATGTAATGAACTTTTAAAATCTCTAGAGGAGTGCAGAAATAACACATATTCAGTATCAGTATCGGCCAGATACAATTTCATGAGACTACGGATTCTGTTTTAATATTGTTTTGTTTGCTGCTCTTCATTCTACTCCTGGACAGATTTAGGCTGATGTCTGATGTTAAGGGACCAATTTACAAAGGTTCATATATTTTTCTTTTCCCCAAATCGTATTTTTTTCCGATTATACTAATTACTCCAAACTATGAAAAATGTGTCATTTATTAAATTAAAAAGACATGAAAAACACTAGTACAAAACTGCGGCATCTAAAAGCCACTGAAGTCATGGGGATATGGCCTTTTTCAATTGTAAAATCTTTCTCTATTATAAACTTTTAAGGTTTTGGGGGTTTTTTTTGTTTGTATTTGCACGAAAAAATGTTTTTGTGCTTTTAAAATCAGGCTGTTTTAATAAAGGGACGTGGCATTTGTGGTTTTAGAGAAATTAATTTCTTCATGGCTTCTTAAACCTCTAAAACCACAAAAATCTAAATGTTGATGAATGGCCTCCCCATTTAACAATACATGAGACACAGTGAAGACCAGTAAAGAATTTCGGGCTTATAGCCTGTCTGAACAGCTTACTGTAAAAAAGCACATACTGTCAGTTACAAGAAACCCAATCTAGTGCTTTATTTATAACAGATGAAAAAGCTGGCAAGGAGACAGCAGCAACAGCAGCAGCAGCAGCAACAAGATCAGCACAACCCAAGCCGCATTCCCTCAGGTAACAGTGTTTCTCAGCAGTATTAACTGGATGCAACTGAGCCACTAGGGAAGTTAATTATGCATTAATAATGCTAACATTATTATTATTTATTTAGGTTTCTTTGTTTTACACACCTCTGTAAGCTGAATTTCAAGCAAGATTTCCTGTACTACACTGCTTACAATCTAGTCCTGTTGCATAAAGCACAGGAATATATAATGTTTCCCAGAAAGATAACTTAGGGACTGATGAATAGAACAGTAAGAACTTAATGTGCCAGTAATGTAGTGAAATATACGGAGTGCATCCATGAAGACTGCCAATAGGCCTACCATGCACCTCCGTCTCCGGAGCAGCTGCTGGGTTTGCAGGCTTTGTTGTTACTACCTTTGGACTCAAACATTTAGATTAACAATAGTGATATTCTGATTTTCTCAGATATCTTTATCAGTACTGTTTCCTAAACAACAAATTACTGCTCCCTTATATTACTTTTACCCTTTTAAGATAACTTGACGGGGAAGCATTAACAATTGTTTTTTACTGCAGAACTGTCTGCCACTGATATAAACAAGATATACCCATGAGACTAAAACAGTAACATAATTGACTCTCATAATTGTCACCTATGTATATTTAAATTCTCGTGATTTTTTTTACAGCTCAAACACATAATTCAAGCAGCTCCAGCATCGAAGGAATCATGAATGTTTTCACTACCCTGCCACAGCAACAACTTCTTTCCTTAGAGCAGAATATGTACAGTTCTGACCCATTTCAACAAGGTCTTACTCCCCCACAGATGCCTGGAGACCACATGCACCCTTATGGTATGTTAATTTTCTTAGTTCTGAGACACAATCCAGTATGCACCCATACCTCCCAACTGTCCCATTTTTAGAGGGGCAGTCCCTCTTTTGACAGCTCAACCCGCAGTCCCTCATTTGTACTGGAAAGTCCCATTTTTCTCTGCACTGAACAGCCAGAAAAAGAAACAAAGTTTCTAACTTAATTGGCTTTTGGCAGAGAGCCCAGAACAGCCACAGCAGCAGATAACATTTTGAGATAAGCAAATTGAAACAATATAAGATAACAGGTCTCTTGGGAAAAGTTAGACTCACAACTTAAAGGGCAATTCACCTTCATTAGCAAAACTGTAATAACTGAAACAAAACCACAGGAAAATGTTCAAACTTTCATAGCCTGCCAAATTTTGTAAAATGAGCATGGTAATTAGGGGGTGTGACCACAAAAATTGGGTGGTCAAAAATATTTTGCCTTGCTATGAGTGCCAACTTTTTTGTCCCTCTTTTTATTTCCAAAATGTTGGGAGGTATGTGCACCAACTAACTAGGGATTACAAATCAATATTTTGTATTGTTACATTGGGAGGACAATTTATTGGCGATGAATTTTGAGATCAAATACTGTCCAGAGAATCTTTTCTACAGGTAGACACCAAAATAGAAATTAGGAATATGGAAAAAAACATTATCATTAGAACGTAAACCCACTGTAAGAACAATAGCCTTAATTGCTCATGTCTAATTCCATCTGAAATGCATACTAGACTATTTGTCCTGCATGGCCAAACATGGTTAATAATGGTGTTTTTACGACTCCCTTCTATGACATTATCACTTAAATAAAATTCAGCCCATGCAAGTGTACTCTGGAAGCTCATTCACCCAATACATGGGAAATGTTGTTTGATTTTGAATGAACTTTTAGTATGATGTAGAGAGTGATAGTCTAAGACAATTTGCAATTGGTTTTCATTTTTTAATTATGTGTGATTTTTGAGTTATTTAGCTTTTTATTCAGCAGCTCTCCAGTTTGCAATTTCAGCAATCTGGTTGCTAGGGTCCAAATTGACATAGCAATGCAACACTGCATTGATTTAAATAAGAGACTGGATAGAAAGATGAGTAATAAAAAGTAGTAGTAACAATACATTTGTAGCCAATTTGAAAGCTGGAAAGAGTCAGAAGAAGATGGCAAAAGATTCAAAAACTATATAAAAAAAAAGACCAATTGAAAAGTTGCTTAGAATCAGCTATTCTATAACAAACTAAAAGTTAACCTCCCCTTTAATAACATGTAGCATAATATTTCTGGTATGGCACTAAAGAGTTTTAATTTTCTATTTTCGAAGGTGGAGAATCCTTTTTTCATGATATTGACAGCGATGATGCTTCCCTTAACAACCTGAGCGAGTGCCTTCTACCAGGACCAGAATTAGGACCTATCCAGGGCAGAGTTGGAAACCCAATTGATCGCCTTTACTCCATGCAAAACTCTTATTTTACATCCTGAAAAACCAAGCATAGTACCAGATCATCATATCATGGTATCTTGATGTTTGGCACTTTTTTTTCTGATTGTAATACACTTAATTAAAATGATAGCAGACTGTTTCCTGCCAATGATTCTTGTAAGGCATTACAGTTAAACTGTTGTGAAAAGGCACACAGAATACAAGAGTGATAAAAACGATGGCAATTTTGTGCGGCTGAAACCAAACATGCTAACTCTTGAACTGTTCAGCCACTGTTAAGTCGACAGTCCGCCGAATATCCCGAGTTGCTGCTACAACTGAAATACGTTCGTACAACTGGATTCTGGATCTCTAATAATTAGTTCTAATAAGGATGATTTAATGTAACACTGAGTCTAATCTAAATGTTTCTCCAAAAATACAGTAGCAGATATCTTCATGGGAACCAGGGACAACAAAAACCTGCTACTCAGTATGCATGCAGTGTTACCAAAAGGAATATACAGTACAAAAACTGTGCAACATTGCTAATAACTGTGAACATCACCAGCCATGGTCCAACATGAATACAATTCTCTGTGAGAGCACTCTGGAACAATACCTAATCGCTGAAACTGAAAATCAGTCTTGTTATAGACATAGAAAAGACAACATTGTTGGTACTTGTGCAATCAGCCATACACTGGAAACTAGTAGACTGATAATTATATTTTTTGTATCCATTTTACTAACTGAATTACTCTGCTACAGACTGCACAGACAGGTCGCATTGTGTTTGGGATATATTTAATATTGCACATATATGCCCTTAACTTATACAAAATAGTAATTAGCATTATAATCTTGTAGTAGATAGTAAAATTGTGTGTCAAACTCTCTATGTGAATTAAATTTCTTTGTGTTTCATTAAGTATGAGTAAACTACTGTATTTCAACCGTCTATATTATTTCAATTATGTTATTAAGATTATGGGTGAACAGTCGTCTGTAAAAAATCAAAATCTTGGTAATTTGAGAAAATAACCACAAAAAAATATACAATCCCGCCTGTATTTGAGTTTGAGTTTTTAAAACTTGGGAATTTTCGAGATTTCATCATCATCATCATCATCATCATCATCATTATTATCATCATCTTAATTATTTAGTTTATAATATATATATATACATATATAGTGAATAAAGTACCCCCTCTTGAAAAATATAAGGATATTATAAGTTGCCGAGGAGTTTCATCACCATATAAAAACACGAGGCCAAAGGCTGAGTCTTTTTATACAGGTCACGGAACTCGTGTTTTTATATGGTCATGAAACTCCTCGGTAACTTATAATATCCTTATATTTTACAAGAGGGGGTACTTTATTTATTATAATATTTAGGGAGTCATGTGACAGAAATTACATCAGAACTCACCGTTTATAAGGATATAATTTACAAGATATTCATGGCTTTTGTGTATTATATATATATATATATATATATATATATATATATATATATATATATATATATATATATATATATATATATATATATATATATATATATATATATATATATATATATATATATATATAATACAATATATAAGTCAGTGAGGCTGCTGCATACACTTTAAGGTAGATAATGCCCTGGTGCTAACAGTAGTATTATATAGAATTTGTAAAAAAAATGTTGTTGCACTCTAGGGACTTTTGTAGTAAAGAACAATGTATGAAGATCCAAATTATGGAAAGATCCACTATCCGTAAAACTCCATGTGCTGAGCACAACCGGTCCCATACCTGTAGTGAGAAATCAAACATCTGATTAGCGAAGCATCAAAATTGCACCTTCCAGTTCAGGTTCCCTGAATAGTAAGACATAAACTGATTTGTAAAATCTAACTAATAAATCCAAGAGGAGCAAAAGAACATAGTAAAGATTAAAATGAAAGAGTATACTGCAAACATTGGAGTATTGAACTTAAAAATATAAGCATCAGAAGTTGCTTATTAGGCATGTGTTATGAAATGTGTCTCAAATGAGATGGAAATATTAATACATATGTATATTAAAGGGATTTCAATATTTAATGTGAAAACCTATAACAATGTCCCTTTATTATTAATATTGCCCCATTATGAACGCAAGTTCTTGACGCCTGTCTAACTTTGAAACTAAAATAACACCTGATGCCTTTTGGGCACTGGTTTACAATCAAGAGACATTGGGGCAAATTTACTAGAGGGCGAAGTGGCTAACGTTAACGAAAATTCGCCAGCATGACATCATTTTGCCACTTTGCCGATTTAATAACAGGTGCTGGCGTAAATTCGCTAGTGAAGTAGACATACTCAATCGATATTTCGCACCCTTACACTAGATGAAGTTGCGCTCTGGCGAAGGGACGTAACTACGCTAATTCACTAACTTGCAGATTTTACCGAACGTTACCTCTTGCTCCAGACTTTACTTTACTTAGTGCAATAGAGTAGATAGGAGTTTGTTAAAAAGAAGTTGAAAAAACACGGGCGTTTTTTACTTTTTACTGGGTTATAGGCTAAAAAAGATTGTAAATTTTTTTTGGGGTACCCTCCTTCCCCCTTACATTTGGCACATAAACTATACAGTGGGCACATGTGTAGGGCAATATAAGACCTCTATAAAATTGTGTAGTGTAATGTATTTGCTGCAGCGCACACGTCCATTGTTCTTTAACTGCACGCCGTATGCTAATTAGGCATCGCTATTGTAACTTCGGACTGCTTATCGTATTATCGCTAGCGCATCTTCGCAACCGTTTGGTAACCTGTGCGCAACTTTGGATCTTCGTGAATTTTGTGCAGCCTTGGCGAAACTACGCCTGGTGAAGTGTGGCGAAGCCGTCGCTAGTGCATTTTCGGCGCATAGTGAATTTCCCCAGTGAGTGACTGGTGTAAAGGGATTCTTAAACAGCCATGCCTTACAACCACTAGTTCACACCTAAATTAGATGTTAATTTTCACAACTTTTTAAATTTATTTATATAGCCTCTTAAAAAGGTAATGGTCATAATCAAACATACATTTAATAAAAGGTAGGGTAACAGACTGTGAGTGTTGCCTCTCTGGTGTTGGTTGTGTGGACAAGAATTGTGAATAGGGGTTGGAGATGGCTCAGCCACCCTGGTTCACATTGGTACAGACAACTAAATTATAGGGAGTAGGGAAATGGGGAAGACATTAATGTCAATACCTGTCTGTAACCTATGGTAGTAGAGCTAGAGAGAGATGAGGATTGTGTGTGTGTGTTTAAGTATGTGAAGTATAAGGATCTAAAGCTGTTAGAAATTTTACTTTGAGCAACTTTACTCAAGATAGCTAGAAGGTTGGAGGAGATATTAAACTGGGGTAGGGTAAAATGCCATTTAGTCTAATAGTCCAATTTGGTAAAGGGAAAACATAGCTTAGAGTGAGGCCCCAAAAGAATTCAGAAATAAGAAACTTTACTTAAGATGGCTAGAAGGATGGTGGAGGTATTAAAATGGGGCAGGGTAAAAGGCCATTTAGTCTAATTATCCAACTTGTTAAAGGGACAGCATAGGTATAACTTAGGGTGGGGTCCAAAAAGAATTCAGAAATAAAAAACAAAAACAGGTAACAATACAAAGAAGCACAGGAAAGCAAGTATTTGTAACTAACAGTAACAAATGGTAGAAACATGAGCCATGCAGACATAGAGCTGAACATATTAACACACTGAATGAAAAATGAGAATAGTTATATGGGGATTCAGATGGAAGGATATTGTGTCTACAGGATGCTGTCAATTTTAGAACAATTGGTCCCCTTATTTAGATATTTTTAAATTCTAATGACAAACTGATGTGATTCATTCATTTCTTTTTATGATAGAGAGGAAAGTGTTATTCAGTTTGAAAAAATGTCCATTTGCGGTTAGTTCTGAAATTTGCAATGTTTTCTATATTCCATTTTACTTTGCATTGTAATCTATTTCTTTTTATCCATCTTAATTATGCTAACTTACTTTTGTTGCGCTGTCATTATTTGTCACTGTGCATTTTCAAATGCCAATAAATATTATTGGAAAAGAAAGAAAGGGTATTGAAGATGGAAAGGACCTTAGTTGAACAAAATATATATTAGGGATAAAAAAATCGACAAGTTCTTCCAAATGAAAAGTCACTGTATTCCTCCAAATAAATTTGGGGAGGGAGAATAACAGAAATAAATTTTATATAGTGTAGTATTTTTGAACACTTTCTCACTGACCGCCTTGGTGTCTTTAAAACAACCGTGCTTCGCAATTCACACTATATTGTGTCATCAAATATCACGTGCCAAACTTAAATTCAAACAAAAGTAAGGAAAAAAAGTAGAAATAAAAATAGAAAAAAAGAAGAAATTTTTTTTTGTGAAATATTGCGTTAAAGGGTAACTTGTGACCACGTGATTAGTACGTGCAGCCTTTACTGCTCATTTGTCACCCTGTGCACACACAATGATTATGTAACTTTTAATGTGCTGAGTGTGAACACTCTGACCACAATTCAGAGACCGATCGTGCCAGTAGCACAAACAACTCACCAGACGTGAGTTTGAAAGATCAAAGATGCCGACTCCAGCCTCCGCTGTTTCCCCCTATTTTGCTGAGAGATAAAAGAGGTTCATGTGCAGATTTCTCTAAAAACAGTTTAATACAAATAAAAATCACACTCACAAACGTTGGCTTGTACACTGCAAATAGAAAGTCTTTTAGCGTCCCAAACGTCCACTCTGACTCCTCGGCGTCCCTGAGAGTCTCGTGTTGCTTCGAAGTGGGCGCTTCTGCACCAATGAGCTGTGTCCCGCTTACGCGTTTCGCCTTTGCTGGCTTCTTCCCTGAAGGAGGAGAACCTGAGTTGACGCTGGACTTTGGGAGTGATCTAAATTTCCTCGGAATCGAACTATATTTGTACTTTGTTTAATAAAGCAAGTAAAGAGCAGAGTGAAAAGGAAAACAGCAGGAGTCAAGTAAGTAAGGAAAAAGCAGGTAAGATAACACCAATAGTGAAGAATTTAGTGACAGCAGAGATAATGTAGCTAAAGGGAGTGTAACATATGACATGTTAATATCATTATATATTTTAATCCAACAGAACAGAAAACCGGTTTGGAGAAATTATAATTTATTCACTCTTTCTGCCAGATCTGCATAATATAGCCGGGTCAGTTTCCCTTTAGAATTAGCTGCATTGTTATGACTCTTGGAGCCCACACTGCCCCAGAAGGGATGTCTTGTGGCAAATTTACAGCAGAGGGCAGGGACAGTGAGAATGGGTTATTATGGCCACAGAATGTCTCCAAACACATTCTTTTTGGAACCCACTGAAATCAGAGACATCAACTAACTGCATAACATCTGATTGATGATCCAGTCCTGGCATGTAATATCCACTTTAAGCAAAATAGTTAAATGGAGTGCAGTCAAAGCCAGTGACCATTATCATCCCAATGACATGCAGTTAGCCGCTGTCTCTGTAACAACTCATCTTAACCCAAAGCTTGCTGTGTTTTTCAGTAAACTCAGTTTTAGAATTCATGCTATTGCTATTTTGAAATCATTGTTCAGGTAGGTTTGGTATACAGGTATAGGATCCCTTATCCGGAAACCCAACATCCAGAAAGCTCAGAATTACAGAATCCATTTTATCCAAATAATCCAAATTTTTAAAAATGATTTCCTTTTTCTCTGTAATAATAAAACAGTAGCTTGTACTTGATCCAAACTAAGATATAATCAACCCTTATTGGAAGCAAAACCAGCCTATTGGGTTTATTTAATGTTTAAATGAATTTCTAGTAGACTTAAGACATGAAGACCCAAATTACGGAAAGATCCATTATCCCGAAAACCCCAGGTCCTGAGCATTCTGGATAACAGGTCCCATACCTGTATACTAATCATGCATGCTTATCATTACAAAGATTATAAAAGGCAGTAAACATGTATATATAAGTTCAGCTAGTCAAGAGGATACTCAAAGCCTGTAAATTACAGTCATTTATCACTGCAAGGGTTAAACTAAATATTTAAGACCAGACCCATAATCTGCAAACAGAGGTCACATCTTTATTTTATCCCTTCGGTTATGGCTGGATTCCAGGTGACACCTGTTCCAAATGTTCAGATAAAGGGGAGTGGATCAGCCAGCGCATAAATTAGCACCTGATGACAGACTTAACTACAGAACTGACCTGTATGCAGCTTATCAGCCCAGCAAGGAGATGGGGTGGGGGAGTATGTAGAGATGTGTTCAGAAGTGTAAGGATTTTCAAATCAGATTCAGCAGTCTGAAGTACTGTATAACATGAACATATGATTAGTTAACTGGATTTACTAAATATTATACAAAAGTTCTGCAGGTTCCAAGAAGCCGCCTGAATGTGATGTATAGAAATAGTCATTTAAGTTGACCAGAACTATTAAAACACACTGGCAGCTGTTTATTAGGGTTATTAGGTTTCCTTTGAACGTATCTAATGGAAATATTAAGAGAATACTGTTATGGCAAGGAATTATTTAGATTGTGTGGCTATTTGCAATTGGGAAATAGTTTCATATAGTTTTAACAAAGAAAGGCTCCTTTACAATCACTAGGATCAGCGCTGGGAGCAAAAGGGGTATAGAATTGTGATTAAACAGTGATACAGCTTGAGCCTTCTCGCTATGCACTATTTGATGTACCTAAATCGCAATGTAAGCAGTCCTGTATCTAACACCTCCCTTCACCAGGCATGATGTAGAGGGCTGCCTTTGTCTGAATTACACCAGGAATTCACACAATGCATTTTGCACTGCTTGTCATCTGCAATAATTGGAATTAGAATCCAGCACAGAGGTGCACTACTACTTTCCTGCCTTCTTTTACCCTTCATTGCTTAGGTGCTCTATGCTGGTGAGGGCAGAATCCATGGCTTAGGGTTGGACAGGAGGTGCGCCAATCTGACCCTTTGACATATACATTTATTTCATAGTAAAGTGTGGTATGCTGGTGCGGAAGCAATTTTTATTCTAGCCTTGATTATCAATGGACATCTTTCATTATAACCTATTATTCTTAAACTGACCCCTGAGTGAAAACGCCACATGCCTGCAATCAGTGTAAGACTTGGGGGGTTATTTATCAGAATTTAGAGGTTTTTTTATACCTTGAATGAACTAATTTAAGAAAAAACTCCAATGGAAAAAACTTGAATCAGTGAGTTTGGGGTTGACAATCCAAAAAGTCGAATTGATTGAGTTTCAGTGGGAAAAAACTTGAATCGCTCAAATTGATTGAGTTTTTGTCAAAATCTTCCAAAAAAATTCGAACATCATGAAGCCTATTAAGATCCTCAAATGGTTCAAGAGACGTCTGCCATTGACTGCAACATCACCTCAACAGGTTTTATGTGGTGTATTTTCAGATTCACGCTATTTCTAGGGTCGGGGTATAATAAATCTTGCAAAATTCTAGTTTTTTTTTTTAAAAAAAAAAAAATTTAGTTTATTTTTTAACCCGAAAACTCAAATTTAGTGGAAAACACAACTCGAACCCCTTGCTGTCTCAGAGTGCAATGTGAGATCTATACACCCACTGGGGAAAATAGGTTGCACAAAACTATGGGGCAAATTTACGAAAGGGCGATGTATCTGCCGATGGTATTACTGGCGAATTTTCGCTAGAGATGGCCAGTCTCTAGCGAAAATTCGCCAGTAATACCATCGGCAGATACATCGCTAATTCACTGATGATTCACTGATAATTCACTGATCACCGATGAAGCTTATAGGACAATACACTACTGAAAGAGAGCATCTCTAACAAAGTTTCACGCCCTTTCTCCTGGCGCATTTTCACTCATTATCACATATCGTAAAGTATGAATTTTTCATTAGATTTTCCCTTTTACCAGAGTTTCCTTTGCCAGTTTAGACCTGGCGAACTGATTTAAAAGTCATAATTTCGACTTTTTAAAGTCATAATAATGAGATTTAAAAGTCATTATTATGAGATTTAAAAATCATAATTTCGACTTTTTAAAGTCATAATTTTGACTTTTTAAAGTCATAATTATGAGATTTAAAAGTCATAATTTCGACTTTTTAAAGTAATAATTTCGACTTTTTAAAGTCATAATTATGAGATTAACAGTCATAATTTTGACTTTTTAAAGACATAATTATGAGATTTAAAATCATAATTATGAGATTTAAAAATCATAATTTCGACTTTTTAAAGTCATAATTTTGACTTTTTAAAGTCATAATTATGAGATTTTAAGTCATAATTTAAAAATCATAATTATGAGATTAAAAGTCATCATTTCGACTTTTTAAAGTCATAATTATGAGAATAAAAGTCATAATTATGAGATTAAAAGTCATAATTTCGACTTTTTAAAGTCATAATTATGACTTTTAAAAGTCATAATTCACCATAATTTTTTTTTTCGCTTCGCCCAAAAATTTGCAAAATTGCGAAAATAACGCAAAAAAAAAAAGTGAAATGTGTTCAGGTAAATAGGTGTCCGAATAATGTTGCCGCATATCGATTTTGACGCGAGTGACTTTTCAGACTTGCACCGGCAGCGAAATGTGGAATTTTGCTGTAAATTTGTGACAGCCAAATTTATTTGCCAATCACTATTGACAAATAACATTAAACTACATTTTTTAAGATGGAAAAATTGCTGAGTATTGGATGACCTTCAAAATAGTAACTGCTTGGATAATAGCTACAAAAATCCAACATTTTTTCTGTGTGCATTTGTGATACTGCGCTTTTGTTTTGTGCTGTATCTACATTCATTTTTATATTTCAGCCAGAAAATGTAGTTGGCAAGGGCAATGTTATCTTGTTAACCTCCTTACAGTATGTTTTTTTTTTATAAACTGCAGTATACAGTAGCCTGTTGTCTAAGCAGCCAAAGATTTGAATTTCAGCAAAGTTGTTCATCCCATTCTCGTCATGTACACTTGAAAGACCAGAAATAGAATTCAGCATAAAAATGTGCCCTGGACCCCATGGAGGAACATAGTGCATCCTGTAAGTGTTACAAGAGAGAGGCTGGGTCACAGCTGGCTGGACCTGGGTAATTGAACATTTGGCAGTGTGTATCTTTTAGATATTGCTTATCCACTGAAATCCTCTTTATTAACATGTTAAGAGACAAAACACTACTAAAAATCTTGCTCTTCCTCAAAATTAAAAGGGGATGAACTATTTGTTCAATATACAGGTATGAGATCTGTTTGGAAAGCTCCAAATAACAGAAATGCAGTCTCCCATTTTATCCAAATAATCCAAAATAATTTTTTCTTTGTAATAATAAAACAGTAGCATGTACTTGATCCAAACTAAGATATAATTAATCCTTATTGGAAGCAAAACCAGCTTATTGGGTTTATTTAATGTTTACGTGATTTTCTAGTAGACTCAAGGTATGAAGATCCAAATTATGGAAAGATCCATTACCTGGTAACCCCCAGGTCCAGAGCATTCTGGATAACAGGTCCCATACCTGTATTGCAATATATTTAAGCTGGCCATAAATTATCCCTGGTCACTTTCATCAGATTAATTCAGACTTGTAACATTTTACTGTACATTTACATAGAGACTAATTGCAGCTTGCATACAAATTGGAGAGGTTATAGTAAATCAGATCCAACTCTCACCAGGGGTAAATGAGGCTATAATTTCATAACCGACCATTTTCTCTGTAATAATAAAGTAGTAGCTTGTACTCAATAAGATATAATTAATCCTTATTGGTATGAAAACAAGCCTATTGGGTTTATTATTTGTTTACATGATATTTTAGTAGACAATGTATGAAGATCCAAATTACGGAAAGATCCATTATCCGGAAAACTGGATACAAATTGGAGAGGTTATAGTAAATCAGATCCAACTCCTACCAGGGGTAAATAGGCCATTAAAGAATGGTAAAAAGTACAGAATACAGTTAATTACTGGTGACACCATACAAGGAAAACAATGAAATGCCCTCCCCACTAATTAAACAGGCTTTGATTATCCATATAATGCAACACATTTTAGCTGGCCAACTGCTTCTTACATAAACAATTTGGGCATCTTCTTACATAAGGTGGTTCAATTCATGGTAGCTCAGGGCTACATTAGCAGCTCTTTTTGTTTAATAGAACAAGGCTGCAACATTGCTGTTTGAAGGGGTGGTTCTCCTCTAAGTTAACTTCTAATAAGTTATAGAATGGTCGATTCTGAGCAACTTTAAAATTGATCTTCATTATTTATTTTTTACAGCTTTTTTCAAAATGATTTGTCTTTCTCTTCTGACTCGTTTCAGCTTTCAATTGAAGGTCACTGACCCCATCCAAAAACAAATGCTCTGTATGGCTACAAAATGATTGTTATTGCTACTTTTTATTACTCATCTATCAAATCAGGCTCATATTCAAATTGATTCATGGTTGCTAGGGTAATTTGGACCCTAGCAACCAAATAGCTGAATTGCAAACCAGAGAGCTGGTTAATAAGAAACTAAATAATGCAAAAACCACAAATAAATATTGATAACCATTGCAAATTGGCTCTAAATATCATGCTCTACATCATACAAAAGTGACTCAAAACTGAACAACCCTTTTAACAGAGTAACAAAACTAAAAAAAAAATGATTGTGACTTCTGCATTTCAAGAGGTTTAACAGGTCATGAGGGCAGTTACAAATAGCTGAATAATAGCTCCTGTCTGAGATTTGGGCTGGTGAGTACGGCCCTCCGTGTTTCTGCTCCCACTGGTGAGATTGACATGCAGAAGTACTATTCACCCTGCACAGCGGTGTGAGCACAATAGCCATGTCACAACAATGAAAGTGATCAAATACCACCATGCAGTTACAATGAGGAAAAAATACATTTTCAAGAAGTTCAGGGGTACTCTGAAATAGATCTTGTTTCTTGCCTGTTTGAAATGTATTCCTGCAGACAAGGGGTCATTCATTCCATAGGAGCCACTATGCAAGCAATGTTCAGCCGTGCATTAAGTTTACACTAAGACGTATGAAATGAATGGCATTGTTCTTAAGGATGAACCCCAACTCATACCAGTTCTTAGATACGGAGCATCTTCTCTTCTCTAGCAGTGCTTTGTTTGAAATGGTAAAACGTAGAGCCACTAATTATACAACTTTCATGTCAGAACTGTGCCCTTTCATGATTATGCTTTTTTAATCATTATTGCTAAGTATTATATTAATTACAGATACATGTAACTGTTATAATTATAAAGGCCTTGCAATTGGAAAATTGTGACAATCAGAATCAAGTTTCAATAATGAAAAATAACAAATCAACTATAAATATAAATAAAAAGTGAAACACAAAATAAATCATGCAATCCACCAAGGGGTACCAAGAGCAGTGGTTGTGGGAGCCCACCATGAAGTTTAGTTAGAAGTTTAGTGAAATTTCCTCTAATAGACATTCATGTAAGCTCAGCCTTATGATCTTGGTTTAATTAGCTACGCAGCAGTGTTGTCATATGTCTAAAGCTGTACCAAATTTGAGCTTCAAAACGGGGTTGGCATTTATAAAGTATAAAAACTTCTGAAATAAACCAGACATAAGAGTCGATACATTAATCATATTTTTGAAAGTGAAACCATACTTTATTCCCTGCATACCAAGGGACAGATTTATCAAAATGTGAGTTTAGAGCTTAATAAATAAAAACTAACCCACATCCTATTCATCCCTATGGGATGATCACAAGTTGTGATTTCTTACTTGCACCCATTGATAAACAGTGATGAATTAAAAATTTCGCTATGTACAGATGCCTGCAAATTTCTGCAGTGGAGACCTGCATCAAAAATTCACCGCACGGTTCTTTTCGCTTTGCACAACAACAAAAAAGATGAACGAGAAAAAAAAGCATGTGCGAAAAAAAGGTGTGCGTGGCAACCACATATATCATTTTATGCTTCCCCTCTTTCACATCAACCAAAGGGATTTGCGCCATCCCACTATCTACTGTATATAAGGACATACACATAAATATTTGGTGTATTCATTTTAATGTGGGCTACAAAGCACCAGATATTATATGATTTATTGTTAGTTATGCCTGTGTTTGTAAGCTATTAGTAATATATAAACTATACAGTAGATGGTTCTTTTTGCTTAAACACCAACATAGTGTTTTGTGCAACTAAATATTTGCAACTAAAAAGGTTTGCAAATTTTCTGCTGTTGTGTGAATTTTTCAGCAGTTTCTCAAAGTTTTCAGCCAAGCAAAATGGGACAAATTTGCTTATCACTACTAATAAATAAATTTTAAAAAATCCCATAGGAATGAATAGAACATGGGTGAATTTTTATTTATTAAGCTCTAAATTCATATTTTGATAAAGTAGCCTAAAGACTAGGATAAGACTACTTTATTCCTGGACCTTCAGCTCGGGTTGTGGGTTATGTCTCAGATGAAAGCCAGAAAACATTACACAACATGCCATCTGTTGCCAAAGAGGGGCAACAGGGACAAAAACAGTGGCCCACTGGGAGTTATACCGAAGCCGTGGGCCACTGGCATAACCATGACTAAACTCACCAGATTGTGGATCCACCAATACCCACCAAATAAAGCTGTGATAATAAATTCCCAACAGTAATACATAAATATGAAACACATAACAAATGAAAATTATAAAACACAACAAAGGGTGGGTGGGTGCTATGAAGCTGCAAGTCCCTGGACCTCCCTAAGGTATACCCTGTGACCCAACCTGAATTTGCACCACTGGCCATGGCCCACAAACAGTCCAGTGAAGCTGTTGTTGGGCAGACTATTTTGACTCATTGGTCGCAATTGCAGAGATACTTCCTAGAAAACAGAATTACTTTATTGAACTCATCAAGGAAAAACAAAATAGTAATTCTATCTAATAGAGGGAATAATAGCAAAAGGAAGATCATACATATGTGTGTGAATGAAAGCTAATGTTTCATATTGAGCTGGTTTTCAAAGACTGGGGTGCTGAGAACTCATTTTAAGCACATTTATATTTTGCATTTTAATTCCAAGTTTAAAAGTCTCTACAGTTTATTTTCTAAAGTGGAGGAAGAGTCTAGAACAGAAGTACCCAAACTTTTTTACACTTGAGCCACATTCAAAAATGTTGAAAGAATGCTAAAAGTTTCTGGAGGCTCCATATATGGGCTGTGATTTGCTATTGGTAGTCATTATGTTGTACTTGCAGCCTACAGGAGGCTCTGTTTGGCAGTGCACCTGTTTTTTATGCAACCAAAGCTTGCCTTCAAGACTGGATTTCAAAAAGAAACACCTGCTTTGTGGCCACTGGGAGGAACATCCAAGGTGTCAGAGATCAATTGGTTGCTCATGAGCCACTGGTTGGGGATCACTGGTCTAGAACAAAAGGGCCCACCCTTCGCCACTCAAAATGCTGTAAACATAATAAAAGAAAATATCATTCAATCAACTTTCTAATACATTCATCAAAGATTTACACTGTTTTTAAAGTTATTTATAAATGTAATTGTTCTTGACAGTTGTTCCCCTTTTGGTCTTTTAATGAGCTTTAAGCAGTTAATTTGAAACATTGGGGCCGATTCACTAAGGGTCGAATATCGAGGGTTAATTAACCCTCGATATTCGACTAGGAATTAAAATCCTTCAACTTCGAATATCGAAGTCGAAGGATTTAGCGCAGATAGTCCGATCGAACGATCGAAGGATAATTCCTTCGATCGAACGATAAAATCCTTCGAATCGAACGATTCGAATGATTTTAATCCAACGATCGAAGGAATCCCTTGATCAAAAAAAGTTAGCCAAGCCTATGGGGACCGTCCCCATAGGCTAACATTGACTTCGGTAGCTTTTAGATGGCGAACTAGGGGGTCGAAGTTTTTTTTAAAGAGACAGTACTTCGACTATCGAATGGTCGAATAGTCGAACGATTTCTTGTGTTCAGCTGCATCATACAATCCAACCTTGTTCACCAGTAAATAAACCAATGCCCCACTTGTCTATTAGCGCCACTATATGAGTAGAACTAAAAATATTGGGTTACTATTGGGGATTTTTTGGGCCACAATTCAAAGTAAAAGCACAATGAAAATTAAGAATATTTATTAGGACATGTTTAGCCTAACACGTTTCATGCCAACTGGGCAATTACTCGTAAGCTACACTACTCATAGTTCCAGTTGGCACAAAACGCAATAGGATAAACATGTCCTAATACATATTCTTAATTTTTATAATTATTTTTGCTACTGCATTTACTATCCATAGGTCTTTTTCAATTATTTTGGTAATTGAATGAATAATCCAATTTTGGTAAACCTGGAACTGGGGTTTGACTACGAGACCATATGGGGACATTTACATCTCCTGTAATTTAATATATATACTTTTTCCTGGATATGCACACCATTTTTATTTATTTAAAACACAATGAATTCAGCAATCTCTCTATATATTAATGGAGACTGTGCAGATATTGTATCATTTTCTGGATTCATTTTATACACTGGTTAAAACTTGACAACATTTGCTATTCTCAGCATTATGCAAGTGCCAAAAATAAATTGGTATTGCTAAAGAACAAGGTCTTATTTATGATATGAAGTTATGCAAACCGCTGTACAGGGAAGTGAAGGCTCCATTTAAGAATACTGCTATTGTTATGTACATATGTATCACCTCTTTATATTACACAAACTCCACTGTGCAGTAATATGAAGGTAGAAGACAGTTACCTAGCCCACCTTGGAATAAACACTATGTGACCACGTGCAGGAGGCCAGTCCTAATGTGATAACATCTCACCCAAAATAGTATGAGCATTGTGCACCTTCAGAGATCCAGTTACTCGGCACTGGCTGGCAGAGTCGAGTTCAAGCTGGGGATGACTGGCCAGACGCATTAAAGGGTTTTGTTATTGAAACTCTATATGAAGCAAAAGGAGCAAGCTTGCTGAGCCTGGCAGGGCTTCTCTACAGCACAGACTGATGTATATCATTCAAAATCTGCCACTGGGGATCTAGGTATTGGGCAACCTACACTCTTTACCTGTGTGGCTGTAACACCACAAGGTACCATATCATTTCTAATGTAATACATCCAAAAGGACAACATTTCCAACACGGAAACATTCACAGATTTGGTCCCTGCAAAAGTACAAGGGCTTCAAAATATTTAACTCCATCATTGTCAGAGGGGGGTTGGGTTTCTGACAGCAAAGAGGCTGAAAAAGTAACATTTATTTACACAAAGAAATAATGCTATAAAACATAATTATGTCCTGTGCTTGGTGGAGTGGGTGTCTCAGAAAACTAGAAAGATGTCAACATTCTGGATATTCACCTTTTAGATATAGCTGGTATGAGTCATTGCCCTAGATTGCTGTTCCTCAAAGGGGTGGTTCATCTTTAAGTTGAATTTTGGTATGTTATAAAATGGCTAATTCTGAGCAACTTTTCAATTGGTCTTCGTTTTTAATAGCTTTGTAATTATTTGCCCTTATCTTCTGACTCTTTGCAGATTTCAAATGGAGGTCACTTATAGAATGACCAATTCTAAGCAACGTTTCAATTGGTCTTCATTATTTATTTTTTATAGTTTTGTTTAATTATTTTCCCTTATCTTCTGACTCCTTGCAGCTTTCAAATGGAGGCCACTTATAGATTGATCAATTTTAAGCCACTTTTCAATTGCTCTTAATTATTTATTTTTTAACGTTTTTTTAATTATTTGCCCTTTTCTTCTGAAACTTCAAATGGGGGTCACTGACCCCATCTAAAAACAAATGCTCTGTAGTGATTTTTATTATTCCTCTGTCTATTCCGATCCTCTCCTATTCATATCCCAGTCTCTTATGTAATTATGTAAATCAATGCATGGTTGCTAGGGTTATTTGAACCATAGCAACCAGATTGCTGAACTTTCAAACTGGAGAGCTGTTGAATTAAAAGCTAAATAACACAAAAATGAATAATAAAGAATGAAAACTAATTGCAAATTGTCTCAGAATATCACTTTCTACATCAGGTTAACTCAAAAGTGAACAACCCCTGCTCCTGTCCATTCTTTGGCTCATTTTAAGTGATGGGCGAATTTGTCCCAAAAAATTAACCAAACGAGAATTCTGATGCCCGCGTCAATTCTGATGATTGCGTCAGTTTTGACGCGGGCGTTAGAGTCAATGGGCGTCCGAATAATATTGACACGCAACGGTTTTGACGTGATTGACATTTTCGCCGTGTGTCCAAAATGTTTTGACGCTGGCCAATTTTTCGCCAGAGGCGAAACACGGAAATTTGCAGTGAATTTGTGCTTGGCGAATTTATTTGCCCATCACTACTCATTTTATGTTTTATTAAAAATGATTTCTAGAGATTGCAACCCTTTATGGTTTGAGAGAGAAATGTTATAGATATAAACAATTTCATGAAATCATTTTAATGGGGCAATGTGCATGGTGGCAAAATAGGCACAAAACATCACTCTGCTTTTTGCCCAGAATTCTCCTGCCCACTTGTACTGGTGACTGGCTCTGGATGTGGCCTTCCTTGTGCATACTAGTACTGCATACAGGAGAGGCAGAAGGAAGGTCTTGGTTTATATAGTGAATAAAGTACCCCTTCTTGTAAAATATAAGGATATTATAAGTTACCGAGGAGTTTCATGACCATATAAAAACACGAGTTCATGGAACTCCGAGGTAACTTCTAATATCCTCATATTTTACAACTGGGGGTACTTTATTTATTATAATACACAAATTTCAATGAGTCATGTGACAGAAATTACATCAAAACTCACCGTTTATAACTGATGACATCAGAACTCACCGTTTATAAGGATATAATTTACAAGATATTCAAGGGCTTTTGTGTATTATAAACCAATAATAGGCAAATGTCTCTTTTAAGTTCTCCAGCACTTATGCTGGTACCCATAGTAACCCCACTTGTCTGAACCCCATTCTTTACAATGTGGACAAAGTTGAAGTGTAAAATATACAACTGTAGATTCCATTTACCTCTAGAAACGGGTATATTTACAACCGCATATCTGCTGTACAGCAATGCTTACATAAATAGGGCTATGTAAATAAAAATATGCATGCTGTACATATGGTGGTTTACACTGAATCTGGGATTAGGTTTGAATGCAGTTTCATCAGGATTTGATAAAATCTTTTAGGGCATATTTACTAATGATTGAGTTCTTTGCTGTTCAATTTTGCAATTTGGTATTTTTTCCCAAACTAGGAAAACTTGAACAATATTTATTACACTGCAAATCCTTCATTCCCATAGAGTATTTTAAAGACCTTATTTAAAGTGGAATATTGGGGTTGACAACAAATGCAGGATTTGTTTTGAATTGAAACTGGTACTTTTTGCAGGATTCAACCAAATCTTTAGATGCAGAATTTCTATTTCCTGAGTTTTTTCCCCTGTTTGAATTTGAATAATATTGTTATTTTGATTTTGCAATTTGCTAAATTTATTTTTGCAATTACTTAATGGTTTTTGCACCGAAAACTGTTCGCCATCTCTGCGGTTGTGAAACAATTTCTTATAACACCGATTTCTGTAAAAAGCAGGAACATTTTTACCTCTCACAAAAAAAACTGAGAATGGGTAGCTGATTTCCCCCCCCCCCAAAGTATTCAGTTGAACTGAATGTAAATCCTTAGTGGAATAATATATTGAAGAGAAGAATTATTGGCAAAAATAAGAGCAAAACTTGCAAATATCAAAGGAATATTGTTTATTGTTATTGTTTATTATATTGAAAATTATCAATGCCCACGCACATTTTTGAACCTTCGCTGAATGAGACATGTCCAATAAGATGTGATTACATAGAATGCGTGTTGGTACAAACTAAAAAATGGGCAGTCTGAGTTCCATTAATAGATGAGCCTCTACAGGTTCACAACATTAATATTTAATATGCACAAAGGTAAAATTATTTGTGTTGAAGGAAAATGTTTGCTCTGGGCATATTTTAAATTTTACCAATTTTTATTGTATTGCCACATATAGCTCTCAACTGAAAGTGCTGGAGTTTTTTAATTTTGTTCACATTTTATACACCCATTGGGGCTTGGATGGGGTTCAGTGATGATCTCTCTAACATTGCAAATACCGTAGGGTTCTAAAACTGTTGGTGCTTAATGCAGTAATGGAAAAATCCAAGCACAGAGCTGCTGCCTGAAATCCTGAAGTGTATGCCGGTGCTGCATATCAAAAGCCCAAATCCCTCACATTCCTGTGTGCTAAGCCCAGGTGCACATGACTATAAACTCCTTATACACACTGCAGCCCACCTCAGAGATAGGCCTGTCAGTGAGACAAGGTGCCTTTTGTCCTGTTCTGGCCAAACTGAACTACAGATTGAAACGTTCTCCCAAAACATAGCTCACCTGTTTATTGCTACAAACCTGTAACTTCTTTCATCACCTTGGCGCAGTGTATTCACAGTCTTTTTTCGGGTTATATTCTGCATCTTTGATCCTATTACTCAAGGAATTAAACTTTGCACTTTGAATACTGTTACACTGTGCCTGGTGTCTATCACTGTGCGACACACATTCAACAAAGTAACACATCATTTCTGTTTATCAAACCAAATTGATCCACACTTGATTCTCATTTCTTGATAAATCATTGGAGCCGTGTACTTTATAAACTATGGTCTTGTTGAGCAATGCTCCTGATTTTACACACTTAGGGGTGTAAAATTTCAACCCTTTGCCACTCATACCCATTGGACAATACTGCTCTTTGCACCTTGTAACAGAATAAAAATAGAGTAGAAGGTGCAGATTACATTGCCATTGGACATAAGGTAGTTCTCTTATTACCTTAAAGACATACAAGTAAGGGAGTGGGCAGGGGACACTCCCCATGCCCATAGCTACTAAACCACTAAAAAGAGGGCAGCACTGTATTCATGGGATAGACATTTGGCTTTTCATTTTGGAGTGCAAATGCCTGTGGCTATTCTATAAACAGGAGGCAAAAGTACAAAAATATGGAGCTCTTTGCAGCAAAATGTGTACTTTGTAAACAAGGCCTTTGGACTTTTTATGCTGGTTTTAAAATTGTTAAGTAGATCCTTAGCTCTATTCTATGTCCTCTATGTCCCCCTTTCTTATTACTGCATTTCACATGCAAAACACAAAACACAGTTCTTTGTACATCTATTTCTTTCATTAAATATGTTTGCATTTTGTATACATTTCATTTATTGCCATCAAATATTAAATAAAAGAAAGATAATGTAGAACATCACATTTAATCCTAATGTTATTAGTATTATTATATTGTAACACTTGCACATTTATAATCTGGTAGCTTCTATAAAGAATAGATCCCCTGGCCTAGAACAAGCAAACAATACTGGATGCAGATGCACTGCCACATTAGCACCAATTAGTTAGGGAACTGTAAATGGGTCCTTCACCCAAAACTATTTTTAAAGTTATTTACAAACATAATTGCTGCTGAAAGCAGTATCTGTCTGGCTATTTACATTCATTGCACTTTTGCCTCTGATGAATAAATTAGTGTAGCAGAAGCCAGCTCATTCATATACCCAGGGGAAAACTGACTTCTGCTACATTGTTTCAAAAGTCAGACTAAATGCTGTTTTCCGTAGAAAATGCTTTCAAATCACTAAAAAAATGTCAGTGAATGCATATTCTTTTTCAGAGAAATTGCTGAGAATTATATTATCTTTCTTTATTCAATAAAGAAAGAGGTTTAGGTTGGTAGTTAGGGGTCAAGAGGGAGTTTACTGCCACCTACAGGTAGATTACATTGTGAGAATTGCCTGTAACTAGCTCTTTTCATTAGCTGGAAAGGTCTTACCATATAACAGAGACCAACAACTTTTCACGTACACTTCAATTGTATATGCAGTGTGAAATAACCATATTTATATACAGTAGCTAACTCTGAATAATATAATGTGCATTTTCACGTTAGCTCAGTTTTTGTTTATAGCTACATGTAATACACACTGTTAAATGCTACACAGGACTATTTAAAATAAAGTAAGTTTAAAGTAAAAACAAGCTGCAGTTGTCAAACACAGGAATTGTTTGGGAATATTCACATTGTACCAGCATGGAACCTGTTATCCAGAATCCCCAGGATAATAGATCTTTTTGTAATTTGAACCTTCATACCTTAAGGCTACTAGAAATTAAAAAACAATCGGACGATCCCTTTGCTTAAATCACAATGTGTTATCCCACGATTGTAGCAGAGGTCTGACCTAAGTCAGTACTTGATAAGGTAGCAAAAACAAAGAGAAAAAGTACCCCGCTTACAATCTTACTTTAGCTGTTACTTATATAAATTGTTTCAATACCTGTTAGTTAAAAAATTGCATATGTTGCAGTGCAAGCCCTGTGATTCCCATGAATTGGTATTAACTTAAAGTGCCGTGCTATAAATTCATTATATAATAGATAGGAATTAGAGATGAAAATAAATTATAAATAAAGTGTAGTGCAATGAAGTTAATTCAGTTAAATTACAATTAAAAACCTTTGAATAAATCCAGCCACAGTGAATCGAATAAAATTGTGGCAATATTATATGATGATTGAGGTAACTGCGTCCAAAATTGGACAACAATTAATTAATAAAGTGCTTGGCAGTGCTAATTCAATAATTCATTATAACTCAGGTAATTGATTATAAATTAATTAGAGTAACCGCATTAATAAGGATAAAATTTAAAAACAATACTCAGGTTCTTGAAATGAAATAATTAAATGGAAAAGGAGAGTGGTGGAGTTGTCCCAAATCTACTACCTAATTTGTTTCTAATCCCTGGGACACCACAAAGGCAAAGAAGGCAGAGCAACTGGGACTGTGGTCTCGTTTGTTAATCTAAGACCTAAACTGTCAAGAGCTAAAATGGCCTAAAAAACCACAAATCCACGGCCTCCTGTAAGTTCAGTATTGCGAGAGAGAAGAAAAAGTGAACCGAGTACTGAATTAATTATCAACCACCCCTTCCATTCCCATTTAACCTGAATTTTTTAAAAATATTAAAAGATTTAAATCAACTGGATTCAAAACACCGATGCGCGTTTCGCTATACTGGCTTTGTCAAGGCGCAACTTGCGCCTTGACAAAGCCAGTATAGCGGAGCGCACTTCCGGGTTTTACGTGTCGCCGGCGTCCTTAAGTCATCGCATTTTGTCGTGAGATTCGAATATTTAAAAGGGGCCTTGTGCGCGAAATCACTGCCCGTTGTTAAGTCTACTTGCTAGTATCCTTGGTGTGTTTGTTTCCTGTTCTGATTCCTGATTTGACCCCTGCCTGACCCTTCTGAACTCTGCCAAATCTGACCCTTGCCTGCCTGACTACTCTGAACTCTGATTATCTTGACCTGTGCCTGCCTGACTATTCTGTTTCTACCAGTATTGACCCTTGCCTGCCTGACTATCCGTGAACGCTGCCTGTATCGACCCCGGCCTGATATACCTTGCTTGTATTCTGCCCGAACCGACCCCGGCCTGACTACGCTTTTGTCTGCTCCTTGAACTGTACCTTCCATCCAAAACCTTGCTAACGACCGTGTCCCTTTGCTCAATCTTTTCTTGGCTCCTCTCTTAGTAAGACCTGGCGGCATCCAATTAGCCGAGGGCTCCTCCCGAAATGAAAGGCGGCTGTTAACGGCAGAAGCAAGAGCCGAGACCAGGGAGCTATGCATGTAAGTCATGAACTATGATTAGTGTAGATCAGGGGTCCCCAACCTTTTTTAACCATGAGCCACATTCAAATGTAAAAAGAGTTGGGAAGCAACACAAGCATGAAAAAGTCCATGGGGTGCCAAATAAAGGCTGTGATTGGCCATTTGGTAGCCCCTGTGTGGACTGGCAGCCTACAAGAGACTCTACTGGGCAGTATACTTTATGAAATTAAAACTTGTCTCCAAGCCTGAAATTCAAAAACAAGAACCTGCTTTGAGGCCACTGAGAGCAACATCCAAGGGGCTGGTGAGCAACATGTTGCTCACAAGCTACTGGTTGGGTATCACTGGTGTAGATCTTAGATCTCCAAACACTGGCGCTGTAAAGTGATTGATACATTAGTTGATACATTTCTTATCTTTGGCCCTGCTGAGCAGAATCTTTCAGTTTCATAAAAGGGGTTGTTTACCTTCAAGCTTACTTTTAGCATGTTATAGAATGGTAGAATGACCTAATTCTAAGATAATCATATTATTTATCTTTCTATGCAGGCCCTCTCCTTTTGATATTCCAGTCTCGCATTTAAACCAATGCATGGTTGCTGGGATTATTTGGATAAAAAGCTAAATATCTCAAAAACCACAAATAATAAAAAATAAAACCCAATTGGAGATTGTCGCAAAATATCACTCTTTACATCATACCAAAAGTTAAAGTTCAACAACCCCTTTAAGTGAGGATTTTTGTTCTTATTTATGAACGTTTTTTTTTTTACATTTCTCCCTTGGATTTGGATCAGTTCAAGACCAAAGGTCAGATCCAAAAATTGCAAAAATGTATGACATTCAGTCAAACCCCAAATGGAATGTGTGGCTTGCTGATATCTAAGAAATCATAATGACATTTTATTGATGAGAAACAAGTCAATACAACAAGAACACATTTTGAGGTCATAGTAACCGTACTATGCACAGTAAATGAATGGCTTCACTATAGAAGGTGGTATATAGCTAGGAGGCACACAAGAGGTTAAAGCACCCCTACCCACCACCCCCTCCCACCAGGTTCATGGTTTGTGGGACTGAGAGTTCATCTGCAGTTCATCAATATTGTGGAAATCTATTTTACCCTCTGTTTCATTCCGATGATAACAGGCATAATTGTCCCTCAGATCATACCTGTGATTATACCTCCATGCGCACAGGCAAACAAATTGCTGGAGCAATGAGCTCTGTGTTAGAGCAAGCACACAGTATTGCCATTTATACCCACATAAAGCAAGTCTAGAGCACTCACATTTTTATAGAGCTACCAAGAATGCACAGAGCTCACATTTATATCTTGTTAAAGCAGATCTGTATATACAGCCAGAGAGAACAGTACTCACATCATTTATATAGAGCTAGAGAAAGCATACAGTACTCACATTTATAGCCAGAGTACTCACCTCTACAGTAAATACACTTTGATAAAGTGCATGGAACTTACATCTACTGCATATAAACTTAGAGCATGAGCATAGTACTCACATCTACTGTACATGCACAATGACGTGAAATGCGTTAGGAGGGAGGAGCTCAGGGACCATGGAATGGAGCACTGTGGTATCTCTTTCAATTTGGTATGGTTGTTTCTTTTTACATTTTGGATACATCTATGTTTGTGCACCAAATTAAAATTTAATGTGTTGATTGGCTACTACTTGTATTCCTATACAGTACAGGTATGGGGCCTGATATCCAGAATGTACAGGACCTGGGGATAAGGGACCTTTCCATAATTTGGATCTCCATACCTTAAATCTACTAAAAAATCATTAAACAAAACCAATAGGATTGTTTTGCCTTCCATCAGGATTAATCGTATCTTAGTTTGGATCAAGTACAATGAACTGCTTTATTATTACAGACAAAAAGGAAATCATTTCTAAAAATTACTTATTATTATTGGCTTATAATGGAGTCCATGGGGCAAATTTACTTACCTTCGAAGTTGCGTCAGCTTTGGCTTTGCCGCACTTCGCCAGGCGAAGTTTCGCCTGGGCGCCTCTAATTCCCTAAAATCCAAAGTTGCGCTCAGGGAGGCGAAAAGTAGCAAAGTTGCACTACCGTTAATTCGTCAAGCAAAGCGAAGTTACAATAGCGATGCCTAATTTGCTTACGGCGCCCAGTTAAAGTACAATGGACGTATATGTAGCAGCAAATACATTACATATATTAGGAAATGTAGGGGGGAAGGAGGGTACCCCCCAAAAAATGTTCGATCTTTTTCAGCCTTTCACCCTTAAAAAAGTAAGACGCCAGTGTTTTTTCGAACTTAGAAGAAAACATTTCAACTTTTTTTGAAGCAATCCCAATCTACTCTATTGCACTTCACCTGGTCTGAGGTGGCAAAGGCAAGTCTGGCACACGAGGTAACGTTCAGTAAAATCCACAAGTTAGTTAATTAGCGTAGTTACGTCCCTTCGCCATAACGCAACTTTGTCTGGCGTAAGGGTGAAAAGTAGTGCTATAGTAGATCCACTTCGCTAGCGAATTTACGCCAGCACCCGTTAGTAAATCGACAAAGTAACGAAATGGTGTCATCCTGCCGAATTTTCGCTAGTGTTAGCCACTTCGCCCTTTAGTAAATTTGCCCCTATGGGAGATGGTCTTCACATAATTCAGAGCTTTGTGGATAACAGGTTTCCAGGTAAAAGATCCCATATCAGTACTCACATTTATACTTAGCCTAGAGTGCTCACATATACATGTTATTTACTAAGTGCAAGTGCACAGTGCTCACATCTACTGTATATACACTTAGAGCAAGAGCATGGTACTTACAGCTACTGTAAAGCAAGAGCTTAGTACTTACAGCTACTGTGGGTACATTTAAGCTGCCCATACATGTAAGAGCTGCTTTTGCCAAGTGAGTGGACCTGTCCCTGATATGCCCACATTGAGCTATTGGACTTATTGGATCACAACGGTGGGAATGCAGGCAAATAGTCAATGGAATTTTTAAACTTGCCCAATTGATATGTGCCTGATATCAATTGCCAGCTTTTGTTGCCCGTGTAAGACCATCTTTAGAGCAAGAGCACAGTACTCACATCTACTTTATAATATATACACCTAAAGTGGCCATTCACTGCTAGATCCGCTTGTTTGTTGAAGTAACCAATTTGGCAATGAATTTCCATAAATTCGCAAAACTCCTGCAAAAATTCGCCAGCGTCAAAAAAAAGGACACGTATCAGAAAAGTCGTTCGCATCCAAACTGTCACGCGTTAACACTATTCGGATGCCCATTGACTTTAACACATCAGTGTGTTAACAACAGTGTGTTGTTTTCTAATATGAACCAATTTGTATCTTAATATTTATATACTAATGAAGAGGGTGTATCTTTTACCTATGCCTTTAAATAGGATATGATATCATTGTAATTATTGATGCTTGAGAAACAAGTGGGAGCTTCGAAACGTTGCATATTACTTATTGACTGGTAAAAACCTTTTTGTTTCATGCACACAAGATGTCTGGACTTTTTTGTTTTTTATATAATTTGTCCACGACATGGACTAAGTCACAGACTGGGAATATGCTCCACTCCAATTTGTACGGATATAATATATATATATATATATATATATATATATATATATATATATATATATATATATTCTAGAAACTGGCTCTGTTAATATTTGGTTTATGCTTTCATTATGTACAAGAAACATGGACTCGTGTGCCAATGATCTCCAATTTTATTTTTATTCTGTAAATTTGGTTAAAGGCCCATGTTACTTATAAACTTGTCAGAATAACTTGCTAGCACTATTTAAATGTTGATGGCCGTGATGAATGATGCTTAGAATAGGCACTCATGCCCCAATTCAAGGAATCAAACTAATTCTAAATAGAAACAAGCATCAGGAAAGTACCTCTCTGCTAGAAAAAGATTAGAGCTGGGGCCACATTGCACAGTGCTGTTTCATAATTGGACTGTGTAGAGATCAGGCAGGTGAGCTGCAGCAATAGGCACTTTCATCAAAATGTGAATAAAAAGTTATAGCTGCAGTGAGATACTAGGTTAAAGCAAAAGAAAAAAGAGGAAAGAGGTAGGCTGGGAGGAAGGAAAGAAAACATTGGTTGATCAAAGATCCAGGGAACACTTTACATATTGTGTGTAAATAACATATTTGGTGATGGCTACAAATACTCTGTTATTATTCCCAATTAATAGTAATACAAAGGATGAGTCCTTTGAAGTCAGCAGCTGAGGCAAAGCCGTGACATCAGAGAGATGGGAGATAGTCACAGGAACAGACAGGCTCTTTCATTTGGTCTCGGTCCAGTCCCGGCTGCTCTTTATAGACTTCGGATGACAGACATGTGGCCGGCTGACCTTACTTCTGCTCTATCACTCAGGCTGAGATGGGTCCTGCTCAGAACAATCCTTCTTTGTGCCCACAATGTGCAGGTGAATCCTCACGGCTCATTGGCTTGAAGCAGCAGCTTCTTCATTCTGCAACAATCTAACAGCAGTCAGCCATGTAGCACAGTGTCTACAGTATTGTGTTCACATGAAAGAAGATGAAAGATACTGATTTATCTTTGAACTGATTCTCAATAACTTGTTAAAAACAGAACTATTCTCAAGGCTAGGGAATCTGCTGCACAATATTAATTACATAGTATGGTGAACACCATTGCACCAGAAAAGATCTGTTTCCACAGCTTAGTTAATCGTGTACTGCTCTACCGCAGTCACTTTTACCCCTTAACCCTGGAGTACAGAGCTTTGCCTCCTCTGCATCTGGCTGTATAATTAACTGAAATTTAAAGGGGGATGTAAACCACCAAACTGAATTTTCCCTGATGTAAAAAACATAATTTAAGCAAATTTCCTATACACATTTATTAAACATTTGGTTATACATTTATGCACTGTATGTAAATGTAATTGCTATTGAAATCAGTGTCAGTGGGGGTCATTTATAAGCAGTGGGCAAATTTGCACCTGGGCAGTAACCCATGACAACCAATAAGACTTGCTTTCAGTGTCCAAATTGCAGCTGGCTGAAAGAATCTAATCACTGATTTGTTGCTATGGGTTACTGCTCAGGTGCAAATTTGCCCATTGTTTATAAATGAGCCCCAGCAAGGCCAGAACTAGGGGTAGGTTGGAGATAGGGTTGCCACCTTTTCTGGAAAAAAATTAATTACCATTACGCTAATTCACTGAAATGCAAGTTGCGTCCTGGGCACCAAACGCTGGCGACTTTTTGCTAGCGTTACTTTGGCAGTGCGAGCTGGATGTCTTTATTAGAGATGTTGGTGTAAATGCTTGAAGTGGCCACTTTTTATTACTAATGTCCAAGGAACCTGAATAAAGACAGAAGAGATCCTCTAATGCCCTAGACACGAGCCCACCCTTAAACAAATGTAGCATGCTCCTCAAACAAGTTTATCTTTAATAAAATCTTTAATAGTTCAGAGTTTTGAAGGTAATTCCGATTTAATAAAAGAAAAGTCGACAGCGTTTTTTAGAACTTTAATGCATTTCCGGCATACAGGATATGATGTCACTGACATAAGATTGAGGAAGATGTAGCTTCGTTTTAGCAGTTCAGCTGGTCTGAGGTGGCGAAGTAAACTCTGGCTAAAGAGGTAAAGTTCTGTAAAATTTGCATCTTAGTGAATTGGCAGGGTTACGACCGTTCGCCATAGCGAAACGTCGCCTGGCGAATGTACGCTAGTGATGGTCTCTTTCACTAGCGAATTTTTATCTACTCCTGTTAGTGAACTGGTGTTGTCCCTGGCGAATTGTTGCTAGCGTAGCCACTTTGCCCCTATGTGCGCTCTCTAGCGCGATAGATTCCCTCTATTCATAGATACTGTAAATGACTAGGCAATAAAATTTACAGCTTATTATTTAGAGACAATTTGCCTGCTCTAAAGAGAAATTTAAAGGCAGTCCCCACTTATTCAACAAAATTTTACTTTTACATGTCTTTCTGGGTAAAACAAACCTCAGCCCATAATAAATATGGTAGTAGAGATATACAGTATGTGAGAAGAATAAAGTAGAGCAGTAGCAAACAGTTTCTTTTTGCACATTGAAACAGTATTTGCTCTTGAATTGCAGGCGTTAGCTTAGAATTATGTAATACATTATCTTGTAAAATAATGCAAATGGTGCATATTTGATACTATGGAGAGGATATTTTACTATACAGATCTACTGTAAGTATAGTGCATTAATTATATTATACGACAATGCCAACCTTTTGACAAGATGTTTTGACTTTGGCTGAGCGCTGGCCTTATCCCAGGCACTGCTATTTTCTGATAACAGAAGCTAGTTTATAACTAGAGGAGCTGGTCCAGTTGTCAGGACAACTCAGGAACAGATGACATAGCAATAGGTGGCATTGTCCCTTCCTAGAGATGAGCCGTGAATTTTTTTAACACATTGTGACATGTTGTCCCTCACAGGGTCCAGCTGAGAATTTTTAATTACAAGCTACAGTTAGACTGTATTTATGAAAAAGGCAACAACAAAATAATATGCGGGACTATACTATTTATTCCGTTTTATATGAAGAACAGAAGGTTCTCTATTGCTTCTTGTTTTTTCCTTGAGAATTCTGTATGTTCCCAGAACTGAATAGGGAGGAAAGAAGAGGAGCAAAACTGCAACATAGGAAGGTTATAATGGTGTTTAAATGGAGTTTTTTGCAATATTAATATAAATACAGGATCGTTATCATTTTAACATGTTTGTATCATGAGGTTCTGAACTTCCCAAGTTTTTCTAGTGGGAATGTAGCATATAGCTACAGAAATGGATGAAGAATTGTATTCCTATGTAAAAGTAAAGGAAGCTGCAGAGGAAATAGGCTGACATTTATGCAGGATCCTGCGTCTCTGTGCAGTTTATGAATGTTAATGCTATAATGACACTCAAGGTATCACTTGAGCCATTCTATGCCAAATTTAAATGCAGAAAATACTTTTGCTGCTTGAATCTGGAACCTCCCTGCTGATGATTTAATAAATAGACATACTCAGTTATAGACTACTCATACAAAAATCCAGAACTAAATAGTTAGCCTTAATCATTGCCTGGACCCACCATCTCCACTTCGAATCAACGCCTTGTCACTACAATATTTTCTCCTCCTCCCTTGGTTCAGTGGTTTTTTTTTTTAATTGTAATTCCTCTATTGTCCTCTTCTTTCATCCATTTCTCTTTCACTTCCATTTTTATTCTGCCCTCTGCATAGCATTGGTGGCTGGATGAGAACCTAAAAACAAATATTGCTATCAATTACATTTAAAAATAGCATTATAACTAACTGAAAATTGTTAAGCCACGCTGGAAAGTTACTTAGAATTACATTCTTTTTGAAAGAACAATGGATTGGAAATCCCAAACCATTGAAAGTCTGGATTCCTATAGATCTACATATGATATCATTCCTCACCCAAGTGACCACGAGTTGCAGGAAAGATGTACATATACACCTGAAAGACGCACACACCCATGCACATTTGCTTTGGAGCCCTATAGCTGGTATCGCCAACCTATTTTACCCATGAGCGACATTCGGATGTAAAAAGTTTGGAGAGCAACAGAAGCATGCAAAAAGTCCATGAGTGCCAAATATGGGCTGCAATAGACTATTGGTAGCCCATATGTAGACTGACAGCCTACTAAAGGCTCTGTTTGGCAGTGCATCTGTATTTTATTCAATAAATGCTTGCCTCCAAACCAAGAATTCAAAAATAAGCACCTGCTTTGAGGCCACAGGGAGCAACATCCACGGGGTTGGTGAGCAACATGTTGCTTGCGAGCCACTGGTTGGGGAACATAGCCCTATAGCAAAGGAGGATATAATTAATTATGAATCGGTGCCACTGTTTTATGAGCAGTAGATTGAGTATATTGAAATATTTATAAATGTTGATTTTTCCCAGCTGTTGCTATTTACAGTATGTGGATCATGCACAATGGAACATACTGATAGCACCGTTTGACCACGCTTCCATACATTAACAAGGTGCCACATGCTTCTTTAAGTTACAACTCCTAAATACATTGAGACATACTGGTGATAGATGTCAAAGAGAAGCTGGTTTCCTACACTGAGGTGTTTGCTGGTCAGAGAGACTGTACTGTAATTGGTAAACTATCCAAAAATCCAAGCAATGGCTCCTCTAAACTGAATTCCAGCAGTGATTTTTTTTTCCTTTGCCAAACTGGATCATCTTCAAATACATCAAGGTGAGAGGAGCACAGTTATTCGAATTGGAGTTTATTCTGCAAAAGCAGTCATGCTTGTTAGTGCATGTGTTAGTTTCCTGTAATAGAGATGAGCATGCAGTAAGTTCTCTGCATAATGTGACAGGGTCACACAGTGTCAACTGATAAGTGTGAACAGAGAATAAGAATAAATCTGTGTCAGCTCAGACTCTGCTACATATCCTTTTGCATTTGTCAGAAGTTCAATTCCATAATTCCCTTAAGACAATATAGTCCTGCCTGAGAATAACTTTACCCTCTGATTTGGTGCTGCCATGTAGAATCAAGGCTCCATTCTCTAGAGATGCAAATAGATAATAAAGGACTGGCACATACCAGACCACCCTCCGTGAGTTGATGTAGTAAAAAGTTATTTATTAAAACAAAAACATCACAGCAGAGATTTCTCTATCTCTCGTTCCTTCATATAAAAATGTAATATATAAAGCGGATTCCTTTACCTTTGCAATTCTAGATGTGCATGAAAACAACAACCAGGAAAGTATAATCAAGAGATGTTATCCAGCAGACTGGGAGTTAGGGAATTTGATCAGATAAAAATCAGAGTAACATGAGATTAGGGGCCTCATGTTTAATGCCCTGGTCACTAGAGCCTCTTAAAGCTCTTTCAAAAAGGTCTTGTGTCTGGGGAAAGACTCACAAGTTAGGGGACAAGCAGGGTCAGGAGATGGGACGCCTATGTACTTCCCCCACCTAGCACGAAAGTATGAAAAACATGGCAGCTTTGCATCGTGCCCTTCTGTCTTTAAATAAGCCCTTACATATAATTGGTGTAAACACATTTGAATATACCCATAATGGAATTCACAGACAAACCAATGTTTTCTGTTTGGTATTTATTTCCTCTTCAGAAATGAAGCCCATTGCCTCATGTTATAAAACTCTAATGTGGGTCGTCCATAAAGGGATGCCTAGTGCATACAGTAGGTCAAACAAACTGATCATATGTAATTTGGCCATTACATATATATATATATATAGATTTGCTCTTATCCAAGCCTCAACACTGTGAGATGGGCAGTTGAACAATGCTATGAATCATCACAATCATGTTGGGCTCTCCATTTTAAATATTCTTTAGATTCATCCCTGCAGCAAAAGTTAGAACAGGTAAAACCTTATAATTAAATTTTACAAACGTGTCTCTTCATTAGCTGTTAAAACAGAGGTGTAATTTATGATTCTCCAGAACACAAGTGCAAACAGGAGTGCCATGCAGTGATCCCCATTCTTTTAGATAAGTGCTGTCCAACTGTCAAATTAATGGTGGTAGCACAACAATAAAAGAAATTATTGATGCTCACTGCATGGATATCTGTCATCACTCATATGTGAAAAATGTAAGTCATATTAAAACATACCCTTGAATCCATATGCCTCATCCTCCATCACAGATAACACAGCACCCCCAGCACATGATAAAACACCTTAGGGGCCCCTGAAAACAATTTCTAAATGCTAACAAACCCTCAGAACCAACCCTACCAGGCTCACATGATAATCAGGCAGTTATCTGGATTGGAAACAAACAACTTGGAGTTGCCTATTGGAATAATATATAAGAACAGTGTAATGTATAACTTTTCAGATGTGACACAAGGGAGCAAATTTACTAATTTACAAAGTGACTAACGCGGCCGAAAATTCACCAGCGTGACGTCATTTCGGTACTTCGCCGATTTAGTAACGGTCGCTGGTGTAACTTTGCTAGCGAAGGAGATAGACTCTAGTGGTACTTCGCTCCCTAACACCTAAAGAATTTGCACTCTGGCGAATGGACGTAACTACGCAAATTCAAGATGCGGATTTTAGTGAACGTTACCTCTTGCGCCAGACTTGCCTTCACCACCTCAGATAAGGCGAAGTGCAATAGATTAGATAGGACTTCCTAAAAAAAATAGTTGAAAATTTTTCTAAGTCCCAAAAAAGGCTAGCATCTATTCCTTTTTCAGGGTGATAGGCTGAAAAAGAGCGTAGTTTTTTTTGGGGGTACTCGCCTTCCCCCCTACATTTCCTAACACAAGGCATATAAACTATACAGTGGGCTCATGTGTAGGGCAATATAACAACTTTATTTTATTTTATTAAGGTTTCCCGGGCTTGTGTAATGTAATGTATTTGCTGCAACATATACGTCCATTGAACTTTAACTTCCGTATGCAAATAAGGCAACGCTAGCGCAACTTCGCTTTGGTTGTTGCAGTAACGCTAGCACAACTTCGCCAGTATTCGGCACCCTAGACCCAACTTCGGATTTTAGTGAATTAGCGTTGTCCTGGCGAATCTAGGCCTGGCGAAGTGTTGCGCTGTGAGCGAAGCCCGTCGCTGGCGAACTTTCGGAGGTTAGTGAATTTGCCCCAAGGGATCATTCCCAGACACCCCAAATACAAGAACACTATAGGACACGAAAACATATCCCTTGGTGCTTACTCAGTTAATTCTGGGGAGCACTGCATAGTGCCTACAGTCACAGACTGCATTGTTGCTCCCTAACTTGGTGTCTAAATGACATCAAAGGTAGTGGTAGGAATAGGGACTCCTACATGATCCCCCCCCACAATGCAGATCAGGGGAATCACGTGTTTGCTATCTGGTTTTAAAACCTGGTTTTATAAAGTGCAGTGCCGGGTTAGGGAATTATTGTGTGCTGCTGCACTTTACAAAGGACCTCTCAAGTATTTTTGTATGTATTATATATATTGAGAGACAGTAGTTTTTCCTCCATTGAAAACTTACCTCAAATCTTCACCCCATGACAGTAAATGATTTCTTTGGTAGATGTCATAAAGTTGTTAAAAAAAAATAAACCGTGGAATTACACTAAATTGCTGCAATTTACAGTATACCTCAGTTCAGCATGTATGACTTTTGTGTTTATAAAGCACTGATTCCTAGTGTATCTGCCAGTAAACCAACGCTGTAGTCTGTAGCATTTGCTCCACTAATTTCAATGGACTTTGCCATGTACAGAGTAGATAATACATAAATAACAAAGTAAAATAATGCTGCAAAAACTTATTTTGACATACAAGAAAAATGTTCGCATAGATTTATGCGCACAGGAAACAAAATGTTCTTTGCTGACTTTGCTTGATTCCTTATAACCTTGCAATCATAATAGGAGTATAGTGTGAACACGTGACATGAATATAATGCAGCAAACAAGATAAGCACCAAACATAAAAAAAATAGCTTTAACAATAAAGCGTTAACCCAAATGGTAGTTGCCTTATTAAAATAATGTTTACTAATGGGTAAAATGGATTAACCTTGGTGTGAAAATCATCACAAAGTTTTTCACCTTGGGGGATATTCACACCTTAAAACAGGCAAATTCTCACATTTAATTTATGGATGATTTTGCACCCTTTAGTAGATCGAAGCTGGAAACCAAGCTTTCTGTGTCCCCATAAGTTATATATATAACAGTTAGGAGGACATTACCTTTGAGCATACAGGGCAGCTGCTCATGGTCCAGCATTCCAAGCATTTGAGGTTTTAGAAAAGCTGGTAGGAATAATTTTGCTATTCTTGCTGGTCATTGCTCATCTGTTGTTTCTAGAGCACTGTGGGGAGCTAATTAGAACTGAGGTGTAAAGCATCTGAATCTTGGCCCGGGAAAATGCCTACTGAGCACACTCAGCACACAGACTGCTGTTCAGGTATTTCCAGACTAATAATTAGGTTATTAATGCCCTGCTGTTTTGTGACTTGGGTGGATCTTGGGCCAGTTTGGCTTTGCTCTTCCTAAACAGCTCTCATAGTTCAGCCCTACTTGATGCAGCTGCAGAATGATGGCAATGTACTGTATAGTAAATGTAAGAGGTATCTAAAGGACTGGTCTGCAAAAAAAAGCAATGTCATGGATTTATGTATAATGTAAATTCAAATGGTTGAAGTACAAATTTTTGCATTGCACTGGATGTGCCTACATAGGAAATGCATGATTTGTCTCATGCCCTCAGTTATTATAAAACCACACAGTACATTCAAGGGCTATAGGGGCAATCAGTCATTGATTTAGACATCTTGACAGATCAGCTTGTGTCCATTCTTCAGTATTGTGCATTATGTGAAACCATAGCAAGATTTAAGATCTACAATACTTACAGTATGCAGGTCACTGACTCCATCTAAAAACCAGATGCTCTGTAAGGCTACAAATGAATTATTATTGCTACTTTTATGGCTCATCTCTCTATACAGGCCCTCTCCTATTCATAGTACAATCTCTTACTCAAATCAATGCATGGTTGCTAGAGCTAGAGTACCCTTCCAACATGATTGCTGGAGAGCTGTTGAATAAACAACTAACTAACTCAAAAAACTCTAATGATAAAAACTCAAATTTATCGAATTTTTATTCTAACTTCCTTCCACGGATTGAACTAATTTATCAATAATTTTTCTTTTTCTTGCCGGCTATAATGAAAAATCGCCACCGGGATGGCACTCGCTGAGCTTCGCTTTCCGAAGTCTTCCGTAGTTTCCTAGGCAACTTCGGGTGACTTCGGAAAATGAAGCGAGTGCAATCCCGCTGGCGATTTTTCATTATAGCCGGCTGGAAGTTAGGGGAAGGTAGTTCGGGGAGATTGTCGCCCCGAAGAAGAGGCTATTTGTTGCCGGGGCGACTAATTTCCCCGAATCTGCCCGTGTGTCCTTACCCTTAGATGTTACTGTTCCTTTAAAAGAGTTGTTCACATTTGAGTTAACTTTTAGTATGATGTAGAGCAGTGGTCCCCAACCAGTAGATCTCGAGCAACATGTTGCTCACCAACCCTTGGATGTTGCTCCTAGTGGCATCAAAGCAGGTGCTTATTTTTGAATTCCCGGCTTGGATTTGGTTGGATAAAAACCAGGTGTTCTGCCAAATAGAGTAAAAAAAGGTTTCACTCTGGAATCTTGAGCTGGAGTAAAAGGTATTGGACATGCAGTCCCCTCTTCCCCAATTTAAAACAATCTGTCTCAGGGAAGGTGATAGCTACAGGGCTTTTATTAGCCATTAAACAGACAGCTACAGTGCACCTCTAAATATAATGATTATAAAGGACCACAATGATCTAATATGTTTAAAGGGCACATTCCATAATTTATGATCATTATTTATGTATAGAACATCCGCAAGTTATGCAGGTCTTTACATTCATTTATGCTAGCACGGGTCTTACAATAAATTTAACAAACAATGGTTACAGAATAAGACAAACAAAGTAAACTGGTATATTTACCCTTTAGAATTTCTTTTGGTATCTTACACCATTGCTTCCATTCAAAGCACAGATTCAGTAATTCAATAAGTAAGTGTGGGTAAAGATACCATTAGGCGCAAAACTGCTGCAAACGAGCCTTTATTCATCAACATATGGGCCAGAGTTAAGGAACATAGAGGGGATATTAAGAACTAGAAACCAAACACTTTCACGCCATCAGTAAGGTAAGATACAATTAGTAATATAAATTGTTACATATATTGCTGGCACCTATACAATAGTTTTTGATACTATGTTGATTAATTCTGTTACTTTGCAACAAGATGAAAGAAATGTAGCAGAAATATGTGCTATTGGATAAATATTGCTATAGTATAAATATTGCATAACGGATTTCAACTATGGGTGGCTCAAGCAGGCCCATTGGAGGGCAGTGCAGGGGTTAAAGTGTTAAATGGACTTATTACTGATTTTTTAGCTCACACGTTTGGAACCCAGGGATCTTGGGATAATGAAGCAACGCATCCTCAAATATTTTGGATTGATTTGGACTTTGTATCACATGGACTAATTAATGAACTTGCTGACAGCGAGGCTCGAAAAATCCTCCCAGAATTTACCTCTAAACCAATTGGAATGAAGGTGGGAAGGATTGAAGGTATTTATTGATTGTGTCACTAATGTTGGGTATACACTTGAAAAATAGCTATTCAGCTCAAAACATGTCATGTGAATAAAGGCACGTGTGCAGCTGTTTTGCACTTAATGGTATCTTTACCCACACTTACTTTGGGATACAGAATATGATTGGGATCAAATGGGCCCTGCTCAAAAGAGCTTACAATCTAGATGTGTATTACCAGCCTATATTTGTTTTGTTTTTTTAAAGAGTCTTTATGCTATAATAGGGCTATTCTTCAAAGACTGCAAGGAACCAGTAACAAAAGAACTCACAAACCATTTCCAGTTTCTTTTGGTGGCAGTCCATTTCCCTTATATTTTTAATTGACCTAACATACAGAATGACTGCCCTTTAAAGCAGAACTAAAGCTTAACTAAAGGCAGTAGCTAGAAATATTGCACAATATGTTTTAAGCTTCTGTACTGGCCGAAGACAACCACTGCCCTTTAGCAGGGAAGATCTGTGCCCCAAAAGATGCCCCAGTAGTTCCCCATCTTCTTTTCTGCTGATTCACTGCACGTGCTCTGTGCTGCTGTCACTGAGCTTAGGGACCCACTCACAATATACAGTACACATAGAATAGAAATGTCACAATATAGGGCTGATTAGTAATTAATACAGATAATTACTACATTGCAGCACAGAAACCAGGGCATTTAGCATCAGAATGTAATAATCAGCCTTGTAGCATTAGCTTAAATTACAGACAACCCTCATTTTCTGCTAGATAATTAGTGATGACCCCTAAACTTAGCTTCTCAGCAGCTGCTCAGAGCCCACTGAGCATGTGAATGTCGTAGACACTTTCCAAGATGGTGACCCCCTGTGATAAGTTTGAAGTTCTGGATCATTGCTGCTATTGAGAAGATGAAACTTTAGTCTGGTGCAATAAGTTCAGTATATAAAATATGTTATTTTAGCCACATTAATTTTTAGGGGTTAGTTCACCTTTAATGAGTTCTATTTTAATAATCTGTGATTTGAAAATAAATAACAACAATAACTGCTACACTGTCTTATTTGGGTCCTATGCAGGATTGTAAGTAGCTTGGAAATTCAGAAAACATTCAGATCCAGGTGGTCAGGGGCGTAACTATAGAGGAAACAAGTCAACCCCAAAACATTTTGGGGGCCTGAAAAATAATTTGCTGTGGGGCCCAGTAATATCTAGTTACGCCACTGCAGGTGGTAAATTGACCTTACTTCCAAAAGTATCTACTTATGTGTTGAAAAGCACCCCTGATGTTACAGAAAACTGACAGGAACCCTCCCTGCTTTTATTTTAACCTTACTGAACTATCTTGAAATCAACTCTTCATCCTGACATATAGTTACTTTGCTATTAAGGAATCATTTTTTCTTTCTTGCTTGTGCACAGATAAGCCACCCCCAGTGTATTTGTAATATGTTGTCTTTTAACCTCTTTGTACTTTGACATTTTGGGAATTTCTTCTGAAATGCATGAATTGAAACAAATATATAAATGTATAAATATAAAAACACATAAATCAGGAGCATGAATACCATTTTCAAAATTCTTTTACAAAGGGGAATTTCAATTTTCAGCCTCACATTTATTCTTATTCTTGTCTGTCTATAAAAGTGTATGCAGAGTGTTAAAGGTCTCCGTCAAATAATGGTAACAGAGATACCCTTTGAATATACGCAGTAAAGCACTGCTGCACGATGCTCTAGACACCCTTCCTTGCAAACTGTGCCTGGAAGTCTCCAAACAGCTGGCATAAATGTCAGGAACGATTACTATTAGGGGGTAAGAACTGACACCCAGTTGGAGTTCCCTGCTGCCACCAGACAGATGTGGAGAGTAGCACATGCTCATGAGCTCATGTCTGCCTCTAATTAATCACCTCTCCTGCAAAGTGATACAGCAGTGTCCCAGGTAGCAGGAACAATGAGGACCCAGGCAGGTCCCTGCTCACAAGATGTCTTCTCCATGCCCGATATGTTTCCTCAGTTATTTTTGGAAGGACATCCTTCCTGTATCTGAGCAGCAGTTCCAAATGGAAATGAATAGGTATAAAAGCTGGCGTGTGTATTTGATGGAAATAAAGAAATCTACTGCACAGGAAAATATCACCTGTCAGGGGGAATGGGTAATTTGTGTGTAAAAGTCACTGCTAAAGTAAAATCTGCTTCCCGCTTACTGATAACCATTTATGACAGAAAAATACTCTGTGTTCATTTCCAGCTCAAAATCTCATGTCATTTGTAACAGCAGGCTTTTTCTATTAAAAAGAAAAAAACAGAGGTCGAGAGGGGATTTTAGCAACTTTAAAAAAATCTCCTACAACTTCGGAAAGATTATAACCAACAGATAAAGATTGTTTCTACAATCTGTGGCACCTAAGGGGTTAAAGCAATACGGGCGTGGGACCTGTTATCCAGAATGCTCAAGACCTGGGGATCTTCATAGTCTTCTAGAAAATCATGTAAACATTAAATAAACCCAATAGGCTGGTTTTGCTTCCAAAAAGGATTAATTATATCTTAGTTGGGATCAAGTACAAGGTACTGTTTTATTATTAAGGAGAAAAAAAAAATTGTGGATTATTCGAATAAGATGAAATCTAAGGGAAAGAGCCTTACGTAATTCTGAGCTTTCTGGATAATGGTTCTCCTGATAATGATCCTATATCTGTAAATGTGCCTCTCTAATCTATAAGAGTGTCATTTGTCTAATTCAGTCTGATGTCCAACTGAAACATGCTGCAACTGTTTGTATAGGGCTGTGCATCTCTATGAAGTCACATCAGCGGCTGTGTGCTTTAACTAAAATGTGTTCAAATCAGTGTCTCTGCTGTGGGAGCTTGAGCATCATACTGTATTTAAGTTTTAATACAGCTAGTAACCCACAGCAACCAATCAAATTCTTGTTTGAAAAAGCTGATCAGTATAAAAATGCCAATTACTTGCTATGGGTTACTAGACCTGTAGCAAACTTTGCATCTTTAATTGCATTACCTTATTCTTAATTTATATTTTATCCACAACATTTTTAGCATGATTTAGGCTGTTTAAATCTGTTCCAAGGCATGTACCCACACCCCAACATGATACAAGTATGGGAACTTTTATCCAGAATTCTTAGGACATGGGTTTTGTTTTTGGATCTCCATACCTTAAGTCTACTAAAAAAATCTGAAACATTAATTAAACCCAACAGAATGGTTTTGGCAGAAATAGTGATTAATTGTCTCTTAGCTTAGTTTAGGACAGGGTACTGTTTTCTTATTACAAGGAAAAAAATGTTTTTTAAAAATGTATTTATTTGATTAAAGTGGAGTATACGGGAGATGGCCTTCCTGTAATTTGGAGCTTTCTGGATAATGGGTTTCTGGATAACGGATACCTGTACTGCATGTGAAACCTGGAAGTGTTAATCACAAGGCCATGGGGCCCATTTATGAAGTGTCGCTGTTTTTTAATGGTTAAAAAAAAGTGACTTCTAAGTGTGCCTTTTCAGCCTTCCCATGTGTCTGTGCCCACAAATAATGGAGGGAGGAAGGGGGAGAGGAGCAAACTGAGCATGCTCAAGCCCTAGCCCTGGAGGTTAAAGATTAAAACAGGAAGTCTGATACAGAAGCCCATGTGTACACAATAGAAGGAAAGAAATGCTGTGTTTCTTTTGACACGGGACTCAGAGCAGCATTACCTTGAGGGTTTTCTGGTGTATTTATATAGACCTTTCTGATAAAGCTTACTTCATTTTAGCCTTTCTTTCTCCTTTAAAAACTGTCTTTTTGCTAGAAAAAAAACATAAACTCAAAAAAAGTACATTATTAATGTAAAAAGGGTATTTGAAATGCAAAGCATAGTTACTGATAAACCCCACTTTTCAGCTAGAAAAGTATAATTTTGTATACACAAAACAGAGTTCACTTGAATGGACCCATAACTTGGCTATCCAGAGAGAAGGTGGTGTGGAAAATAATACCTGTATGTCTTCTTACTGTGATGAACAATGCCTTCTTATTCACACTTCTTTAGCACTTTCACTGATATTTTCATATACACAGACAAAAAAAAGGCAACCGCAATAGAAATCTGTGAAACAACCCATGTTTTGATGTTTTGTACCCAAATAGCTTCATGTGATAATAAAAATGTACTGTCTCTTAAATGGGTTATTCACCTTCAAATGAACTTTTAGCATGATGCAGAGAATGATATTCTGAGACAAACTGCAATTGGTTTTCATTTTTTAGTTATTTAGCTTTTTATTCAACAACTAGTTTGCAATTTCAGCAATGTGGTTGCTAAGGTCCAAGTTACCCTAATAAAACATGCATCGTTAAGAATAAGAGACTGGAATATAAATAGGAGAGGCCTGAATAGAAAGATGAGAAATTAAAAGCTGCAATAACAATTCATTTGTAGCCCTAAAGAGCATTTGTTTTTTAGATGGGGTCAGGGACCCTCATTTGAAAGCTGGAAAGAGTCAGAAGAAGTACTTGAAAAACTATATAAAAAAAGAAAAAATGAAGGCTAATTGAAAAAAGTTGCTTTGAATTCTATAACATTTAAAGGGGTGAACCACCCCTTTAAATGCTGCTATATATATATATATCAGTGCCATACTTTATCCAGATTGAAAGCTGGTTTGGGCAAGGTCCTTTTTACCTCTTGTGTCAGTTATTGGTTGTTTTTTATGTAAATCTGCATGTTCAGTGTATACATGCATTTATTGTATAGTGCAGCCCAAATATGTTGGTGCTTTATAAATACATATTGAAATAATATAATGATATGATACTACAGGTATGGCATCCATTATCCGCAAACCCATATCCAGAAAGCTCTGAATTACTCAAATCTCCCATAGACTCCATTTTATCCAAATAATTCACATTTTTAAAAATGATTTCCTTTTCTCTCTGTAATAATAAAACAGCACCTTGTAATTGATCCACTAAAAAAAATGAATCCTTGTTTGAAGCAAAAGCAGCCTACTGGGTTTATTTAATGTTTAAATGATTTTATTGTAGATTTAAAGTATGTAGATTCAAATTACACAAAGATCTGTTATCCAGAAAACCTCAGGTCCTGAGCATTCTGGATATCAAATCTCATACCTGTACAACACTTTAGCTGGTTATTTATCAAAGGTCAAGTGTGTGAGGTTTTTTTATACCTTGAATAAAACTTGAATGTTTTCTAATTTATGAAAAAACTTGAATGTAAAAAACTTGAATCAGTGTAATCGGGGTGAAAAACTAGATTACTCGAATTGATCGAGTTTTCCAGCCAAACCCCTTGAAAAAACCCAAACCTCATAAAGGCTATTAACATCTTCAAATGGTTCAAGGGACCTCTTCCATTGACGTCTACATGACTTTGCCAGGTTTTAGCTGGAGTATTTTCGGATTCAAGCTAGTTCCAGCTTCAGTGCATAATAAATCTAGAAAAATGTAAGTTTGTTTTAAATAAAACCTGAAAAATTCAAGTTTTTTTCCCCCGAAAATTTTAGTTTTTACTGTAAAAACTACCCTCCAAAACTCAAATTTTTCAGGAAAAAAACAACACGACCTTTAATAAATAAGCCCCTTAATGTGTCTCCTAAAGAGATTCTTCAGCACAAACTTGTTCCACAAGGTGGCAGCATTGCTGCATTCAATGAGACAATTACGCGTAGAAGAACAGAGTAGGAAAAAAAGAATGAAAAGACTTTTATCTAGTAGTTACAAACAAGAGAAATTTACTAAAGGGCGAAATGGCTAACGCTGGCGAAAATTCATCAAGGAGATAGACTCTGGCGCAACTTCTCACTCTAACGCCAGGTGAATTTTTGCTCTGGCGAAAGAGTGTTACTATGCATAATCACTAAGTTTTTGATTTTACTGACCGTTACCTCTATCACCAGACTTGCCGTCACCACCTCAGACCAAGCGAAGTGCAAGAGAGAAGATAGGGGTTCCTCAAAAAAAATTAAAAAATTTTCTAAGCTGACGAAAAAAGATCAAAATTTTTTTGGGGTACCCTCCTTTCCCCCTACATTTGATAACATATGGCACCTAAACTAAACTGTGGGCACATGTGTAGGGCAATATCACACCTTTATATAATTTTATTAAGGTTCCCTGGCCTTGTGTAGTGTAATGTAATTGCTGCAGCATATACGTCCATTGTACTTTAACTGCACGCCTTATGCTAATTAGCCAACGCTAGCATAACTTCGAACTGCTGAGCGTATTTTCTCTAGCGCAACTTTGCCAGCGTTCGGTACACTGTGCGCAACTTCGGATCTTCGTGAATTAGCGTTGTCCAGGCGAATTTACGCCTGGCGAAGGGTTTCGATGTGCACGAAGCCAGTTTACTAAATATCAGCCTTCTGCAAATTCTCTGCTATAAAATGGCGTTTTCAACCATTATTGCCTTTGAAAATGATTCATATTAGGTGTTTTTTTGCAAGGTTTACTTAAGCCTGACTACAAACTTAATTCAGCACAATTCCAAAATTGTCTCGACATTTAATTGCCTCCTAATGAGTGGCATTATTATGCAGTATTACCAAAAACATGTCTAATTGGCAAGATTTGAGGTCAATTTTAGCAGGACAGGTGTCAGTTGGTTGTATATTTATGATGGATGTATGTAAGGCCAAGGAATGGAAGAACAACACATTCCATGAAAATCAATGATTTATAATTGCTGTTCGTCTTTAGGCTTGCATATATTAGTAACCAGCAAGGCTCTTTATCGATAACTGTATATCATTTGCAGAAGTAAATGAAGCTCAGGTTGTCCCGCGCATGTCAATTTTACTCCCTGATCCATAATTGTCATTTCATATTTTCAGGGACCTGAGGTGTCAGTTGAATAAATAACACCAGTAATGGGTGGACATTTGGGAACAATGCACTTTAGTGAACAGGTGAAGCATTGGCCGACAGCATTGCCAGCATTCCTGATTCCCAGAGGCCAGAGAATGTTTAAATGGTTAGTGCAGTGCATGTGTATTCCAGGTGCTACTGCTCTCCCCAAAATTCCCATCAGATGTTGGTTTTCAAGCAGGGTGCCAGTATATGATTCCTTACAGATTGGGCTTTTATGGATGCAAGCTTTGCAAATATTACTGAAGGTATTATGCCATAAAATTACATTTTGAAATGCTCATGTTTACAGATATGCAGTGAACTATTTACAGGTCAAACATAACTTGAACTGACAAACTAGACATTTATCTTTTACACATGACCTTGTAGGATTATATTTTAGCAACCTATGAAGCGGGCGTGCAGTCATTATCCCATCATGCACTGCAACTTACACAGCAGTAGGAGGTTATCAGGCAGCAAGAAGGGTTGCACACAACAAACTGTCACCAGAAAGCCAGATGGCAGCTGGAGAAGGCAACAGGACTTAGTGTAACTTGATGACAGCAGTTAGAACAGGCTTATTGCCTTCTCAGGGCTGTCAACCATCCGCGGCTTCTTAAATCCTCCTGCCTCCTTCTTCTCCTTGCATTCTGTCATCTCTCTCTCTGTGAGGCATATTATATGTAAAGGTGTATTTATTTGTTGGAAAATAAAATACTTGTTTATAAAGCTAAAGGCATTGGTTACACCTTTTGGCATTTGTTCCAATGTAAAGGCTCTCAATGCCCTATCCAGCCATTCTATCCTTATTTATATTGTTACCTTGTGTCCTACATATCCTGATGGGATGATAACCCATCACATGCCTGGCCTGAATACTTCTAGGGAGAAAGCAAGAGAGGGTGCAGGGGCTATGGGTAATAAGGTCTAGAACAATATTTTATTGAAAGGAAATAACTATTGTTTAAAAAATGCTGGGCAGGCTCACCTCATTGCAAACTGAAGGGACATTTACCCTATATGCAGATATTTAATGTCATTTGCCTTTATTAAAAGGGTTGCTCGACCTTTAAATTTACTTTTATTATGATGTAGAGAGTGATATTACATCTACATCTGGTTTTCATTTTTTATTATTCGTAGTTTTTGAGTTATTTAACTTTTTATTCAACAGCTCTCCAGTTTGCAATTTCAGTAATCCGGTTGCTAGGGTCCAAATCCAGTTGCTAGGTTCCAAATTACCCTGCATTACCATGCATTGATTTGAATAAGAAATTGGAATATGAATAGGAGAGAGTAGAAAGATAAGTAATAAAAAGTAACCTTACGGAGCATATGGTTTTTTTGATGGGTCAGTGAACCCCATTTGAAAGAGTCAGCGAAAGAAGGAAAATATTCTAAAAAAAACTGTACAAAATAAAAGCAAGTTGCTTGGAATTAGCCATTCTACGCATACGCATATATATGGCCACATTATTTTGAACATCGAATAAATGGGATTGGTAAAAACTCGATAAAATTGAAAGAAAACATACGTTTTTTTCCTGATTTTTTCCCTAATCTCTCATTACCGTCAGAATTTTGCTTGAAAACCCAGAATTTATCGGATTATGGGGCTAAACCCAGTGCAGACCACAATATTTTTCAATTGGGATAGGGACATCTCCCATTGACTTATACATGACCTCAAGTCAACATGTCTGAAGTGGCAAATTTTCAGATTAAGGCTTTTTGCCTTAAATAATTTTTTTTGACTTATAAATCTCCAAAAATTCCATTTTGTTTTTCCATGTAAAAACCCCCTTAATCATGATCAATGAATGAAACACACCTTTTAGAATTGTATACTCTTTGTAGATCCAGCATATATATATTACTGCCCACTACATTTTTGCTTGTGGGTTTCATGGGGCAGTATTCTTTGCCTCCAGTGCATAATTGCAAGCTCTTGTAACCAGCCTTATTTTTCACATGTAAAAACCACTAATCACTGCCTCCTTCTCTTCTAAGGCAGCCAATGGTTTATTGTGACATTCCAAACCTTTCTTTTGCATGTTCAAACAGAATATCAATGGGTTTCGATATACACGAGGCTGTGATCCAGCCCGAGCATCTCTGCTTCTAAAGGCTGTCAGGTTTCATCCTAATGACTCTGATCTTGAAAGCTCTTCCCTTCATCTCTCTCTCCTCCTTTTGTCTCCGTGCAGCAATTGTCAGAACTTCAGACCTAGCTGAGCTCCTCTGCCCCTAGAGGTTTTCCTTCTGCATTGAACTCATTAAAAAAGGTTGCATCCAGTCCATGCAATTCTCAGCCTCTGTGACAGGAGCGGGGACGTGGGGAGAGGGAGCGCAGGCCTGGAGGGCAGGAGTGCCAGAGATGAGATCTGTTGCCATTGATTGGATATGGATTCTTGGCCTAAGGAAATTACGTGGGGACACAGGGGGTTTTCATGGAAGACGATTTCCAAGTTTTTGTACACAGTGAGTTTGTGAGTGGTTTCTAGATTTTAAAATAGACTCCTGCATCCGGCATAAAAAATATGTTACCCCAGTATTATCCCCCTTATCTGCAGTGCTGTTGTGTTCTGGTTAGTTTTTTTGTCTGTGCTGCTAAAAAAGCAATATTGAAGATATTTTTGTTGAATGAGTTTCTGTTCAGGGCACAACAACATATTATACTGCCTCTTTTCATTGCATATTCTGCTGGGTTGCAAACAACTGCAAAAATCAACTTGGCCACTAAAAGGTGCTGTTTACTGTAAAAAGCCTACAGTCATATCAAGGCTACATGGCTAGACCAGGAGAGGAGGAGAGATGACTTCAATTGAAAAGAAGAACGAAAAAGAGCAGCTTTAAAGCGCAATAAAAATGCCCAAATGCCAAGTGTCCCTGAAATGTTAAGCAATCGTATTTTAAAGGACCTTTGGGGCTAACATGGTGCATGCTTTAAAAGTATTCCTCTATTTCACAGCATCCATTCAACTGTGCTCAGTGACTGTGTATTTGGTTGTGTGTATGTATTCTGTTAGCTAGTGTGGATTTGTGAATTCTGTAATGATTCTGTCCTAATCTGTCTGCAGTGTGAAATAATGATAATGAATAATGCCACAGAGGGCTGCAACAAGCACAACAACAATATGGCAGAGACCTGTTACTATAACACGACAATGCCTTAATATCCCATCTCACATTTCAACTAAGATTATTTTATTGCAGACCTGTTATAGTAATAGTAACCCTATAGTTTCACATCAATGGACAGCCCTTGATTGTGTTGTGCTGGTGAATAATTCTAACTGGTTTAAAAAAAAACATAATTTTTATTAAAAGTTTTTATTCATGCCGCTCTTTATACAGGTTGTGGTAAACTTTATTGTGAAACATTGACGTTTTCGGATGGGAGTTGCCAAACTGTCGAACATATATATGGCCACGTTATTTTCAACATCGAATAAATTGGATTGGTAAAAACTCGATAAAATTGAGCGAAAACCCGAATCATACTTTTTTTCTGACTTTTGTACCTAATCTCTCATTATCTTCGGGGTTTTGCTGGAAAACCCAGAATTTATCGGATTATCGGGACAGGGACATCTCCCATTGACTTATACATGACCTCAAGTCAACATGTTTGAGGTGGCGAATTTTCAGATTAAGGCTTTTTGCCTTACATACATTTTTTTTGCCTTATAAATCTCCAAAAATGCAATTTTTTGTCCCAAAATGTAAAAAGTTCAAAGTTTAGTAAATAACCCCCTTAATCATGATCAATGAATGAAATACACCTTTTAGAATTGTATACTGTTTGTAGATCCAGCATATATATTACTGCCCACCACATTTTTGCTTGTGGGTTTCACGGGGGCAGTATTCTGTATCTCCAGTCTTGCAAGTTGCCGAACTATCACGAGAGCAGCGACCTGATGGAGAGAGACGCTAACGTGCAGGGTTGAGCTCCGCCACGGAAACATCCTTATAGTGATTGTAAGGTAATTCGGACGCTAGCAACCTGATTGCTGAAATTTCAAACTGGAGAGCTTCTGAATAAAAAGCCAAATTATTAAAAAAACACAAATAATAAAAAATGAAGACTAATTGCAAATTGTCTCAGAATATCACTCCCTAAATCATGCTAAAAGTTAACTCAAAGGTGAACAACCCCTTTAATAAATAGTTGAACTAGTCAATGCTATTTTTGTAAGTTTAATATTATTTTCCAAACTTATTTATCAACAGGCTCCTTTGTGCTCCTCACAATATACTAGTGCCCACCTGGGACATTATTCTGCCAGGGAGACCCCTATCTCCTATAGCCCCCTCAAAATTACATATTGGAAAAGGGAACGTGTGCCTTATTGAGTGATGAAGGCACCCACATTGTGTAACAAGTACTACACTCACAGGCTGTGCATCGCAATATACAACTGTTATTCAGAATGCTCGGGACCTGGGGGTTTTCCAATAACAAATCTTTCTGTAATTTTCTATTGTCTATTTTCACACTTTGAGAAATATGACCATATGTGAAAGGTTCGAATATTGAGGCAGATCAAAACAGTTTATCTGAGAAATGATTGTGGTGGTTCATTAAATGGATTGAGTGGTGTGTCTGATGTAGTCAAAAAAAAACTCTGTTTAATGAAAAGCCACGAGTGCCACATGTCACATGTTTAGGAAGTAAACCTTTCAAGTGCAACGATTTGTTTCATATTGTGGTGGGTTCAGGGATTTATTACTTGGGAATCTGGATTCCATGAGAGATTATAATGCTCTCAGATAATACTTCTAATTCTGAGTTTTTACTCAAAAGTCATTGTGGCTTAGATGGAACACTGCACGACACTCTATAAAGTATCATTGTCAATATAAAAATAATGAATGTAGCCAGTAAAGTGATTTTAACGTCTGTTTTATTTGGCATAGGGTTTTAAGAGTTATTAGGTATGTTGGTTGATTAGGCACACGACACCATAAATAAGATATTGGCAAATTTCCTCCAGTTTCTTAATGATACATTATTGATGTTATTATGGGTGTGCCAGTGTCAGTTATTGTAAGCATTTGCTCTTACAGGCAGCCAGTAAACAACATTAAAATAGCCGCAATATACAGAGGCACCTAATAAAATTCCTCTCTGCTCTATCAGCAAACATGCTGTGTTAGATATACTCATTAATAACAAGGCTTTATTGTGTTGGCCCTGCAGACCCTCCCCTCCTGTCCACTGGGATCCTCTTTCTGTTCATAAGCAGATCCTGCAGGTTTGAAGGCCAGCATCTAAATGGAAATATTATTTGAATATGGATGCTCTGCACCGCTCTATCTGGCTGCTCCCTGGATATGGGTTTATTGTTTTCCTTGAAATTACCCTGCCTGATTTACTAGGATAAAGCCCAGCCATGCTGGCTCTCTTGTGATTAATAATTTGAAGACATTTACATTTCAATACAGAGTCTTACCACTGGTTTCCTCTAATTTTTCCCCTACGGAGCTTTGGAATATCCCTTTTGGGGCAGGACAGACAGCATGCTCGGAGATGAGAAAATGCATTCTCTCAAAATATATGCCAGGTTTCCTTTGTAACTCTCAAGTTCTCAAACATCAACTGTTTCTATTAAACAAACATCACATCTGCATCCATCTTGGCTGTGTGATTGCGTACTATTTCTTATTTCTATAAAGCTCCTTGAGTTTCTGCAGTACTATATCATACCAATATTCCAGCTTTGAGGTTTTAGGATCAAATGCGGACATATGAGTTTTCGCTCCAAGTAGGAAAAATCAGAAAAGACATGCCATGCAATCCTAGCCTAGTGCAGCATATACACATATTCACAGCCACAGCACCATAACCCATGTACTGTAGGTCAGTGCTGCCACCACAATGCTAAATGAGATGTCCACTCACCCAACTAATTTCAATAACAAATACATTTAAAATTAACTTTAAAGTGCTCATTTATCAGCACAAGTGAAATTTCAGATGCAAGTTGTTATACTTGTATTTTTTTTTTACCTAATTGACTGCAACTGCATTTCAAATTTATAAATGAGCCCTTAAATGTTTAATATGTATTGCAGAGTTGGTTAGAAATGCTTTTTCATTAACCGGAATCCAAAATAGTCCATAAAAAGCAATGTAGAAGTTGAATAAACTATAGGTATGGGATCTGTTATCCAGATCGCTTGGGACCAGGGTCTTTCCGGATATTGGATATTTCTATAATATGGATCTTCATACTTTAAGGACAGAGACACACGCAGCAACTCGGGGAGATTAGTCGCCTCTTCTTCGGGGCCGGACTGCCTCCCCTGACATCCCGTCGGCTAGAATGAAAATCGCTGGCGGGATGGCAACTTCGGAAAATTAAGTGCCATCCCGCCATCGATTTTCATTCTAGTTGGCGGGAAGGCAGGGGAGGCAGTTCAGGGAGATTAGTCACCATGAAGAAGAGGAGAATTGCACTGGGCCACTAATCTACCCGAATTGCCGCATGTGTCTCTGCCCTAAGTCTACTAGAAAATCATGGTAACTTAATAGGCTGGTTTTGCTTCCAATAAATACTAATTATATCTTATTTGGGATCAAGTACAAGCTACTGTTTTATTATTACAATAAAAAAGGAAATCATTTCTAAAAATTTGGATTGTTTGCATAAAGTGGAGTCAATTGGAGATGGCCTACCCGTAATTCTGAGCTTTCTGGATAACAGGTTTCGGGTTAATGGATTCCATACCAGTATATGTATATATACAGGTATGGGACCTGTTATCCAGAATGCTCGGGACCTGGGGTTTACTGGATAACGTATCTTTCCGTAATTTGAATCTTCATACCTTAAGTCTCTTAGAAAACCTTGTAGAAATTCATATAAATTAATTATATATAATATAAATTATAATATAAATTAAATTAATTATATCTTAGTTCGGATCAAGCACAAGGTACTGTTTTATTAATATAGAGAACGAGGAAATAATTTTTAAAAAGTTGGATTATTTGATTATAATGGAGTCTATAATTTGGAGCTTTCTGGATAACAGGCTTCCGGATAATGGATCCCATACCTGTAATATGTTTACATCTACAGACTACAGATTGTGACCTACAAGTTAATTTGCAGTAAATAGTGGAATTAATATTTAAATATGATCTGTAAACTACATGAAAGAATTTTCATTGGACACAACATAACTGACAAAAGGGAACGTTGCATGCTTGTTTTTATCTGACAAGATCACTTTGCAAACTTTTGATTCTAAGGCAGGACAGGCAGGTACAGGACAAGGCAGATGGTGGGCACTGACACATGTAGGGTTAACTGGCAGGCATGATAAGATACACACTGTATTGCAGGGTAAAAGGCAAAGAGGGGTGAAGGTTCTGGCGCATACAAGAAAATATGCGGGCAAGGCAAGGACAAGTTACAGGCATGGCACAGCAGGGGTTAAAAAGTATTCTATCCAGGCAATAGGTAAGGGCAGGCAGAATAAAGCCAAGCTCTTTACCAGATGTCAGAAAACATATTCAGTATACACCAGCAGGAGTAACTATCTCAGGCACTAACAGCAGCAGGATGATCTTACAAACTGCCATTGAGAAAGTGGAGCTTTAAAGTTTTGAATTTCATGACACTTACCACTTCAATGTGTGTTTAGTGACACCATCACCACTTGCCAGACCGGTGTGACAATCACAGTCAAGTTCATAACCTTTTCATTGTCCTGTACAAATTCCTGATTAAACACAAACACTGAAGATTGTGCCCCTGGTGCAAAAACAAATTCTAAAGCATACATATAAGTATCATAGTGTGTAAGCAATCCTAACAGTATCATTTGTAATATTCTCACTTGGTAAAACAGTATTCAACCCTTTCTTGAAATTATTTAATATATTATTTAGTACAATAACATCAAGATAATAATTCAACAGCTTCACACCTTACCATGATTTTTTTTATCAGGCACCTGAACCTTGTTCATGTTAACTTTGCTTAAATGACATACAATAGAATAAGGATAGAAATTCTGTATTTTGTATACTAAATATAAACATGAACTTACTGCACCACAAGCCTAATCAAACAAATAATTTATTCTTTCAAACTTGGCTACAGGGTGCCACCATCTAGTAACTCTGTTAAACATCTTCGCATCTTTTATAAGAAACCTTATTGTATGCAGTGAAATTCTCCCTTCATTTACTGCTGTGGATAGGAATTGTCAGATGGTCCCTAACTGCTCTGCAGGGAAACAATCATACTTATGAACAGCAGGGGGAGCCCCCGCCTTACTTCCCAGCCATGCAGAACTCAAGCAGCTTTGTTTATGACGATCCCTAAGCAGCCCAGACCACACTGAGCATGTGCACAGTCTTAGTCTTGCAAAGATGTATAACAAAGTTACACGATGGTGACCCCCTGTAGCCAACTTTGAAAGCAAAAATTATTTGTTTGTTTAGGCTTGTGGTGCAGTAAGTTCATGTTTATATTTAGTATACAAAATACAGCATTTCTAGCCTTATTCTATTTTAGATTTTACATGCCCTTTAAATACAAAGCTGCAATCAAGTCAAACAATTGTTATAGTTAATAAGGCAAAATGCGACAACTTTATGAACAAATCATTATGATGATACTGGAAACTGTCATTAACAACTACTGGACCACAGCAAGTGTGACATGCCCAGTTTCCTAAATAATCTTGGCCACACAGTGCAATCTACTTAATGTGTGAACAGTGAAGCTGTTCATGTGAAAATGATGCACTGAGTGATGACAGGTTTGACTATAGTCAGAGTTATGTGTTGACATTACACACTGTATGGAAAGATGCATGTACTCTGTACTGTGTAAAGGGACACTTTATCACATAATATTATATAATATAGTTTATTGGTTTCATCATTCACCAGTCAGTGGGAAAAACGAGTACATGAGTAACTGACTACTTACAGAACCCATTCTTTCCTTCCTGTAAACCATAACTGGGTAAACTCCACCAGTCCATTATAATGATTTAAAGCAGGCTAACCCACTTCCAGGATATCCAGGGGAGTAAGCCAGGAAATGGGAATGACAGGGACAGGCCAGGGTTAGGAATGAGGGAACAGGAAGTGGAGGTTAGGGATTATGGGGGTTGTAGTTCCTGGGTTACTATTGAGATGGATGGAGGCACAAGGGGTTAAAAGAGGAAGGAAGTGAAGAAAGAATGTTAAGTTATGTATTTTATAAATGTGATCGTACATTGCCCTACACTCAATGGTTTTGGTTTATGTTGGTCGTCATTTATGTGATGTAATAAATCTCACCCAAGATATCACATGTGATTGGTTTGTTATTTAAGGTAAAGAGGGAGAAGCTTGGTTTTGTTGGGAGGGGCCCCTGACATGTACACATGTTTCTGTCATACTATTACCTACATGTACAGTTTGGTTTCTGTTGCAGTTAGCTTGCATAATGTATATCTTTCACATTCACTTTCTATTTTTTGTGGTTTGGGACATATTTTCAATTTTAGGCTGCTAATACCAGGCCTTAGGGTGAATGGTTATCTCTATAAGAGATTCAGCAACCCTAGGGTTAAAAGACTATACAGGAAGTACATAGATATGTGCAAGACAGATAGGGTTGCTGACACTCTAACCTTTGAAGAAAGCTAATGAGCAGTAAATCTAGTATTAGCAGTCTAAACTACTCAGAAACCCCTAATGGCCGTAATAACAATGAATTTAAATTGCAAATGTGCAAAAAAAGCCTGCTCTGAGTAGGTTTGCACTAATTAATGTTGGGTTTACTTCTCCTTTAATCTTCTCAATCTCCTCTTAAATTAAGGCATTTGTCCATTCTGTTGATCAAATGGACAAATGCAAATAGTAACTAAAAAGGAAGTGTAGTATGAGAAATGGTCATTAATATTTATTAAAAGCCATGGGTAAAAAAAACACAAAAAAAAATCTGTGTAGAAAGCAATGGTGCTCAATGCTATTTTGCATGCAGCTGTTTTTCTCAACTGGTCCCCTTTTTACACGATAATTGCACAAGCATGCACAAACCACCCATAAAATATGCGTGATTGTATAATGCATACCATGGTGTTAAGTGGTAGTATTTGGTGTTATTTTTATTATACATCTTTCTAAACATGCCTCCAAAAGATGAGTCAAGTAATGTAAAGCTGGTATACTGGCCACATGTGCACTTTACTTATCAGTAGCTGCTCAAATTGCTGATCTCAACTCCAGCTTCAATTATCAATAGCACTTGAAATATCAATAAAGGGCAGTCATAGGATGCAACATAGAGCATGCTGCTGGATTAGCAGGGCTGAGAGCAGCAATTTGAGCAGTTACTGGAAATCACCCAAGTGAATTTCTAGTGGTATATTAGGGGTATTATATAATTTACACATGCAGTATATTTATATAGACTTGAGTGAACTTCTTTGCTGCCTTGGTGGCAGTTATTTACTGCATCCAGAGAAAAAAAGTCCTAGGTGTTGTGTCCATGGGATGTAGAGAAACAGACAGACAAGTAGCTGCTTGGAGTAACTTATGTAATCAGGGTCGGACTGGGCCGGCGGGACACCGGGAAAAACCTGTGTGCCCCCAGCTCTAGTGGGCCCCGCCAGCCCAGATCCGCAACCTGGATTTCTTCTGTCTCAGGGCCTCCCTTCCGACAATCTCGCCGACGCATGCGCAATAGCACACGTAGTTTTTTGCCGCATCCAAACAGTGCGTGCGCTGATGCGCATTCGCAAGTGCGCAGACGGAGAGGAGGGGAAGAGATGAGGGTTACCGGATGGATATGGGATCTGTTATTCGGAAACCCATTATCCAAAAAGCTCCAATTATGGAAAGGCCATCTCCTATAGACTCCATTTTATCCAAATTTTTAAAAATGATTTCCTTTTTCACTGTATTAATAAAACAGTACATTGTACTTGATCCAAACTAAGATATAATTAGTCCTTATTGTAAGCAAAACCAGCCTATTTCATGTTTATATGATTTTCTAGTAGATTTAAGGTATAAAGATACAAATTATGGAAAGATCGGTTATGTGGAAAACCACAGGTCCCGAGCATTCTGGATAACACGTACAATACCTGTACTTTGTTTTTGAATTACTGGGAAACCCCACATCTTTATTCTCTATTGTTGACAGTATTAAAACCTCTGACCATCCTATTCAAAAGAAATCCACTAACATTGCATTTGTTTTGTTATTCAAAGCTTTACTGTTAATTGAGTGTGTTACATAGTATAAAACTAGGGAGACTGTAATGGTTCTGATAATGATTATTTCCACTGGCCACTCATCACCTAGACAAGAAAGGGTTACAGCAGCAATGTAATGACAATAAAATCCGTTTTGCAAGTAGCAACATTGGCATTACGTGGAGCAGGCCATGTTGTTTGAATTAATGTTTTTAGCTATAAATTAAATATGAGAGTTTCATGCCAAGCTCAATCTGTTTGTTGGCAGTGGCGTGCTCTGCGCTTTGTGAGATTTCAAAGGTTTGTGCAATTCTGCCGAAATCTGCACCATATCTGCTGCAAATGCCACTGCTTACTATTGGGTTTGGCATTTGGATACAAAGGGTCATTTTCCTGTGCTTTATAATTGTGTCCATTCACTGAGTAAGTCTTGGAGATGCCATCGAACTTAATTACTGTCAGATAATTAAACATCCACAATGAAGAGAAACTCTAACTTGGCTGATGTGTGAAAACATATTTACATCTAATGAAACTGGGAAGGGAAGGCTTCTGCATAACTGACATTTGGGAAGCCACAAAGTGACAGAGAATGAAAAGACCTAACCACAGAGTGTCCTCTGAGGTGAAATTCAGATGTTTACAGAAAGAGAGCATTTTTTTCTGTTCTTGGGAAGTCACAACTGGTTTAGGCCTGAAAACATATAGCAAATAGCAGTAAAGCTCATGAATATGGATATATTCTGTTGCGCTACTTTAAGAGCCATTGCTATAGTAGTAGACTGAGACAGTCATTGGTGACTAATATCCAGAATACTTGGGGCCAAGATGTAGGAAAGGGTAAAGGATATCTCTGGATGACAGTCTGTGCTAAAATTTATACCTTTAGAAGGGAGGCAGAGGTCCCCCGGAATGTTTAATTCTTTTATATTGCTACAATATTTTCCCACTTGGTCTTACTTTGGTGTCCATTGCCTCACTTATTCCAGTAGACTATTGTGAGCGCAGTTCTTGGATTTTGAAGCAGCATACAGCACCCATACCTGGAGCAGGTCAAGCTACAAGTGTCAGTTCAGGACCAATAGATTTCACTGACTGTACAAAATGTGATACAGGTAAAGTAGAATATAAGAAAGCTAAATGCTGTTAATTCAAGCTCTCTATGGACACCCTAAAGGCACAATTAACAGCAATGGTGGTGAATTTATTGTAGCATTGTGAATGAAAGTGGAGAATCATTGCAAGTCATTTTCTATGAAAAGAAATAGCACTAGTCTCTTAACTATTACCATCCATTTCCCAAGTAACCACATATTTAGAAAGTTCCCCGTAATAGTAATGGCATGTACAAAGATGGTGCCACTGGCCATTCCTCTTATGCAGCATGGGGTATCACTCTCTGTCCTTATAAAGGATTCTTTCCCAATGCTTCAGTTGCTTCTCCATTGTGAAATCATAATGACTTTCTATGCATTTCCTGAGGAGATATTCACACCTTAGAGCCTTGTCTGTAATTAGAAGATACCGTTCACTCTTTTTTTTTCTTGAATAAAGCAAAATAATAAAATGGAAACAATAATACTGCTACTATCTGTGCAAAAACCAATTAAAATATCTCACTTTGCTGAAGTGTCTGGCACTTCACACTGGCCGTTGCAGCTACTCAGAAGTCTAAAGATATTTTTTGCCAGAAGAAATGGGAAAGGAAAGCTGTGCCAATCTCTTTGGATGAAGGGTTATTATTAAACTTGGCTTGGGAGAGGGGGATAAAGCTGCCTATTTCATCACACTATACAGGAGATAATATAGAACAGGCATTGTCTGTACACAAAATATATGCATGTCTTTCTGTCTAGAATAGTGGCAGGCATTTTAATTCTTTCTGCACCCAGTGTGTAGACTGCCACCTGGTTCTCATAGGGAATGATACTAAACAGAGTCACATATATCAATCCTTTAGATCTCCCAGCATTCTCTGAAAGCCAGCTTGAGTGCCAAAGGCTGAATTAAATTTTTTAGGCACAATAGTCAATCATTACATCAAAAACCTGCAAACAGCTCCCTGTGAGAATTTCATATTCCTGATGAGAATAAATTGCAGACATAGTAAATTGATATGCGAATAGAAAAGATATTCCTTAAGTGTTAATTTTGTGTGTGTCTAAAGTAAGAAAGAATATTTTCATGCATAAAAGGTCTGGTATGAGAATAAGGACCAGTTCCTGTGTTATGTAATTGGGAAATGATTCAAGCAAAAGAGCTGGGGATAAAGAATCACTGGAGAATTTAGAGGGAGAGGTGTAGGTCATGCTAAGAAAGAAATTGCTCTGAAATAACAGAAAAGCGCCTTTTCTGTTTCAGCAGTGTGCTGTTGTTCCAGTAGAGGTGCTTATTTGGGAAAAAATTTAAGCAAAAAAAAAATGTTCTTTAAAACAGGAGTTTATATATACATATATATATATATATATATATATATATATATATATATATATATATATATATATATATATATATATATATATATATATATATATATATATATATATATATATATACACATACATATACAGGTATAGGATACATTATCTTGAACCCCGTTATCCAGAAAGCTCCGAATATGGGAAGGTCATTTCCATAATAATCGAATGATTACATTTTTCAGAATATAATTTCCTTTTTCTCTGTAGTAACGAAAAAGTAGCTTATACTTGATCCCAACTAAGTAAATATACAGTACAATAAAATAAATCCTAATTGGATGTTAGATATATACTTGTTCAATATTGTTATTGGTAGAATAAATATACAAATAAATTCAGTAAAGATTAAGTGTCATCACCTAATAACCAGGAGGAATGAGGTCTCTACTCTATATGTTAAATCTTATATACCTTAATCTAATTTGAACACCCAAATAACCCTGGAGAGCAGAATAATAAAATGTCTTTAGTGAGGGTGTAAAGAGGGCATAACCAGAAGAGATGCTAAGGTAGCATAGAACAATGTAGTGATTACATGCTTTCAAAATGCACTAAAAGAGACTGCTGCATATACACACCAATGTAAGGCAAAAGCCAATGCGAGTGTAAACCTTCAGATATAAGCAAGATGCAGATTATAGTTCAACAAAAGATGGAAAATTGCTGGATTAGTTTACAGTCAGGGCCAGATTTCATCCTTTTGCGCCCCTAGGCAGCCTGGGTCCTAGCGCCCACACGCACCTCCTACTGCCCACATGCAAATGTGCACACCTCCCTACGAGCGTATGTGGCGACCCCTCAGCCGCCAGGTCCTGGCATCTGAACATCCCCCCCACGAGCACACGCTCCCCAGTGCTCTTAGTGCTATTCCAGATGGGACTGTTTACAGTACAGATTAATTTAAGGTATAACCCCATCCTCCTCTGTAAATATCCCATATTGAGGATTTGAAAGCAGATTTCTGGATACTCTCTCAGTATTACATATTCCTCATTACACAAAAAGCATTATAAGGTTTAATTTGCCTTGGTTTAAAGGTTGTACAATTAGAGGTGTTACTGTAGACATATTTAGATACAGTAAAAGGTGCTTAAACTAGGTTTTGGAATAAGGTTTACTCATTCTCATAATTTCTTTTTTTTACTGTATCCTTATTCAAACCATATTAAGGACTATGGAAATTGCTTTAACTTTTTGAAAAACATCTGTATATTCCACGCAAAATTTTACTACCCCTGAAATTGTGTTTTCACATAAAAGAGTTCCTTGCAATTTAGGAAATCAGGAAACCCATTGTCCAGAAAGCTACAAATTATGGGAAGGCCATCTCCCATAGACTCCATTTTAATCAAATAATTCACATTTTTACAAATTATTTCCTTTTTCTCTGTCTCTAATAATAAAACAGTACCTTGTACTTGATCCCAGCTTTTTGTATTTTTTTTTCAAAATGTACATAGTTCATCAATATAGTTACATTTGGGCAGAATGATGGATTTTACAATTAATCGAAACATTAACAACAAATGAAGGTCAGCTGGTCTAGGTGTGTATGTAGTATTTGTGGGATGGAAAGCAGTTGAAAGTCTAGTGGTTTGTGTGTTGTATATGAGGGAAGATTCAGGGATTTCAAGGGGGATCTTGGTCAATCCAGAGCTCCCAAACTTTATAATTTTTTTTGGGGCAGCCTCATCTTATATACATAAGTGTATATAGGGGAATGGCCTTGTTTATCATATCTTATCTTGCTTTAATTATTGGCCCTCTAGTTGTTTTTTGGCATACATACATAGAATAATAATTAAGGTTCAATGTGCTCTTAATTAATTAACTTGTCTTCAACCTTAAACAGTATGGGGTCCAGCAGGAGGACTAAGTTTGTCTTGACTTTATATATTTCCTCCAGAATCGCAGTACTCTTGGGAATTCCCACACCATATGGAGAAAGTCAAAGATATAATTAATCCTTATTGGAGGTAAAACAATCCTATTGGGTTTGTTATTATTGAGGATAATTATTATAATTATCCATAAAGAAATGGTGCACTCAGGGGGCTTAAATATAGAAAAACAATGTTTATTTAGTAAACATTCTCCCTGGGACTTTTCTCAAGACAAACAAAATGAGAAAGGTCCCAGGGAGTACTAAAATGTTGACACCCACAAGAGGGCCCTAATGACTGGGCTGGGGCCGGGCTAGTTCAATACTTCTTGAAGCCAAGTTTGCAGGTCAATAAGAATAGGATTTAAGGGTGGACACGTATTTACTGTATTAGATATTCTTGAACCTATGGTGGAATAGCTGATAAAGTGATGTTGTTTCCTGCAAATGAGTAAACTACATATGAATCTGAATAGCATGTAATAAATAGTAGGATCTGTAGTACCATTTAGATCAATGTTTATGTGAGTGTCGTCATCAAACATACTGAGAATATAGCATCTTTTACTGTGTAAGATTTGTTCAAAATCAACAAAAAAACTATTGCCTGCTAAGCATTGTGCCCTTCACATAATTTGCTTCTTAGTCAGTTGTAGAGGCCAAATTAACTTTTGGGTTTATTTCCTTTGGTCAAAATCTCATTATTCATATTTTAAATGAGATTGCTTTCCTTTGACAAATATGGTGTCATTTGGCTCTGATTTTATCCTTGTTGTACTCCCCTGAGATACTGGCCTTGCTTAGTGTTTATGTGTCACAGATGAGTGATAATATGTTGGGTTCCATAGTATCAGAATAATAAATGTGATTCAGTTGTTGCCCCCTGTGAAGGTTGGCTACTCCTGCAGCAAGATCTGTCCTCTCCACGTCTGTGTCCCAGCCAGACTTCTGTGCCCCGTGTACAGTGGTAACCCTCCAACACAATAGCTACTGGGATAGCTACTGGGATACTGACATAGCACTATCTGTTGTAACCTAATCCACTTGGAAAAAAGACTACACATAGCTCCTCTATGATTACTATTGGGCAGCTGGAGAAATAGGCAAGTTCCTGGAATTTCACCACAGACTTTGTGGCCTATTGCTACAGTCATGCTTAATTTATCCAGTCTTCAGTGAGGATCCTTGAATTTCTGAGTGACCTTCTGAATGACGCACAAGGCAGGGGTGGGTGAGGGGATGTCTACGTGCCTCCCCCCACCTGCCTCTCTTGAATCTTGGGCTAACTAACACAGCCAGTGCTTGATCCAAAGGCTGTGTGTATAGCCAATAGTCACAATGCAGCAAGTAAATCAGATGCCGTTATTGAGGCACACACACACACATATATATATATATACCATAATCACAACCGAAAACTTATGCGCAATTTGCTAAAATGGATGCCAATTTGTATCTGTATTGCTGCACTGAACACCAGTTGCAGCAGTTACAACTTAGCATGCCTGCAATTATTCTGGCATTCTAGTGGCAAATGTTGCATTGTGGGTGAAAAACATGATAATTTGCGTTTGAATATTGCCATTTGAGCTTTGCACTTGCTTCATAAATATCCCTTCCGATTTCCAATTTACATGTTGATACTTATTACCTGGATCTCCTTCACGTGACTTTTTTTTCTGTATCCTCAATGTCATGAGCCATCAGTCTACCAGAGACATACTTCCAGTGATATTGTAGAACAAAAGACCCAGACAAGTGATGGTCACTGTGAGATAAATGATTCTTTATTTGTAAAGGCCAAAGCATTATATTATCACTGTAATAAGTAGAGGCCTTTAGGCTAAGGTCACATGAGTGACTTTCCAATGAGATTGAATTGCTGCAAAATGTCCCTTATGTGACAATGACTATACCTCAAGACAAATAAACCTACTGCAGCAATCCTCAGGGAGCTTCCATTCATGGAGATGTCTCGGCCACCTTTATCTAGCTTGTAGCCTGTTTTTCTGCAAGGCATTTATGTCACACCAGACTTTCTTCCATTCATATCTCAACAGTCTCTAGGATGTTCCAAGGGACCACATTAATGACTTTCCATCCTTCTATACCTGGATGGGTTTCAAAGCAGCACAATCTCCTCTCTTCCCTTCTCGGGGCTTGACTTTGCATAAAAATAATTTAGGCCATGATATTGACCAATCTGCCAATGATATTCCAGTGTCTTAGAAATGTTCTACTAATACTTTTGCTTGGTAAAGGAGAAGAAGGATATTATAATTTCTTTATTTCAGTGTCTTTATGAGGTTGTTACTTTTCCTTAAGTAAAACTGATGTTGCAGAATAACCTATGCACATATATCTTACTGAATATGTATTGAAGAATAGAGTAAGAGTAAACCATACTTCTAAGCAGGATATATTTCTCCTTTAAGCACAAATCTCACTGAATGTATAATTAGAAGCCATATGGCACAACGCACAATCTGGTGGCTTTGTTTTAAATCACATCTTGAGCCTCTGCAATATTTTTGTGTTTTTGCAAGTTCCTTTATTGAGATGAACCCAAACGGCTGCGTGAATAACACTATTGTTGTTATGTCTCTTTCTGGGGCTTTGCTCCGAATCATATGCCGCTCAAGATGGACCGGATAGGTGCCTTGTATAAAGTTGTATTTTTTTTTTTCTTTTAGAATTGTCATATTTTAATAATGATACTATTCACGTAAGCGATTATAACAATATAGGAGATAGATAGTGGCAAGGCCGCTAGCTTGCAACATCTATGGATAGGAAGAAGATTGATACTATGTGATACATTGTCTTGACGAGACAATGAAAAATAACCTACACGGCAGCTGTGTCAATATCAGACTTGGTAATGTGCTGCCGGCTGCGGCTTCCATTTAATCCACTTCTCTTTTTTTTTCTCCTTCCCTCGCTCGCAGACGATAAACGCTTGTTGCTTTTCTCAGGGGCTGTCCGTCAGTCCCCGGCCTTGCAATATTCCTCCCAAGCTTTCCGACGTGGCTTTCCATTTATTTTAAAAATACCATTTCACAGGCTGCTGCCTTTAACTAGCTATTATACAGTGCTCGGCTCGAGCCGAGGAGATTGAAAAGTGACAGAAACAACACGTTTTTATGAGAATACAGAATATTGAAAATGAGGCCTGTTTCTCCCCCCCCCCTTTCTCTACAGATTGCAGTTTTCACGACAGCTTGTATCTAACAGCCGCTCTGCTGAGTGCATTTGTAGTAACACAGAGGATGTCACTTTCAGCATCATGTGGAAATAGGAATGCAGTGTCAGCCTGCCTGAGAAGTCTTTAGTTGGGGTGCTTTAGGTTAATTTAAAAGCTTCTAGATCACAGCTTGGGGGGGGGGGGGATTTGGAAACCCTTTACTGGTTATATCAATATCAATATAACTTGTTCCCATTCCCTAATAATAAGTGGCTTTATTTTAATTATAGGTTGCTTTGAAATATAATAAATTGGGTACGTACCTTACATCTTCAGCAAAGTATCTACCAAGAAACAAAAATCCATTAATATTTATGGTTTCAATAGAGATCTTCCTTTGATAATTAAAAAAAAAGCAGCTCATGGTCACCAGAATATATCTGACTGAGAACAAAAGCTCCCCTAGATTTTAAGCAATATATACATCTTTATACTTTTGTGTAAAGAGAAGACTTTCTTGAAGAAAGCTTCCTTCTGGTTACACTATGTTGCCTTATGCGAAAGAGGCCATTGCAAAGTCATACAATACTTCCTAAAGGACCATGTACCCTTCAATCAAGCTAACGCTAAAGAAATACTTGTTTTTAATGATAAGCGTACAGCTCCTCTGCTGTCTGAAACCCATCTAAAGTAGCTGACTTTACCATGTGACAAACAATCAGTATTCTGCTATATTTTAATTTAGCTTCCCCTTAAAGAGAATAGTCCCCTACACTAGCAGACTATCAGCAATAACTAGATGAACATGCTTTTGTAATGTATGGTTGTTCACCAGATTTACACCAATTATTAACAGACTTTTTAAAGGCAGAATCAATGTCAGTGTTCATTTTCTGTTGTCTTGTCACTTTGCATCACTTGAAAATATGCGTATTTGGTGAGAAAATATATCTCCAAAAACTATGAACTACTTATACATGTATAAATTATACTGAAATAATATGTTCCTTTTGTAAAATATAAAGCTATAAGAAATCACTCTCGAGATGACCTTAAATATATCAAGGCAAGAATATAAAAATATAAGTATAAATATCCATATATATGCCATAGTAAAATCAAAGTATGTACTGTATTTTTTTATGGGATCTGTTACCTGGAAATCCATTATCCAGAAAGCTCCGAATTACTGAAAGGTCGTCTCCAGTAAACTCAATTTTATCCTAATAATCAAATTTTTTAAAAATGATTTCCTTTTCTATGTAATAATAAAAAGTATTATTACTTTGTATTTGATACAAACTAAGATATAATTAATCCTTATTGGAAGCAAACTATTGGGTTTATTTGATGTTTACATAATTTTCTAGTAGACTTAAAGGGATACTGTCATGGAAAAAAAATTTTTTTCAAAATGATTCAGTTAATAGTGCTGCTCCAGCAGAATTCTGCACTGAAATCCATTTCTCAAAAGAGCAAACAGATTTTTTTATATTCAATTTTGAAATCTGACATGGGGCTAGACATATTGTCAATTTCACAGCTGCCCCAAGTCATGTGACTTGTGCTGTGATAAACTTCAATCACTCTTTACTGCTGTACTGCAAGTTAGAGTGATATCACCCCTCCCTTTTCCCCCCCAGCAGCCTAACAAAAGAACAATGGGAAGGTAACCAGATAGCAGCTGCCTAACACAAGATAACAGGTGCCTGGTAGATCTAAGAACAGCACTCAATAGTAAAAACCCATGTCCCACTGAGACACATTCAGTTACATTGAGAAGGAAAAACAGCAGCCTGCCAGAAAGAATTTCTCTCCTGAAGTGCAGGCACAAGTCACATGACTGGGGGCAGCTGGGAAATTGACAAAATGTCTAGCCCCATGTCAGATTTCAAAATTGAATATAAAAAAATCTGTCTGCTCTTTTGAGAAATGGATTTCAGTGCAGAATTCTGCTGGATTAGCACTATTAACTGGTACGTTTTGAAAAAAACATGTTTTCCGATGACAGGATCCCTTTAAGGTACAAAGATCCAAATTATAGAAAGATCTGTTATCCGGAAAACCCAAAGTCCTGAGCATTCTGAACCCCGAGGGTAAGGGGGCCCCGGCAGAGCAGCACTTACTTGATTAGCCGGGCCCCCTGCTTTCTGAGAGCTGCTGACTTCGGAAGGAACGCAGGAGCACAGGGGGAGGTATGTTCTCTCCATTCCTTTCCCTTATTGGTCACAGAGTTTGAGTCCCCGTTGAGCTGTTCGGGGAGTGGTTAGCTGAGGTTTGAACTAACTCTCCAGCTCATCCAATTGCCATGCAGCTTTACCGAGATGTAAAATTCTGTGACCAATAAGGGAAGAAAATGCTGTCACTGGAAGAAAATGCCACACTAATCAAGTAAGTGCAACATGACAGGACCCTGGGCACCAATTTTTTTTTAAACTTCTGGGAGGCCAATTTTTTTTACATGGACGTTTAATAGGGGCCCTGATCACCAATGTTTTTTTTAAGGTGTGGGGTAATAGCCACCAATATTTTTTATGGGGGGCCCTGACCACAATTTTTTTTATGGGGGGCCCTGACCACAAATGTTTTTTTTATGGGGGGGCCCTGACCACAAATGTTTTTTTTATTAACATGTGGGCATCCTAGCCACCAATGTTTTTTTTTTTTACTGTGGGGTGGGCTGATGGACCTGTGGGTGGGGCTTGCGGTGGGTGCAAGCCAGGGGGCTCAGAAAATGTTGTCGTATAGGGCCCTGTCTATTTCCCTGGAATTATTAAATCAACCCATTGGGTTCGATTAAAAATAACTGGGCATGGTGGAAAGCATATACAAAACTGGAGCAAATCACCTATGGTGTGTCTGATGTACATGGGACAAACGGTATCCCATAATCACCATGTTCTTTTCACGTTGGCACTTGCCCCAATGCTTTTTGCAACTTTCATCTAGTAGGTGTCATATTATGCACAATATTTAAAGCACTTACTAATGCCATAGGCCCATATTATCTGTGTATGGGCCCTAAGAACGCAGCAATTGTGCCTGTAGCATCGATAAATGAGACTCTATCACTGACTCACCAAGCTCATTCATGAATGATTCCCTAGACAATCAAAACTTTATGGACAGAAGCTTATTTTACGGACAAGCATACTAACAAATTAATATTTATTAGTATGTGTGTGTGTGTGTGTGTGTGTGTGTGTATATATATATATATATATATATACACACAACCAAAAAGCTGTTTAGTATAATATACTAATAAATAATTAATAACTGAATATTGAAATTGCAGAATACCTATTTTTTGTGAGCCAGTAAGAGAAAAAGATACTAAGTGGCATTTCAGCTTTTAAACTCAAATGAAACAGCAAAGAATGGTGTTTATGCCTATGAACTGACAAGTGAACATTGTGCCATTAAATATAATGTAAAATGCAAATGAACTAGATCCCTTAATGAAGTGTAAAAGGAAGTGATAGCACTGCATGAAATGAAACCATTATCGAGAGTGAAACCTTGCTTACAATAATAGCTACCTACTGCTAATGAAATACTAGTTCAAGGCTTTTGTTTTTTAAGTTAAAGGTAAATATCCCCTATTTATAGATAAAGTACTTCATTTTAATTACTGAATGGTCAGAGATTATCTACATGAGCTCCCATACAATTATTTTATTGAAATAACATATACTATCTCGTAATTAAAAGATGTCATTATTGTTAATATGCCATAATAGTGCATCATAATAATCATTTACTTATATGGTGCCAGCAAGTTATGCAGCGCTTTGTATAAATTTATAACCAACTGGGGCTTACAATAATTTAACAAACAAGGATTACAGAATAGGAATGTGATCAGAGATTCCTGCTCACAAGTGCTTATAGTCTACAAAATGTTTGGCTTTACAAGGTAACTTTTAGACTAAGCATGTCTGAGATATAGAGCTGATTGGCCTATTGAAACCATTAATAAAGTCTGTTAAAACAATAAAGGGATGCAAAAATTTCTATGAAAACCCCTATTTACCAAATTTGAATTTGTGTAATTGTAGAGTTTTTTCAACTTCTAATCACATTTATAAAAACAAGTCAGATGTCTGCTCATTTATTAAAAAATTTAAATATAAAAAGTCAATTGAATAAAATCATGGAAAAAACTTGAAGACCACGAATTTGTGAGAAGTTAAAAAAAAACCCATTCAAAATAAAATTGCTTTAAAGGAAAACTATACCCCCAAAACAAATACTTAAGCAACATATACAGTAGTTTATCTCACCAAACTGGAATATATATTTAAATATTGCCCTTTTACATCTTTTACCTTGCGCTCCATTTTTGATGGTCTGTGTGCTGCCTCAGAGATCACCTGACCAGAAATTCTGCAGCTCTAACTGTAACAGGAAGTAGTGTGTAGTAAAAGACACAACTTTGTCTGTTAATTGGCTCATGTGACCCAACATGTTTGGTATGTTTGCGTGCGCCGTGAATCCTATGATCCCAGGAGGCGGCCCTTATTTTTTAAAATGGCCATTTTCTATTTATGATTACCCAATGGCACATACTACTAAAATATAGTATAATATAGTTTTCCTTTAATTTTGCCTACGACAGCTCCCACTGACTTCTACATGAACTCAACAGCTTTCAAATGCCAAATTTTAATAAATATTTAAAACTCTAGTTTTTTGAAACTCTAATTCGAATTAGTGGATTTTAGCTAAAAAAAAATTGTAGAAAGAATTGTAGCAAAAATGTGAATTAGAGCATTGATAAATCACCTCCTAGACTCCAGTAATGGCACAACTATCATTATAACTGGGACTGATAATGGAAAGTCTTATATTTGTGATTTACAGCCATTATGGATTATCCCCAGTTTTATGTTAGATCTGACTTCCTGTATTTCATTATCTTATAAACATGTACTGATATCAGCAGGGATAGTTTAAAAGGGTGTAAATAAAAGGAAGTTATAATACAGGAAAATATTGACCACACATTCTTCTTTTCAATTCCACACTTACCAACATTCCCAGTGGAATTTCAGAAATTCTAGAATCACCACAATGGAGTAAAATCTAAATATTTAGAGCTACCTTTCCAGTTAGTCAATGAAAGTGTAACCGAATGGACACACATAAACAGGGAGGTGCAGTCTGGTAAGTGGGTCAGATAAACATTATTTATGGCATGCCCCGCTGAAATATTTAGAGCGCTCTGAACAATAAAATACATAAAACATTAACAAGGGCTCATAAAAAACACAATCAAGCAGCAGAGAGAAGCTGCCAAGATACCATTAATATACAAGCTTGTTAAAATAATTAAGCCTTAAAGAGATAGAGCTTTATCCTCCCGCGTCTGTTCCCTCTGGTGTGCTAATGTCTTTTAATTCCTAATACTTTTCCCAGTAACAGCATTTATAATCTTGCTGCTTAAAAAGAGAAATTTAGATATTTAGTCATTCAGGGCATATTAAATTCTCTGGTGCATTCAGCCTTATCTTGAAACAAGAAAGGCTTGAAGCAGATTGAAAGGCTTGAGATAACACAAGGATGGGGGATACTGTATTAGAAATTTGGAAAAGAAATCCCATGGTTTATGAGCACTTTCTTACAGAATCTGGGCTTAGCGGCAAATTTACTTACAGTACTTTTTAGAGTCCCAAATGGTTTCTGCCAATGAATCAGTCACTGGAGTGAATATGAGATGAAATGGGCAGTGTTTCCACATTGATAAACTGTAGGCTTCCCATCTGCACAGGCCAGGGTTGCAGGCTCATAACTGCCTGTCATGAAGTCTGTTGCACTGGAACTAAATGGGACACCAGCAATGACATCCCTAGGGCTCGGCTGCCTGAAGGCCTGAAAATAATTGCAACTTGTTCCTTACCAGAATATCTTACCTAGTCCATGTAGGGTATGTGGGATAACTTGATATATCCTAATTCTTCATGTTTAGGTGTAATACAGCTCCTGCACGTAAATACAGTGTTATTCAGTAGTTGGGCATGTTCTTCTCTCATCCCTTCTGGTTATAACAAGAAGACATAATGGGGGGTTATGTAATAAAAGGTACTATGTTTGCCCAGGTGCAGTAACATATGGCAACCAATCAGAAGGTAGCATGTATTGGTCACCTTTTTAAAAGCAAGCATCTTATTGGTTGCTATGGGTTACTGCTCCTTGGCTAAAGTAGTGCCTTTTATTAAATATGGGGGATAGAGAGCAAAATGCAGAATAAAAGTAGTCTTTGCTGCCAGAGTATTGGCCCCCATACTTCATTACTATTCATTACAGAACTATTTGCTCCTTTTAGGAAATATCTGCTGCTGCTAGGAGATAGCTCTTGTGGCTAACATAATAATAACATAATAACTTAACATAATATCCCAGCAGATCTATAGTAATTAGTTGCTTCCTGTGCAGTCAGTTTCTTCATGTAATCTCTTAAACAAATATAACAGTGTATAAGACTCACCATTATGTTCAGGTTGCTCAGGTGCAGGACTCAGATTCTACAGCTACAAAATGCAGAAAATCAGGTCCTCACTGGGAATCACCCAATGCGATCATTTATATATAATTTATATATATATATTATGTGAATAGCATGTATGTGTGATCAGTAACATCAGTGTGCAAATGTAAGATGAATAAGTACAAGAAAAAGGGCACTCCTTCGAAAACATATCAAATTTTATTGGTCGCACACATTTAAAATCACCCAAATAACCTCAAACTCAGGGTCCTCCATCAGGAGCACATGTAAAAAGTGTGCAGACAACTTACACAGACAAGTGATGTGAATTATTTACCCTCTAGTAAGTCGTGATAAAGCGTGACAAATGTAACATGAGACATAAACATATTAAGAAGCTCAACACTGGGGTATAAAAAATCATTGGAACTGACTGGATTAAATGTTACAGTCACAATGGAGAGTAATGACATACTGTATTGTCTGAGCTGTACTTAAATAAGAACACAATGATGTAGGCACCCTAGGTCACATTATGAGAGAGTGGCATCTCAGAGAAGTGACTCTTACAGTTCTACTCACTCATCTCATGTCTTTGACACATGCCAGTTTGGTCCTAACGGCAAAATGCTAAACTATTACAAACAGTAATGCCTATCAAGTCATGCCATTAATATCTCTTAGACTTGTCTTTGTGTAAAAGAATATGTGGGAAGTGCCCTGTACAGCAATCAGTGGCTGCAAGTTTTCTTGTTCTTTGTGATGATCCGGCGACAATATTTAAAGTGACTTTTCAATTAATCAGAGCTATCCGAGCCTATGTTTTTATCTGTTTGCTGGGAGTGGGAAAAGTCTTGCCTGTGCAGAGGATTTTATCTTATTCCGTCAAAAAGAACATAGAAATCAATTTTTACCAGTCTGAGTTACGGCTGAGAATCCATTCCTCTTAGGTCAGCCAGAGAATTAATCAATTGAGCAGCTCCACAAAGCTGCTGACATCCCAGCATTTTGAGAGCACTAATTTTTCCTCCTTCTTTCCCCCTGAATTTCTTAGTTTTGGCCAAAGGGAAGCAATTGCAGTGACTTATTCTCTTCCCACAGGCCCTTTTTACTTGCATGATGTGTAACTGACTGTATGCACTGCCCCTTTCATATACTGAAAACTGTAGCAGTGTTGTGGGTGAACCTAGGATTTTTGAGCCAGAATCTTCATCACATCAGCTTAGTCATTTGCTGTTTTATACAGCCAGTTGTATTTCTTTCTTCCCTGAATGATATATCTAATAGATCTGAGGGAAATGTGACAATATCCATAGCAAAGCTGTTAGGACCATCACTTACTACACTGAAAAATGATCAATTTCCCTTACATTACAAGGTGCAAGGGGTCCTTGTCATTTATCTGTCTTAACACATTTACAGACAGCATTCTGATATATCCCAATCACCAACCTGTCAGTAACAGTTACAAGACGCAAATGATGCAAGAAAAAGCTCTCAAAATAGAAGGTACTCACATGCCTCATGTTACACATAGTACTTAGAGGCCTTGTCCTTTAATTTTTTTTAAAAGGGGTTGTTTACCTTTAAATTAACTTTTGGTTTGATGTAGAGTGATATTCTGAAACAATATGCAATTGGTTTTAATTTTTTATTATTTGTGGTTTTTGAGTTGTTTAGCTTTTTATTCAGCATCTCTCCAGTTTGCAATTTCGGCAATCTGGTTACTAGGGTCCAAATTACCCTAGCGACCATGCACTGATTTGTATAAGAGACTGGACTATGAACAGGAGAGGAGTTGAATAGAAAGATGAGATATCAAAAGTAGCAATAACAGTAAATGTGTAGCCTTACAGAGCATTTGGTTTTTAGAAGGGGTCAGTGACCCCCATTTGCAAGTCAGAACAAAAAGGCAAATAATTAAAAACCTATAAAAAAAATTCTAAGTTGCTTAGAATTGGCCATTCTATAACATTACGTGAATTAAATGTGAACTACCCCTTTAAAGGGCAAGAATTTAGAACATGATATCTGGGGACTTGGAAAGCAACCAAATATATGATCTTGCATTGATAAGATCTAAATAGATCAAGCCAGTCCTTACCTCCAGAATCCTTATACCAATATCTTGCCCTAATGAGATCTGCAATTTTCAATTCATGTCTCCACCATAATTATTTAAATGAGAGTTAAGGCCTCATTTCTGGTTCTAAGGCTGCTATTTTTATGTTTCTTGTATTAAGAATGATGTTTTGACTCCCTTTGACCCTTCTTTCCTTGATGGTTTTTTTGAAAGAGGCAAATGAACAAGAACAGAAGTAAAGGCTTTTGAATGGATCGCTATGTTAAAAGTAAAGCACACCTTATTTAAAATGATGGGGTTTTTTTCATTGTATTATGGTGTTGTTTTCTTTTTGCTAACTAAAACAACTAATAATTGTACCAATAATGAATAATTTTCATAAATATAGCTACAACAGGGACAAAACATTTTTCTGGTAGCGTTTGCAGAAAAACTAGCATTCCCCAGTCCTTAGTTCAGTGAGCATTAGGTGGGGTTATGAGCTCAGAACTGCATTCACTATACACTGGAGAGATGTGGAGCATGTGAGGCTCAAGAACAATGAGTTTGAAGTCACATGACAACAGTCAAGTGATGACATAGTCTAGACACCTCTGAATTAGCATTTTGGTGAGAAGAATAAACTGCACTAAAATTGCTACATGGGTGAAGGCAACTTAATTTAGTCAGTAATCACATCTGAGGTGTCAAAAATGTACCTAATGAAAGCCTATCACAAAGCAGGCAAAGGATGAATGTGGACATATGGCCTGTGTTAGATATGTCTAATTCCATGTAAATTACAAGCATAAAATAGAGATAAAAGCCAGAGGTAAAAACACAATAGTTAGACAAGTGACCCGGGGAAGAGAAAACAGCAAAGGGAAAAACAGAGGTAGCCCCAAATCAGGTGGGGGGGATAATGATGCTTCCTTGTAGAAACCATTGAAAGAATTGCGATCTGTAAATAAGGAGAAGTGGGATTTTGACTAAGCAGTGAACAGTTCATAGAATGCTGCAAGAGAAAATGAGATTGCTTTTTTCACATTTGTGCCCTTTCTTTAATTCATTTACTGCAAGCACTCTTTAGTCTTCCCATAAGATGTTTTGTAGAATGTAGAATCTATGGTGCTGGCCATCAGGTAGTTGATAACAAATAGGAAGGCCTGTCAAACCATTAGCTAGAAACTCTGTACCTTTCAAACGTAGTAATCCAATAAAAATTAGCAATTCTATTACTTCCTAACCTCAACATGGCAACTATCTATCTATCTAGATAATACTTTGCAATAAGTCTTAGGTATAAGGGACATCATTTCTTTGTTAAGCTGGTTTGAAAAAATATCAAAATCCAAAATCAAATTCAACCTCTCCAAGTGAATTTCAGCAATCAAATCCAGACCCAGATTTTAGAATCACTATAGCCTTGAATATCCTGTCATGTCATGAATGAATATCCGGCAGGTTGAAGCCTATATGTCGGGTAACCCAGATAACACCCATTAACTGCAGGATTAACAGCAGAAGCCATGGTAAAGTGAAGGAGGTTAAATGGTTGGAATGTAAGTATCAACAAACAGGAGTGCAGACTGAAAACCAAAATCAGGATACAGGCCTGGGTAGAGAGAGAAAACTGAGCGAAATCCAGTAACGGGCTGAGAAGGTCAACCTCTGGGTTATACTTGAATTGACTAATAAAGTATTTTTAATAAAGTGATAGGCTCTAGACATTAAACTGGATGAGTCAGCATAGGGTGAGACTCCAGGATCAACAGAAGCTAGGACAAGGAAATCGCCAGGATCATCGGGAGCCAGGACGGAAGAACCAGGGTCAGAAGCTGAAGAGCCACCAGGGTCAGAAGCTGAAGAGCCGCCAGGGTTAGGGTCACAGACAGTGATACAGAAGCGCTTGAGAATTATTGTTGTATTATTGACCCTCATCTGTAGTAAAAATCCACTTCACACGTGCGCTCAAATCCTACAACCTTTTAGTGTTATTGATAATATTAAGCAGGCTTAATTCCTGCGGCACTCACCCTTTTACTAGGTGGGTCTGGGTGCAAATGCCCCAAACCTATCGCTTAATACAAGACATGCAATATGCATTCATATATACAGGTCACTCACCGCTCCTGGTCTCTGGCCCGGGTGCAACACCCCGAACCCGCAGCTTTGGGAGGCTTTCTCAACCGATAAAATATCCTTATGGCATGCACTTGACAGATCAGTAGACAGCAGTGCTTTCTAATTCCGAAAAATTCGTGATTTTACTTATAAAATCAGACTTTTAAAAAAATCACGAATTTCTCGGAATTTATTAAACCCCGAGGGCTACAAAGCCTGAATATAAAAACACGGCATCTCAAACCTGTCAAGGTTGCATAAAAGTCAATAGGAACAGTCCCATGTTGGAATCAAGTACAAGGTACTGTTTTATTATTACAGAGAAAAAGGAAATAGTTTTTAAAAATGTGGATTATTTCGATAAAATTGATTCTATGGGAGACAGCCTTCCTGTTATTCAGAGGTTTCAGGATAACAGGTTTCCAGATAACGGATCCCATACCAGTGCTATAAATAAATAGGGAACCAGATATAACTCCCAACAAAAAAATGAGTTATTTGCTGGACTCTACATTAAAAAAAAGCAAGGTAGCTCTGTAGCCATTAGTTCTGTCTGAGTTGTGTATGTGAATTAGACAGTAGGCAATACTGAGTTCAAGTTTGCACAAAGCTGCCAACAGCTGGCACATTTACAGACAGTTTAAAATGCTACATTTTAGATACAGTCACCAAATCAATACTCAGTGACAGTAATGTAGACGTACAATTTCTGTTGTGCCCCATTTGTCATTAACAAGAGTAAGAATTCCGCATTAAATGCATGTATGTAATTAAAGGTGCAAAGGTCAGTAGCAACCAATCAGCAGGTAGCATTATTAGTCACTTGTTTAAAACAAACATCATATGTATTGCTATAATGTTATTATTCATTGCACCCGGGCAACTGTGTGTTTTTTATTACATATAGGGGTTTGAACATTATTAGAATATACTTTGGGGGACGCTGTGAATCCATTGCACTCTAGGTTGTAAGAAAAGAGCACAGGTTACAGTGACATTTATTTTAGGGGTGAACCCTAACAAGTAGGTGGATAGTCAGTAATTTATATTTCCTCAACATGATTTATTATAAGAAGAAAATGGTGTCTTGCCCTCATTTTTTGTTGAACCCTACTGATATTGTGACCTTTGTGAATAAGTTTGTGTTTATACCTGCATAATTGTTGTAGTGTGCATTTCTTAAAATACACAAGAGGAGGATTGTGGGTGCACTCCAAGGCCAAGTAAAAATGTGTTTAAAAACAATGGAAGTGCTACTGATTTGTCCAATTAATCAATGCACATTCCCTGGTCCCCTGTCTGATAAGTAATTCAGTATATATGCAAGTTCATGTATTTACAAAAACAGGGGTTTTTATTTACAAAGTTATGATCATAAAATTGATAAGCAACCATACCAAGGTAAACCCCGTTCGGTGGTCCCTAACTATTTATCTGCGGTCATAATATAGAAAGACTTGTATCTCCCTGTATGGTAGCATTTCTTGGTATAAGTGACTCCTGACCTTGGCATTGGTTTCAGTCTGAAGGCTAGGTCCTCCCCGCCATTAGCTTTTGTTTTTTGTAAATCAAAAAAAAAAAAAAAAAAAAAAGGAAGGCAACCTCTGTTAGCCCTTTGCTTCAGTGTTCAATGGTAGCCTTTTTGTTTACTGGTTTGTATCATATATAACAAATTGCACATTAGCATTTCAATACTTTAAAAAATACTTTTTATCTTGTGAAGAAATATAGTAGTGCGGTTATCCTGCATGCCCTGTGCTACTAATTTAATAGTCTAAAAACATGTATAAATAATAGATACAATGAATAATTGTGATTTTTTTTATATTTGTACTCTGACAAGAAGCCAGCTTCTCCTTGAAGTGTTCTTGTTGTGTAGGTTTCTGCTGGCATCTCATGGCTCTAAGGTAGGATGGAATTGAAAATAATAATAATTTAGCATTTTAAAATGGCAGTTTTGCATTTTAGACCACCTGTCATCCAACAGAAATTCTAATTCTTCTCTGTATTAAAAAAAACACCCTGAAAAACTGAAGATGTCTTCAGAGACTAACAGCAGAACAATGGTCCAGGAAAGGAAGGGGGAAGCTGCATGGGCTGACCAAGAGAAGAGGAAAAGGAATTTGGGAGGTCTGACATAAAAATATCCAGGGCTCACATGTTATCCAACGATATGCAATTTGTATTTGATATCTCATGAAATGTATCCAGTATTTTGCAGTATTGTTTATCAAGGCACAGTAAGTGCAAATCTCTGTTCAGAGTAATCTAGTAAGCATGATACTTTACATCTAGAGTGAATGATGTGGATAAAATGCAACATACATGTTTGCTGGAAACTGATATAAACCTGAGGAGGAATATGGCTGAACTGAACGAGGATGGACTGACAAGGCTTGCATCATCTACTTTGCTTGTCATAGATACCTCTCTTTTTATCATGATGATGGCATTCTTCAAACATGATAGGTAATTGATAGACAATAGGGCAGTCTAATACAGACCCATGTCAAATGTCTCATACTACCTATACTATCTATAAATCATATGTACTGCTTTTGTATAGTGAAGTGTGTGTGTATTAGAACAGACAGACAGAATCATTTTGACCAACAGCAGAACAATATTACATTTTATTAAAGAAAGATAACAGTCTTGCGTTGGATGGGTGCTACTGAAGCATAATAAAATCAATGGTTTCTTCTGGTTCAATTTACTCTCCCTACTCTCTCTTCCAATAAGCTTATATCCCTAGTGCTTGGCTGCCTAAAGTAATTACAGACAAATACAAGAGTCCTCTGCACTCAACGCATTATCAATATATTTAAGACATTCAGACATTTTGTGCGCTTAATGGTTTAAAAGTGGTGAGCACAACTTTCCCTAGTTTATACAGGAGCATTGGCCAGCTCAATTTTGTAGCTCCCACCCTTTCCAGCTATAGTCAGGTGATCCCAGTGGTGGCCAATAAAAGGGCAGCCAAGTTTGGGAGTTTTACTTTGTAAGCAGCAAGTAAGTTGCAGGTAAAACTTAGTCCCTTTGTAAAATGTATAATGAAGCAATAGAATTCTTAATGAATCAGATGCAATTTGAGTGTAGGACTGGCCAGATATGGGATGACTTTGACGTAGTTGGCCAGCTTAAATATATTGCAATATATGATCCAACAATCCCTGTTTTGTTTAAAGGGTAAGGCATTTTTTAGTAGCAGTATGCACAAAATGTCTCTGTCTTAAATATATTGATAATGGGTTGAGTGCAGAGGACTCTTGTATTTGTCTATATGAATTTTGTGGTCACAGCCTCATTGCACCCCCGCCTAATGGTAAAAAGTGGTGAGCACAACTATTCCTTGTTTGAAAAAAAATATTACGAGGTGTTGGCAGTGATGCAAACCTTCTCAAGAGAGCAATCTTAATTCTTAATCTTATTACACCACGCAACGTAGCATGGATAGTGTAAGTAACCACTGTATTAGGGTTAGTAGCCATGTTCCACTGAGCACTACTGTAATGAGTTTTTTAATCACAGTGTGTTTAATATGGAAGCGTCCGACTCCTTCTTCTTTCCTTACAACTGATATAAAACGACTAATAGTGTGTGTGTGAAAGTAACATATGGATTGTACTGTATGCTGGTAACAGCATACTAATAATAAAAATAATAAAAAAGAAGAGTCATCTGAGCTGCTTAATTTGATTTTCCGTTAACCTGTGCATAACATTCATGGCAATAATGTTAAGTGATTTTGCAGAATGGATGTGCATGGCTTTATTACATCCAGGTGGGAAAGCTAAAAAAAAAACAGCCAAGGGAAGAAAAATAATTCCCCTCCTGAATTAAAATCCAAATTCTTTACACAGAACCTGTGACCCCCGCCTCGTCCATCACACACACCGACATCAGCCTGACCCTGACTTTTCACCTTTTGGTCCAGGACTTTTAGCAGTTAGTATAAAGCATGTGTCAGACTTTAATTCATATGATGTCTGCCAAAATCTCTTATTGTTTTAGCTTCATTTCTTGAGCTTGGAGCCATATTTTTTTTGGAAAAAAACCCCATCCATAATTCTTGGAGTTAATTACACAGAACTGAGCTCCTGTGTTATTTTATAATTCTTATATAGGTCTAACTCTATAGGATTTATTTTGGAGAGCAGTTCTTCTAGCCATTTAGAAGTACCCCCCAGAAAATGTATCTGCTCAAAGCTGCGTTTCCCTGGCAAATTGATTACTGGCATGAAATAAATCAGGAATTTGACAAGGCTAACAGGGAATATTATTATTATTATTAACATGTATTTATATAGCGCCAACATATTGAGTAGCACTGTAAAGTAAATGTGATTATACAACTAAATCACATGAATTATATACATAGAACATATGGAGTTACATACATCACAATCAATACAGGTACAAAAAGGTGAGGAAGGCCCTATGCATAGGCATACAGTCTAAAGGGAAGGGAAAAGAATAGGGAAAAGGGATAAAAGTTCCAGTGTTACAAAAAATGTAGGCAGTAAGGTAAACTCACCAATAACATCAGGGGGTCCAGGTGCTCAAGCCCCAGACCTTCAGCTCGGGGAGGCAATGCTAGACATGTAGATTTCAGTGGTAGACTGGCAAAAAAACTGGACTTCACTCCATAAATAGATGAATTAAAAAGTTGTATTTATACAAAAAGGAACATCTCAGAGGGAGGCCTTGCGCGTTTCATGCCTTCTGGGCACTTAATCATAGGCTAGGGATATCCAGTACAACCAGTGATATTCAAATGAAAATACAACAATCAGAGAAGTGATCTGGTTAGCCAATGAAAATGCATATAACATTAATGACTGGCTTATCCAGAAGAGATAAATAAATACAAGTATACATGAAAAATACAAGTAAGAATATTTACAATTACATAACAAACACAAGTATATTATACCATGAGAATATACTTTTTGTAGTAGAAAAGGTTATTTAGTTAAGTAAATATAATACAGTGTTGTAGCTTTAATACAGTGTTGTAGCTACATGTACCATCTTCTCATGGTATAATATACTTATGTTTGTTATGTAATTGTAAATATTTTTACTTGTATTTTTCATAGTATACTTGTATTTATCTATCTCTTCTGGATAAGCCAGTCATTAATGTTACATACATTCTGATTGGCCAGCCAGTCATTAATGTTATATGCATTCTGATTGGCTAACCAGATCACTTCTCTGATTGGTGTATTTTCATTTAAATATCACTGGTTGTACTGGGTATCCCTAGCCTATGATGTGGGGGCACATTTACTAAGGATCGAATATCGAGGGTTAATTAACCCTCAATATTCGACCGTCGAAGTAAAATCCTTTGACTTCGAATATCGAAGTCAAAGGATTTACCACAATTCGTTCGAACGTTCGTAGGAAAAATCGTTAGATCGAACAATTAAATCCTTCGAATCGAACGATTCAAAGGACTTTAATCCATCGACTGAACAATTTTCCTTTGGTCAAAAAAAGCTAGGAAAGCCTATGGGGACCTTCCCAATAGGCTAACGTTAGTGCTCGGTAGGTTTTAGATGGCCAAGTAGGTGGTCGAAGTTTTTTTTAAAGAGACAGTACTTCGACTATCGAAAAGTCAAACGATTTTTAGTTTGAATCGTTCGATTCGAAGTCGAAGTCGTAGTCGAAGTAGCCAATTCGATGGTCGAAGTAGCCAAAAAAACACTTCGAAATTCGAAGTATTTTTTATTCTAATCCTTCACTCCAGCTAAGTAAATGTGCCCCTAAGTGCCCAGAAGGCACGAAACATGTTAGGCCTCCCTCTGAGATGTTGCTATTTGTATAAATACAAATTTTTTAATTTGCATATATTTTTGGATTGAAGTCCAGTTTTTGTGCCAGTCTACCACTGAAATCTACATGAAATAAATCAGGCCCATGAAGAAGGCATTTCCTTGCGATTATGGGTAAACATAGAGGCAATAGGATCCGACATACGTTATTAAAATTATCAGTGCACAGCAGAGAGGGCAAGCGAGTGCTTTGGGAAAGTGTACTGCTGATTTCTGCTGAGACACATCATTGATAAGGAAAGTTTTAATGAAGCCTTGAAGGTAGCACTCATAGTTTGGCACCATGGCTGTGCCTGAGGTTTGCTGTCTCTTTGTAGCATTAAAAAACCTTTTTTAATTGCTTTGCTTGGCTGTTAAAGGAACCTCTTCTCATCCAACTGGCATTTTACATTTGGCAAGTATGGCAAATTGCTAGACTGGGCATTTGGAGCACATTTCTAAATTACAGTGATTATCAGGTCTTTTAGCAGTGGGCACAGGACTGACAGCTTTGTATTTCTGCTTGCACAGGGGGAGAGTGTACTGGAAAAAAAGTGCAGAGACCTTCGTAGTAGTTTGCATGTCATATACATGTACTGGCAACTGGTAGAAATGTATTTATATATTACCCTCAGCGTGTGCTGGCTATGAGCCAACATTATAATCATTATGGGGTTATTACTACAGAGCTAGCATTTGCTAAACCAGTGCACAAAAATGCAAACATGGAAATGCCAACTGCATGGAATTTAGAGCAGATTTGGGCGGCATAAACTTGTGTTCTATTCATTAGGGATGTAGCGAACGTCGGAAAAAAAGTTCGCGAACATATTCGCGAACTTGCGCAAAAATGCGAGCGGTTCGCGAACGGTTCGCGAACCCCATAGACTTGAATGGGAAGGCGAACTTTAACATCTAGAAAAGACATTTCTGGCCAGAAAAATGATTTTAAAGTTGTTTAAAGGGTGCAACGACCTGGACAGTGGCATGCCAGAGGGGGGATCAAGGGCAAAAATGTATCTGAAAAATCTGCCTGTGTGTGCTTGGAAGAGATAGTGTAGGGGGAGAGCTGTTAGTGATTTTCAGGGACAGATGATAGTAAGTTTGCTGGCTAGTAATCTGCTTGATACTGCTCTGTATTGGAGGGACAGAAGTCTGCAGGGATTTGAGGGACATTTTAGCTTAGGTAGCTTTGCTGGCTAGTAATCTACTGTTCTCTTTAAACAACTGCCATACGTTGACCTTGTAGGCATTGTTTGCCCAGTTTTTTTTGGACGCAGCCACTGAAGCACAGTTGCCAGAAAAATATGCCATATAAATGCTGAAAATAGTCATTTTTCGCCATACGTTGACCTTGTAGACATTGTTTGCCCAGTTTTTTTGGACGCAGCCACTGAAGCACAGTTGCCAGAAAAAATATGCCATATAAATGCTGAAAATAGTAATTTTTCGCCATACGTTGACCTTGTAGACATTGTTTGCCCAGTTTTTTTGGTTGCAGCCACTGAAGCACAGTTGCCAGAAAAAAATATGCCACATAAATGCTGAAAATAGTCATTTTTGCCATATACGTTGAGTCAACGTATGGCAAAAAATGACTATTTTCAGCATTTATATGGCATATTTTTTCTGGCCTCTGTGCTTCAGTGGCTGTGGGCCAAAAAAAACTGGGCAAACAATGCCTACAAGGTCAACGTCGTTGACCTTGTAGGCATTGTTTGCCCAGTTTTTTTGGCCACAGCCACTGAAGCACAGAGGCCAGAAAAAATATGCCATATAAATGCTGAAAATAGTCATTTTTTTGGTCGCAGCCACTGAAGCACAGTTGCCAGAAAAATTATGCCATATAAATGCTGAAAATATAAATTTTTTTGGTTGCAGCCACTGAAGCACAGAGGCCAGAAAAATTATGCCATATAAATGCAGAAAAATATGCATTTTTTTGGTCGCAGCCACTGAAGCACAGTTGACAGAAAAATTATGCCATATAAATGCTGAAAATATAAATTTTTTTGGTTGCAGCCACTGAAGCACAGAGGCCAGAAAAATTATGCCATATAAATGCAGAAAATATGCATTTTTTTGGTCGCAGCCACTGAAGCACAGTTGCCAGAAAAATTATGCCATATAAATGCTGAAAATAGTAATTTTTTTGGTTGCAGCCACTGAATCACAGAGGCCAGAAAAATTATGCCATATAAATGCAGAAAATATGCATTTTTTTGGTCGCAGCCACTGAAGCACAGTTGACAGAAAAAATTATGCATATAAATGCTGAAAATATAAATTTTTTTGGTTGCAGCCACTGAAGCACAGAGGCCAGAAAAATTATGCCATATAAATGCAGAAAATATGCATTTTTTTGGTCGCAGCCACTGAAGCACAGTTGCCAGAAAAATTATGCCATATAAATGCTGAAAATAGTAATTTTTTGGTTGCAGCCACTGAAGCACAGAGGCCAGAAAATTATGCATATAAATGCAGAAAATATGCATTTTTTTGGTCGCAGCCACTGAAGCACAGTTGACAGAAAAATTATGCCATATAAATGCTGAAAATATAAATTTTTTTGGTTGCAGCCACTGAAGCACAGAGGCCAGAAAAATTATGTCATATAAATGCAGAAAATAGGCATTTTTTTGGTCGCAGCCACTGAAGCACAGAGGCCAGAAAAAATTAAACCAGTAGGGTTTGCACCCTAGTTTGTAACGGTGGCGGAGGGAGGAGGAGGACGCTAAAGGACAGCTGTGTGTGGAGTCATGAGGCTTGAAGAGAAGGACAGCTGCATAGAAGTCAGAACAAGTCTTCCGGCGTGCAGTAACCCTCCGAGATCCACCCCTCATTCATTTTAATAAAGGTCAGGTAATCGACACTTTTGTGACCTAGGCGAGTTCTCTTCTCAGTTACAATCCCTCCTGCTGCACTGAAGGTCCTTTCTGAGAGCACACTTGAGGCTGGGCAAGACAAGAGGTTCATGGCAAATTGTGACAGCTCTGGCCACAGATCAAGCCTGCGCACCCAGTAGTCCAGGGGTTCATCGCTCCTCAGAGTGTCGATATCTGCAGTTAATGCCAGGTAGTCCGCTACCTGCCGGTCGAGGCGTTCTTTGAGGGTGGATCCAGAAGGGTTGTGGCGCTGCCTTGGACAGAAAACATTTGCATGTCTGACGTTACAGACTGGCCAAAGGGCTTTGTCCTTGCAGGTGTGCTCGTGGCAGGATTACTGGCACCTCTGCCCCTGGAATGTTGATGAGTTCCTGAAGTGACATCACCCTTAAAAGCATTGTACAACATGTTTTGCAGGCTGGTTTGTAAATGCCGCATCTTTTCGGACTTGTGGTATGTTGGTAACATTTCTGACACTTTATGCTTGTACCGAGGGTCTAGTAGCGTTGCGACCCCAGTACAGGTCCTTCTCCTTAAGCCTCTTGATACGGGGGTCCTTCAACAGGCATGACAGCATGAAAGACCCCATTCTCACAAGGTTGGATGCAGAGCTATCCATCTCCGCTTCCTCATTATCAAGGACTGCATCATCCACAGTCTCCTCCCCCCAGCCACGTACAAGACCAGGGGTCCCCAAAAGGTCACCACTAGCCCCTGGGAAGCCTGCTCCTGTTGGTCCTCCTCCTCCTCCTCCACAAAGCCACCTTCCTCCTCTGACTCCACTTCTGGCACCTCTCCCTGCGTTGCAGCATGTGCCTGGGTTCGTTCTGGTGATTCCGACCAGAAATCGTGCGCTTCCAGCTCCTCGTCACGCTGGTCTACAGCCTCATCTGTCACTCGTCGCACGGCACGCTCCAGGAATAAGCGAAGGGTATTAGTCGCTGATGGTGCCTTCGGTGCGACTGACCATATTTGTCACCTCTTCAAAAGGTCGCATGAGCCTGCAGGCATCGCGCATAAGCACCCAGTAACAGGGGAAAAAAATCCCAGCTGTGCAGATCCAGTCCTACACCCAGTTCAAAAGTACCGTTGACGGCCCTTTGTTGTTGCAGCAGACGTTCCAACATAAGGAGCGTTGAATTCCAGCGAAGTCTGGCTGTCAGAAATCAAACGCCTGACTGGCATGTTGTAGCGCCTGCTGAATGTCAGCAAGGCGTGCCATGGCTGTGTAGGAACGTCTGAAATGGGCCGACACCTTTCTGGACTGGGTGAGAACGTCCTGGAATCCTGGGTACTTGGAGACAAAACGTTGGACTATTAAATTTAACACATGTGCCATGCAGGGCACATGTGTTAAATTGCCTAGTCTCAACGCTGCCAACAGATTGCTTCCATTGTCACACACCACTTTTCCGATCTGCAGTTGGTGTGGGGTCAGCCACCGATCGGCCTGTGACTGCAGAGATGACAGGAGTACAGATCCGGTATGGTTTTTGCTTTCCAGGCACGTCATCCCCAAGACAGCGTGACAACGGCGTACCTGGCACGTCGATAGCCTAGGGGAGCTGGGGGTGCACAGGTGTGGAGGAGGAGAAGGAGGACCCAGCAGCAGAGTAAGAAGAAGAAGAAGACGAGGTAGAGAGCGATGGAGGAGTAGAGGTGGTGGCAGAACCGCAGTGCAATCCGTGGCGGTGGACACAACTCCACTGTTGTTGTTGAGGCTACCCATTCCCTGCTTCCCAGCCATTACCAAGTTCACCCAGTGGGCAGTGTAGGTGACATACCTGCCCTGACCATGCTTGGAGGACCATGCGTCAGTAGTCATATGGACCTTTGGCCCAACACTAAGTGACAGAGATGCGGTAACTTGGCTCTGCACATGTTGGTACAGGTGTGGTATTCCCTTTTTAGAAAAAAATTGCGGCTGGGTACCTTCCACTGCGGTGTCCCAATTGCTAACAAATTTGCGGAAGGCCTCAGAGTCCACCAGCTGGTATGTAAAAGCTGGCGGGCTAAGAGTGCAGACAAGCCAGCTGGTCAGACGCCGGGCAAGGGGGTGACAGTCAGACATTGGCTTCTTTACGCTCAAACATGGCCTTCACAGAAACTTGGCTGGTGGCAGAATGACTGGAAGGGAAACAGGTGGTCAAGGTGGAAGGGCGGAGTGGAGGGTGGTTCAGACGGGTCAAGGAGAGCAGAGGTAGAGCAGTAAGATGCTGGACCAGAAGGAGTGTGGCTTTTAGTTTGCCTGTTGCCTTTGAGGTGTTGCTCCCAAAGTGCTTTTGCTTGCCGGCTCATTGTGCTTCGCATAGAAGTTGTACCTATGTGGCTGTTGGGCTTACCAAGGCTCAGTTTCTGACTGCACTCATTGCAAATTACAATGCTTTTGTCAGAGGCACACACATTAAAAAAATCCCACACTGCTGACTTTTTGGAAGTGTGCGATCTGGCGGTAACAGTAGAAGTTGGCGGAGTTGGCGGTATTGCGGCAATGGCGGGTGCGTTGGCCGGCTGAACACAGGTGCCGATACATGTTGTTGCCCTACTGATCCCTGCGGGCTGTCCTCCCTGCTTCTTCTAAGTCTTATTCTCCTACTGCCTCTCTGACTCTCCGTCTCTCCATCTGAACTACCCTCCTCTTGCTCTCTTCTACTAGGCACCCACAAAACATCAATCTCCTCATCATCATTCTCCTCAGATGCATCAATTTCTTCTGACACATCACAGAAGGAAGCAGCAGCGGGACCTCCTCCTCATCACTCATTATGTCCATCTCTATCGTGTTCTCTGCCAGAATTAAATCTGGTGTAAGGTCCTCATCTCCTTCATCTTCTTCTGGCAATAATGGTTGCGCATTACTCAGTTCAAGAAACTCATGGGAAAATAACTCCTCTGACCCCAGTGAAGAAGGGGCACCGGTGGTGGAGGAAGTGTTACGTGGGTGGCCATAGCAGTGGAGGATGAGGAGGATGTTGTGGTAAAGTTAGAAACGGTAGAGGATGGGGTGTGCTGTGTAAGCCAGTCAACTACCTCTTCAGCATTTTGGGAGTTCAGGGTCATTGGCTTTTTAAAACTGGGCAATTTGCTAGGGCCACAGGATTGCATAGCAGCACGGCCCCTAGCACGGCCTCTGCGTTGGCGGCCTGCCTTTGCCTGGCATTATTTTTAAAAAAACAACAACAACAACAAAAACTCAGTTGGTTTTTCTGGAAAACGATAATACCACACAGCTAGATGGCGGGTTGAAGAAAACACTGTGCAAATAATGCCTACAAAGTCAACGTATACACTACTACAGCGGTGGATACGGATTACGTTAAAATATATGAATGCTGCTTGAAAAAAAGAAACTCAAGTGGTTTTTCTAGAGACGATAATATTATCAATATTTAGACAAAATGTGAACAAGGTCACACAGCTCGATGGCGGGTTGAAGAAAACAGTGTGCAAATAATGCCTACAAGGTCAACGTATACACTACTACAGCGGTGGATACGGATTACGTAAAATATATGAATGCTGCTTGAAAAAAAGTAACTCAAGTGGTTTTTCTGGAGACGGTAATATTATGGATATTTAGACAGAATGTGAACAAGGTCACACAGCTCGATGGCGGGTTGAAGAAAACAGTGTGCAAAAAATGCCTACAAGGCCAACGTATACACTACTACACGGTGGATACGGATTACGTAAAATATATGAATGCTGCTTGAAAAAAGTGACTCCGGTGTTTTTTCTGGAGACGGTAATATTATGGATATTTAGACAGAATGTGAACAAGGTCACACAGCTCGATGGCGGGTTGAAGAAAACAGTGTGCAAATAATGCCTACAAGGCCAACGTATACACTACTACAGCGGTGGATACGGATTACGTAAAATATATGAATGCTGCTTGAAAAAAGTGACTCCGGTGTTTTTTCTGGAGACGGTAATATTATGGATATTTAGACAGAATGGAACAAGGGTCACACAAGCTCGATGGCGGGTTGAAGAAAACAGTGTGGCAAATAATGCCTACAAGGCCAACGTATACACTACTACAGCGGTGGATACGGATTACGTAAAATATATTATGGCTGCTTGAAAAAAGTGACTCCGGTGTTTTTTCTGGAGACGGTAATATTATGGATATTTAGACAGAATGTGAACAAAGTCACACAGCTCGATGGCGGGTTGAAGAAAACAGTGTGCAAAATAATGCCTACAAGGCCAACGTATACACTACTACAGCGGTGGATACGGATTACGTAAAATATATGAATGCTGCTTGAAAAAAAGTGACTCCGGTGTTTTTTCTGGAGACGGTAATATTATGGATATTTAGACAGAATGGAACAAGGTCACACAGCTCGATGGCGGGTTGAAGAAAACAGTGTGCAAATAATGCCTACAAGGCCAACGTATACACTACTACAGCGGTGGATACGGATTACGTAAAATATATTATGGCTGCTTGAAAAAAAGTGACTCCGGTGTTTTTTTCTGGAGACGGTAATATTATGGATATTTAGACAGAATGTGAACAAGGTCACACAGCTCGATGGCGGGTTGAAGAAAACAGTGTGCAAATAATGCCTACAAGGCCAACGTATACACTACTACAGCGGTGGATACGGATTACGTAAAATATATTATGGCTGCTTGAAAAAAGTGACTCCGGTGTTTTTTCTGGAGACGGTAATATTATGGATATTTAGACAGAATGTGAACAAGGTCACACAGCTCGATGGCGGGTTGAAGAAAACAGTGTGCAAATAATGCCTACAGGGCAAATAATGCTAAAAGGTCAACTTATACACTACTACAGCGGTAGTAAATAAAAAAAAGTAAAATAAAAAAAAATGAATATTAAAAAAAAAAAATTAAAGTTGGTGCTGCTGAACTACTAGGAGCAGCAGATTAGCACACCAGTCCCACTCCCCAACACTGCTAGACTAATAGCACTGGGCTCTTATAGTAGTAGTAGTAGTAGTAGTAGTAAAACAACAAAAAAATAAATAAAAGCAGTCCTTACAAGGACTACTGTTATTGCAGCAGTCAGCAGATGAGATCAGAAGCAGGACAGCTGCCCACTGCAGCTACATACAGAGCACTGCAGTAGAAGGTAGATTACTAGCCAGCAAAGCTACCTAAAGCTTAAATGTCCCTCAAACCCCTGCAGACTTCTGTCCCTCCAATAACAGAGCAGTATCAAAACGATTACTAGCCAGCAAACTTTCAACTGTCCCTGAAATCACTAACAGGCAGCAGCTCTCTCCCTACACTATCTCTTCAGCACACACAGGCAGAGTGAAAAAACGCTGCAGGGCTTCGGTTTTTATAGGGAAGGGGAGTGGTCCAGGGGAGAGCTTCCTGATTGGCTGCCATGTACCTGCCGGTCTGGGGTGAGAGGGCAAAAAAAAGCGCCAACAATGGCGAACCCAAAATGGCGAACGTCGCGCGACGTTCGCGAACTTCCGGCGAGCGCGAACACCCGATGTTCGCGCGAACAAGTTCGCCGGCGAACAGTTCGCGACATCTCTACTATTCATATCAGTAAAATTAACATAAACACATAACATTATTTCCTGCATTTTTTATTTGCTATTATGAAAATAGTGGCTGCAAATGGCTTAAAATAAACAAAAATATTCACTCATTTATTTGGCTAATTTTAATCCCAGCTTTTTAGAGAATGTTTCCTTTGGCGGTACAGTGTGTTTTTAGTAGCAGGTGGTGGAGATTTAGACCAAGAAAATAAAAAATCAAATAGAGGCCAGTAACTGGTTTATTTGTGTGATATTTCTCATTCTCCACCTAATCAAACATCTTTATTCATTGTCCCCACATTAAATAAAGTCTTCCTCATGAAACAAGAGAAACCCCTATGCAACCAATATGCTGTACAATAGCTTCAGTATCTCTACCCATCTCAGGCTAAAACATTAGGGAAAATCCAGGCTGAAACTACAGGTGTGGTATTCCTTAACCTGTTATCCAGAAAGCACCAAATTACAGAAAGACCATCTCCCAAATAATTCTAATTTTTAACAATTATGTTAAATTATATAAGAAACATAATAAAATAGTACCTTGTACTTGATCCAACTAAGCTTAATGTATCCATATTGGAGGTAAAACAATCCTATTGGCTTTATTAAATGTTTACTTGATTTATAGCAGACTCAAGGTATGGTGATCTTAATTATGGAAAGATCCCCTATCTGAAAAATCCCAGGTCCCAAGCATTCTGTATAACAGATCCTATGCTTGTATTATAAAAATCCCACCAAAACAAGAAGGAATAAACACACCACTAGTCTTCTTTATACAGGCTTTTCAGGTATATGAGTGATATTAATTATTTTGATTTGAAACATTTTTACTTGTTTAATGCCTGCTATTAATAACATTCGTTTTACAGCAAATAACGGGTGGTGCAAATGTACACATAATAAGAAAAAGGTCAGTCCACCTCCCCTCTTCTCTTTGGTACCCTTCTGCACAAGTAGAAAACTGCAATGCTGTCTCTGCCTATATTCATATTTGCATTTTTGTCTGCCTTTTGGAATAAAGGATCTTTATTGCTTGTTTAATTCAGAATTGAGGGTGGGCATACTACATCAAACATATGCAGGCAGGTCCCTAAGCACAGTTGTTCCTAAAATCTGTGGCACTGGATCAATTGCCATAAAAGGATTATTCCTTCACCCGCTAGGTATTTTTAAAGGGGTTGTTCACCTTTAAAGGAACAGTAACATGAAATTTTTTCTATAAAAAATTTGTTTGCCGTTAACACCAGCACACATTTAACTTTACATTCGCCAATTCTTTATTAAGAAATATTTTACTGATACTCCGCTTGCGCTCCTCTTCTGAAAAGGCGTCATGGCGATGATCCATCTGGCGGCGCTCAATTTTTCCTCCCTGCCTTCTATAGGAGATAGCCAGGGAGGAGAAATCGAGCGCCATCAGATGGATCGTCGCCATGTCGCCTTTTCAGGAGCTCAAGCGGAGTATCGGTAAGATATTTCTTAATAAAGTCTTTACGGATGTAAAGTTAAATGTGTGCTGGTGTTTTTTTTTCGTTAAGGACAAATGAATTTTCTATAGAAAAAATTTCATGTTACTGTTCCTTTAAGTTCATTTTAAGTATAACGTAGAGAGTGATGTTTTGCGACAATTTGCAATTGGTTTGCATTTCTTATTATTTAAGGTTTTTGAGTTTATTAGCTTCTTAATTAGCAGCTCTCCAATTTGCAATTGTAGCAATCAGGTTGCTAGGGTCCAAATTACCAATGGAAAAATGAATTGATTTGAACAAGAGACTGAAATATGAATAGGAGAGGCCCTAAATAGAAAGATGAGTAATCAAAAGTAGCCTAATGTGTAGCCTAACAGAGCATTTATTTTTTGATGGGGTCAGTGACCCCCATTTCAAAGCTGGAAAGAGTCAGAAGAAAAGGGCAAATAATCAAAAAACTATAATAAATAATGAAAAGATGCTTATAATTGGTAAGTCTTCATACTAAAAGTTTACTTAAAGGTGACCCACATCTTTATTGGAACCACCATGTGGTTTTTGGAAATGAGTCTAAACATTCTGATCAACTGATCAACTTTGTGGCGATAGAAATTTGGAGAACATTGTTACTGAGCTTAAATGACAGAGAGGGAAGGTGTATAATTGTCATTCTATATAAGATATCATAATAATGAAAAACAGGAGCAGGGGAGAATGGCTTATAAAAGTATATATTTAATAATGTACTGGTATGGGATCTGTTATCCGGAAACCCTTTATCCAGAAAGCTCCAAATTATGAAAAGGCCATCTCCTATAGACTTCATTTTATCCAAAAAATCCATATATTTACAAATGATTTCCTTTCTCTCTGTAATAATAAAACAGTAGCTTATACTTGATCGCAACTAAGATATAATTAATTCTTATTGGAAGCAAAACCAGCCTATTGGGTTTATTTAATGTTTATATGATTTTCTAGTAGAATTAAGGCATGAAGATCCAAATTGTGGAAAGATCTGTATCCGGAAAGCCCCAAGTTCTGAGCATTCTGGATAACAGGTCCCATAACTGTATAAATGTTGCTTTGGCTCATTATAGAAATGGTGAATGCAAGTTATAAGTCCAGTGTCAGACAGGGACACTGAGGCCCACTCAAAAACCTTACACCAGGGGCCCACTTTCAGTACTATTATTCTTCCTCTCCTCACTCAACCTTTATTCTTCCAGCCTCTATTCTTTACATACTATAAACTATTATTCCATCTATTTAGCTTCATAGAAATAGAGAATGGCCATGAAATAGACCAAATGTTTAGCATGAGGGCGCACTGACACCTGGGCCCCCAGAAGTTAGTGGGCTAGTCCGACACTGCATAAGTCGGGTATTTGATCCATTATCCGGAAACCAGTGATGGCCACATGATGGCCAACTCCCATACACTCTCCCATGATTCAGATGTTTTTTCTCTGTAATAATAAAACAGTACCTTGTACTTGATCCAAATGATAGAAAATCCTTACTGGAAGCAAAACCAGTCTATTATGTTAAATTAGTGTTTTAATGATTTTTTAGTAGAGTCAAATCACAGAAAGATCCCTCAACTGGAAAACTCCAGGTCCCAAACATTCTGGATAACAGATCCCATACCTGTATATTGTTTCAGTGCAATTCATGTCACCAATGAGCTTCTGTGTGTGTGTGTGTGTGTGAATCCTGCACATTGTATCCTCCATCTCCACCAGCTTTGCTCTGTATGAACATTCCATTTATAGCAGGGAGGGCCTTGATTTGCTATACAATATCATTATCTCTGGAACTTTCTCTTGACAGCAAAACTTATATGTATAACAGCCGCTATGTTAATTACAGAGAGACAGAACAATAGCGTTAATTCTATAGATGTTTATCTCTGTTCACTGTAATTATAGCAGCATAATTTTCTCCATGGTAAAAGTGCTGCTATCTTAATTCTTATGTTCTAGATGTTGCTATGCAGTCAGAAAGGCATTGTTTAAGAGCAGGATTGTCACTGTGGTATTTAGCAGATGTAGAAACCTACAGCACAACTTTGCATTCAGACATTTTAACTGTGTAACTAGCAGCTAGAAGGGTGGAATAAGTTCTTTGAGTTTGAGTCACAAAATAATATTGGTGCAGTATAGATAGATAGATAATAGATATATGATAGACAAATAGATGATAGATAGATAGATAGATGATAGATAGATAGATAGATAGATAGATAGATAGATAGATAGATAGATAGATAGATAGATAGATGATAGATAGATAGATAGATAGATAGATAGATAGATAGAATAGATAGATGATAGATAGATAGATAGATAGACAGACAGACAGACAGACAGACAGACAGACAGACAGATAGATAGATAGATAGATAGATAGATAGATAATAGATAGATAGATAGATAGATGATAGATAGATGATAGATAGATGATAGATAGATAGATAGATAGATAGATAGATAGATAGATAGATAGATAGATAGATAGATAGATAGATAGATAGATAGATAGATAGATAGATAGATAGATAGATAGATAATAGATAGATAGATGATAGATAGATGATAGATAGATAGATAGATAGATAGATAGATAGATAGATAGATAGATAGATAGATAGATAGATAGATAGATAGATAGATAGATAGATACTCCAGATAGATAGATGATAGATGATAGATAGATAGATAGATAGATAGATACTGCAGATAGATAGATAGATAGATAGATAGATAGATAGATAGATAGATAGATAGATAGATAGATAGATAGATAGATAGATAGATAGATAGATAAGATAGATAGTAGATAGATAGATTAGATAGATATAGATAGATAGAAGATAGATAGATAGATAGATGATAGATAGTAGATAGATAGATAGATAGATAGATAGATAGATAGATAGATAGATAGATAATGATAGATAGATAGATAGATAGATAGATAGATAGATAGATAGATAGATAGATAGATAGATACGAAGATAGATATGATAGATAGATAGATAGATAGATAGATAGATAGATAGATAGATAGATAGATAGATAGATAGATAATAGATAGATAGATAGATAGATAGATAGATAGATAGATAGATAGATAGATAGATAGATAGATAGATAGATAGATAGATACTGCAGATAGATAGATAGATTATTTTTAACGGATTATTTCCAATAACACATCTTTTTCTTTGCATTTTTTAAAGGAAAAACACCCCAATGTGTGTGTCTGCCACACCCACAACAATATATAGCCCATCCTTGATTCTCTCAGCGTGTTGACCCCAGGGAGGCTAGTTTGACAGTTCTGATCTAGAATGTTAAATGTTAGCAGTTGGGATCAACTCCTAGGTCTGCTTTTAAGAAATGGACATGACATGGGCTAATGCATGATGTTTGAGCTCTTGGGAGTTTCTACTCTACACTTTGGTTACATTCACCTTTAAATGACCTTGTACAAATTGCTTTGCTCCCCCCCCCCTCAAAAACTTAAATTGTCAGTTTTATTCATTCGGTCGACTGTGATTTTTACGGTACTTTTGTCTACATTGTTTTTGTACAATTAAAATCAGTCTCTGTAGTTCCATGTTTATAGTCACAAAACAGTTGTGGTCAGTTGGGAAAGTTTCCACTTGAGGCAAATATTTCACAAGGATTTTTGTCTCCTTTTTAAAAGAGCGTAGGAACTGTCCTGCCAGGAAAAGATTATCATGATGAGAAAAACACGGTTTGTCATCTTGTATAATCCATATTTATAGTAAAGTGGAAATGAAAAATGTGCATGAAAACAATATATCTTAACTAGGCTTCATACACTCCTCCGCCCCCTGCAACAGGCATAATATTAACTGTTTTAACACTGCTTTCTACACTTGCCTTATGTGTTATTGTACTTGTCACTCCTTGCTCAGTGATATGACTGTGTGTGAGCTAAACTCTGCTTTCTGATATTTAGGGGGTAATTTAGTGTATATTCATTAGTTTTTAGCTTTATTATTTATTTATTTATTTATTTATGTTTTTGTTAACAGAACTTTTAAAGGAGACATACCTATTTTTGGAATTCACCCTTATCATGTAAGTTATAATTAATTATATATGGTATCTAATTTATATTTTTGTTACCTCTAAAGATTACACTTTTACTACAAAGGTTTTCTCTGGTCCCTGTCTGTGTTACAAATGAATGGTTGGTGGGTCCTAATGGACTGCAGATGCACAGTAAGCACATAAATAGCACATTCCTATTTTTAAAGGTGAAGATATGGCAAATACTTGTTTTTGACACTATGGGGCAGATGTATTAAGGGTCGAATATCGAGGGTTAATTAACCCTCGATATTCGACTGGGGAATTAAAATCCTTCGAATATCGAAGTTGAAGGATTTTGCGCAAAAATCCTTCGAACAATTCGAAGGATTTTAATCCATCGATCGAAGGATTATCCTTCGACCAAAAAAAGATAGCCAAGCCTATGGGGACCTTCCCCATAGGCTAACATTGAGTTCGGTAGCTTTTAGGTGCCGAACTAGGGGGTCGAAGTTTTTTCTTAAAGAGACAGTACTTCAACTATCGAATGGTCAAATATTCGAACAATTTTTAGTTCGAATCCTTCGATTCGAAGTTGAAGTCGTAGTCGAAGGTTGAAGTAGCCCATTCGATGGTCGAAGTAGCCAAAAAAACACTTCGAAATTCGAAGTATTTTTTCTTCTATTCCTTCACTTGAACTTAAGGAATTCGAAGTATTTTTTCTTCTATTCCTTCACTTGAACTTAAGGAATGGGCCCCTAAAAGTCCTCTTTAATTTTAGATATCATTATTGCCTTTGCAGATATGGGATCTGCTATCCAGAATGCTCTGGACCTCTGGATACCTGAACTTTCCAGAAGTTGGATCTTCATACCTTAAGTCTACTAGAAAATCATTTTACAATTATATAAACCCTATAGGTTGGTTTTGCCTCCAATAAGGATTATTTATATCTTAGTTAGTACAAGGTACTGCTTTATTATTACTGAGAAAACTAGGATTATTTGAAAAAAATTAAGTCTATGAGAGAGGGAGGCAGCCTTCCCGTAATTCGGGGCATTTTGGATTACTGGTTTGCAGATTACAGATTCCATACCTGTACATGTATGATACCAAAAGGAGCTAAAGTCTGGATTTTAAACAAAAAAATAGTCCCTCAACCAAAGACACCAAACCCCTACATGTTAGCAAGACAAGTATCCTGAAAAAAAAACCCCTAAATCAAGACAAACACACTTAAAAAACACAAACAGAATATATGTATACCTTACTTAAAGGAATAGTTCAGTGAAAATAAAAACTGTGTAAAGTAGGCTGTGCAAAATAAAAATTGTTTCTAATATAGTTAGTTATCCAAAAATGTAAGGTATAAAGGCTGGAGTGACTGGATGTGTAACATAATAGCCAGAACACTACTTCCTGTTTTTCAGCTCTCTAACTCTGAGTTAGTGACTTTAAGGGGGGCCACATGGGACATATCTGTTCAGTGAGTTTGCAATTGATTCAGTTCAGATTCAAAAGCAACAGATATGATCCATGTGGCCCCCTCTCTGATTGGTTACTGCCTGGTAACCAGTGAAAACCAAGAGAGTTGAAAAGCAGGAAGTTGGGCTATGTTCTGTTATGTGAGACATCCAGTCACTCCAGCCTTAATACATTACATTTTTGGCTAACTAACTATATTAGAAACATTTTTTTGCCTATTTATTTACCCAGTTTTTATTTTTACACTGTACAATTCCTTTAAGGCTTCCTGTGTGGTGTCCCCTAAAAGCTGTTTTAAAAAATCCCAGAAAAAACTATAAAGTGGGGTTAAATGCATAACCCAGCATAATATGATAGTTTATGTGCGGTTTGACTTGGAAGAATATCTACTTTGTACTCATAACAGTTGATTTGTCCTCAAACTCATTCAGCTTCAGCATTCATTTTTCTTCTCAGAGGCTATACTCATTGTTTGGATGCAAGTGCTTTTAAATAACAGTGTCAATATGAGCAACAACTGTGTTTATTTTTTTGTTAACATGCATGTCGATGAAATTGTAAAAGTGCTGCATGACCTGTATAAAAACACTTGAGCCTTGTGTTTTTGTATGGTTATGTAACTCAAGGGTCGAAGGGTCATTCAATAAAATGAAGGAAAGCTATATAAATGAAATTTATTAAATTAAAGTTGTAGCAGAGCCTAGTCCTGGATTTCTTTCTAGAGATACAAGCTTGAAAGAGCTAGTGGCAAATGACCATTGTTGGGTTGACTATCTGTAAGTATCTGTATCTGTAAGTACAATAAGTGACCAGTAGGGTGATCTGTATTACCTGTTTCCTGCTGAAATAGGTATGACCATTTTCTATTGAGATGGAAACTCAAATTGAAAACTTTCATAATATTTATAGCATACGCTGTCAGCTATAAACAATCTGGTTACTGCATTTTATTTTTTAATATAGAATTCAAATGAATATTTTCTCAAAGCCAAAACACTATATCAAAAGTTGAAGAATAAGATCGAGAGATGCAGCATGTAGAAACAAACCAAGTAACATTGTGAGAATTCCCTCCTTGTGTTACTCACCGATGCAGTAAGTCATTTTCTTCCCAGCACATAATCAAAACATAATAATTTATGTCCATCTTCTGAATGTACATACTATTAAATGCAACATTCTTAGAATGTAAAGTTCTGGTTCCTCTGGATCTTATTTCCCATGCTGAATCTCAAGTATCTACTGATCAAACTGCCTATGCCTATATTTTGACATTTTCGATTTAAGGGCTGAAATTAGTAGATAAAAAAATATATCAAAAGCATGTGCTTCGTGTCGTTGCTCATGCATGCTTGTTTCATGCTGCTTGCAGTACTTGTGCATCACGTTTAGTGCACATGTGCAATATGCTTATTTTCACAGCAGTGGGTGCAGGAGAAGCTTATCCACATCTCAGCTCTTGAATTTATATTTATAAAGCTATAACTTTACTGGAAATGTTTTAATGATGCCTTTGATGTGGCATCTTTTACTCGTTTTTCAACCAAAATTGTTCTAAAAATCTATGATTTTTGCTATTTCTTGAGTGAATCAGGTTAACATGGAACTGAAGCTGCTCCATGTTTGGTCCTTGAGATGTAGATAGATAGATAGATGATAGATAGAATAGATAGATAGAAACCCTTTGGTTTGTTGTGTCAGTTTTATTAGCAGAAGTCCATTATGCAGGGGGTTATCTGCAAATTGGTCATCTAATTATCTACTTGGAAGGACCAAACATTGGAGTCGCTTTAGTTTCCCTGTTTAGCTCATGAAATAACAAAATCCATAGTTTTTTTTGTGATAAAAACAATAGGCAAAAAGTATGTTCTGCACAAGCTCTTCTCGTTGAACTTATGATAAGCAATAGGGTATACTGTCTATACAGTATCCTACAGAATATCCTATTCTTAGCAACATTTTATTTATTATAGTTATAAATTATTCAACTTCCTTTTCTGCCTCATTCAAGCTATCAAGTGTGCAGGGGGCACCAAATTATGCTTTTGGAACAGTTCAAATCACCATAATTATCACATTTTATGGGTCATTTACCATTGGCAGGACAGGGTGCAAAGTATGAAGCTAAAGGTCCTTATACTCCACAATGGAGTGCAAGGACCTGTGAATTCCCCATGAATTCAGCGCTGCCTACTTTTGGCACTACGCTATTCTTGAGAGGCAGATGGTGGAGGCACACAGGACTATCCCCTAACTTAAATATCATTTAGATTTGCATGGTCAAAAAGAAGCCCTATACTTCCCCTCTATTCTGTGGCAGGCAGTAAGAACATGGTTGTCTTCCATCTTGTGGAGCTGTATTTTGTACTAACAAGTGAGATTTTGCAGACTTAGTGCTCCTTAGTGCCTTGTACTTGCTTGTGGAGTAATAGCAAATGAGTGTCATTACGATTTTGCTGTTTTCTTGCTTAAAATTACAGCTACTCATTAAAATAAAACCACAGTCATATTTTAAGTTGAATAGTTGAAAATGTTTTAATCACAAATATACTGCCTGCAGTGTCATCAAGACCTTACTGCCAAAGGAAAATAACACAAGATGAAATGATTGCTAAAAAATGCAATGATTGCTATTTAACAATTTAATATATATGAAAGTTTTGATCATTGCTAGCTCTCTACTTTCTGTTTTACTCATATGGAGTTACACACTTTCTCCTGTTAAATTTGTAATGCTTTGGGTAACAGTCCCCCAGGATTCACAAGCACAGAACTCCAATATACAGATAAAAATGCATTTATTAAGCAGTTTATTAAGAGCCACATAGACTTAGGGGCACATTTACAAAGCTCGAGTGAAGGATTCGAATTAAAAAAACTTCGAATTTCGAAGTGTTTTTTTGGCTACTTCGACCATCGAATGGGCTACTTCGACCTTCGACTACTACTTCGACTTCGAATCGAACGATTCGAACTAAAAATTGTTCGACTATTCGACCATTCGATAATCGAAATACTGTCTCTTTAAGAAAAACTTCAACCCCCTACTTCGGCAGCTAAAAGCTACCGAAGTCAATGTTAGCCTATGGGGAAGGTCCCCATAGGCTTGCCTGCGTTTTTTTGATCGAAGGATATTCCTTCGATCGTTGGATTAAAATCCTTCGAATCGTTCGATTCGAAGGAATAATCCTTCGATCGTAGGATTAGCGCTAAATCGTTCGACTTCGATATTCGAAGTCGAACGATTTTAGTTCCTAGTCGAATATCGAGGGTTAATTAACCCTCGATATTCGACCCTTAGTAAATCTGCCCCTTAGACATGTTCTGTGCACTAAACTGCTTAATAAAAGCTAAGGATTACAGGGGGCTTTGGTAACAATCCATGTTGCAAAGGCACTGAGTTGACTTTGCCACATTCGTTTTTGACATGTTATTTGGGCAATATGGGCTCTAATGTGTGAAAGAAGCTTTGCTTTCCTGATCAAGTTCTTCAATAATGGGTTTTATTGTGTGAGGGAAATTATAGATTCTATTAATTTACTTTATTTATAGTACATTTTACAGTGATAGTAACAGGGCACCTTACCTGAGTTCCACAAGATTTTATTTCAAGGGAAACTATCATGAGAATGAACATTTTATATAAGCTTCATTTCATTGAAATAAAAAACAATATAAACAATTAAAAATGATGTCCCATTTCTAAAATGATTGTGTTACATCCTCTCAGTATCTTTCACTCTTCATTCTCCCTTCATGCAGGAGTCAGAGTCAGATTTTGATTGACAGTTAGGTCTAATACAGCCTTTGGGGGCTTATTTTGCCTAGAAGATGCATTAGAGCTAAAGTTTTCAAAACAAATAGAAATCGTGTCTCTATGTGTAGGATTTGAGTCAGTTATTTCATTAGATTTAGATTTTGTTTGTGCTGGAATTGGTTATTTGAATGAGCTCTAATACATCTGCTTGTGTCTTAGCGGGTTATTTATCAAGGTCCAGATTTATCTCAGTATTTCTAAGTTAGAAATCAGAGCAACTCCGATTGCCTGAATGGACCTTATTTATGAAGAAAAAAGCCCGAAAAAATAGGGTCGGGCAAACTTCTGAGCTTTCTCTGAAAACTCTGAATTGTTTGGAGTTTTGAGTATGAGTTTTTTGCGCAGAAACCACAAACTCATCGGATTTCTGTTTGGACATCAGCGCAGACACTGGGACCTTCCCCCATTGACTTATACAGGACCTCGAGAGCTTTTAGATGCAGGGGTCTCGGATTCGGAGTTTTTAGACCATTGGACTTCAGACTAATAAATCTCAAAAAATCTCGAAAAATTCATATTTTGTTTTACTCCGAAAACTACGAATTATTTGAGGTTCGGATATTTGGAGCTTGATAAATAACCCCCTTTGTATATCTAGTATAGGTAAATCTATACTAGATATACTATACTAGATATACCATGACCTGGATGAATGAAAATCTTCATAGTCAACCCCCTTAGTGTTTGAGGTGATTATATAGAAGGTTAATAGCCAGTCTGGTGCCCTCTTTACTTACATTGAACTTTGTGCCTGCAAAAGCAAAAAAATCTAAAGAGATCCGAAGTAGAGCAAAGCCTGACTTAACTTTCCATGATATGCAGGGAATTCACTCAAACAGTAGGGCACCTTAATGCTACAATAGAAAAAATAGTTGGAATCAGTGAAACAAGTAGCTGAAAAAGTATTTTATTAATATCAGCAGCATTGTCTCAGAACTTAAAAATACCAGTTAACAAAGAAGCACCTTGATCTAGAGGTCTGTGATTCATTCTCATGCACACTCTTCACTGGATCGGCAAGCACACTTGGGTATTTAAGTCAGAGCTGTTATTTACAAGATGAAAACAAGAGCTCAACCTCTCACCTGCCTGGTGCAGGCAGCCTCCGAAATCTAATGCAGAATTTCATCTACATTCAGTCCATGCAAACTCATTTTCTATAATCATCTTTTTGCATGCACAACTGCTGCCTGTGGTGTTCAGGTTCCCAGGAAGGGTGATTACAGACTTCCTTGGGGGTTTGCCAATCATATTCCATAGCAAGATGCATAGATCCTTTCTAGACAATGTCATTTACTGCTTTAACAAACATTCTGTGTTACAGACACATCGTATTGGATCAGCTCCTGGGCGTGCAGTGATTTCAAACATTACTTTTCCCTGTCCATACAGACACCAAGATGTGTTGGATTGTCAAAGTGGGGACCAGAGACAGCTCCATTTATTGTGAGTGAGCATATTGAAAAACAATTACACGTGGCAGGGCAGGAATCAATCAGCTCCAGATAGACAGCTGAGAAGATATCAGTTTAAAGATAGTCGTAAGGTTTTGATCTTGGTGGCTTTAAATATTGTAGCAGTTAAAAGGATATTGTTCCAGAATGGTTGTTAGGACTCCAATATTTTATATTTAAAGTTTACATTTGAACTACACTTGTACTTCCAGATCAGTGCCAGGATTGGTGGCCTTCATTAGGTAAACATATAACATATATCTACTAGTGTAAAGACCATCAAGTTGATGTTCACCAGTAGAAACATGAGGCGGGGTGGGCCTGCCCCAGACCTATAGCGCAAGGAGGTAATCCATACCCAGAATGACATATGGTGGCCACTCACAGATCCATCAAATAGGAAATATTTCTTTATTGCATAATACAATATCAGGCACAAAAAGCTTTTCCCTTTCTGTACTATAGTGCACATACTCATGGGCATTTATTAGCACTTGATCTTACTGTCAAGGCCAATGGCCAGCAGGAGAGGTTAATGCAAACAGAGGAAGACACTGGGGAACAGGCAAGGCACTGGTACACGCAAGTCAGCTTTCCATCTTTATTTGATACAAACAGGAAAGACAGGATAAACCATACACGAGTAAATAAAGTCTAGGTAACAAAAGGGTTTAAGCTGAGAGCAAATCCAAGTCAAAGAGATAAGGCAGGCAGAGTTTACAGGACAAAACACAAAGTCTCTAACAACAGGAATCATAGTCAGGAACAGGGAACAAGGGAAATACCATTGGCAACAGTGGGGTTTAAATAAAGAGAGTTTGTGCCAAACGTGGTATAGTGACTTCCCCCTTGCGATGATGATGCTGCTACTTTTCTGTGCCCTCTGGAATGAGTTTCAGAATAGGCCCTGGCATTTCAAGTACAAAGAGGCACAAATAGTTCCCTACAGGCCGAATACAGGAAGCCCCTTCAGGATGTCAGTCTGGCCAGTAGCCTGCACATATGCAATGAAGTCAAGATTTCACAGAAATTAAATTTAAGATCTGATTGGTTGCATTATTAAAATACATTATATTCAGACAGAAGCAAAGACTTTTTTATTTTAATATTGTCTCATTAAATATTGTTTTTAAGAATTAATCCCCACCATTTATATACAGAAGCATTTGTTTTTAGATGGGGTCTGTACCCCCCCCATTTAAAAGCTGGAATAAGTCAGAAGAGGAAGGCAAATAGTTTTAAAAAAAACTATAAAAAATAAATAATGAAAATCAGTTGAAAAGTTGCTCATAACTGGTCATTCTGTACCATACTAAAAGTTTAGTTTAAAGTGAACTACCCCTTTAATGTAACATACATTGCCTTTATTTAGCGTCAGTGTTTAATCCATTGCAGGGGTGGGTACACATCTTTGTAATCAACAAAAAAAAAAAAATTGTTTTGCTGGAGGAAAGAACAGTTCCTTAAACTGTTATTGGAGGGTGTTGATAGAAAGCAGATAAACATTACACATTTTAATAAAGAAATCCCAGGGCATGAATGAATGGTTAACATTGATTTTTTTTATTAGAATGTTATTGTACTTGTCTATAGCTGTAGCACATGTTTATAGGAGTACAAAGAGAACTAAATGTGAGAAAATAATATTTCCCAGGTAGGTGAATGCGTCTTATACTGTATGTTATTCCTCTCTCAAAAAGTTTATCCAGTGAGCATTCATATGTCCCTAAAAATAGGGTGGTAACATTAACACGTGAACTCATGTAGTGTATATTAGTAAAGAAATACATAGATACATTTATACATAATATACACAGTCCCTGCCCCTTGCACCCGCAATGGTGCTTGCATTCTGAGAAAAAACACTGCATTGTGTGCTTACAGCACTTCCAGTAGTTCCTAGAGTTCTTCCACTAATGTTGCACCACCTTGAATATGGAGCAAAGGATGCTTGATAATAGACCTACTTTGGGCAATGGGAAGTAGGTCGTGGCTCCTTTAAATATTTGAATATTTTCACACCGAGCACAATGATGTCACATGCACTGCGAAAGAGAAGACGCACATGAACATGTGTGTCAAAACTAAACGAGCACGCACAAGCATGGAAGAGGATGCAACGGCTGTGTGGGTCCCTGCAGGGAGCACGGTGGGCATTCCCGCCATCCCTCTAGACCACCAGGTATTATCAAAGATATAATGTATAAAACAATAGGTTAAAAAACTGCACTCAGTCCGAAGGGGATGTAAAACTAAAAGCTGCACCGGTATTCACAAAAGTGGATCCACTCGTCCACGTGTCACGAGTAATCAGGGGGGTTGAAAGGTGCGCTGTAAGCGGTTCCTATAGATAGAAAGAAAGGCTCTCTAGTGTATTAACTTTAAAACAGAGTTCCAGTAATTAGCTTTGAATCTACTCACATTTGTAGATATCGATCGTATTAGACAAAGTGTAGTATCGAAAATCCTCTAATAGCAGTCACCCTTATGCCTGGTAGTACAACCCAGATTGCCGTTAGATGCAGCGGAGTTCCTCATAAAGCCGGTCACAGAAGAAGCGGCTCCTTCAATCTAAAAGCTGGTTTATGCAGAGGGGTCTCTCCGTGTGTAGGCATATTTTTTCAATGAATTCATCATCTTCCTACCAGGAACATTACTTTACATCTTAAAGAACAAAGAATTCTCTCATGTCTTGCCCTATGCTGGGTTCAAACTGGGTACCTGGTATATTGCACCCATTTTGCTTTACCTCTTCTCTATTCAGTCAGGCTAGAGGCATGGGCTTATCCTGTTCTGAGATTCCTGTGTCTATCTCTAGTGCTGTCAATTACACGCAGCTGTTGGCAGGTGCAGTCAATCACTAATTATCTCCCAGCAGAGGCCCTATATAAACCCTGTCTTGGTTTCCTACTTTGTCAGTTCCTAGATAGAAAGAGAGAGGTCTCCATATATAAAGGTCACCTTGTTGAGTCGGCTTCCTTTGTTATTGTTATCTAAAACCTATACCTCTCACACACATGCGTGGCTGTGGTGCTCTCACGTGCATGCGTGGCAGCAGCATTTGTGGGCGCATGCGCTCCAACTGCGTTCGCAAGTGCAAGAGTCCGGTCTGGTCTAGGGATAGGCAGAAGAGGTAGCTTCCCAGCATCCCCCAATCGTTGTGCCCTAGGCAACTGCCTACCCCTAGTTCTGGCCCTGTGTTTTGCCTTGTGTTTCATGTGCCCTTAAACCTGCTTTGTTTTCAAGCCTGTGTTTTGTTTTCCTTGCCTGTGCTTACAACTGTTCTGTTTTGTTTCTCCATTTTGGCTTTATTAAACTGTGCTCCCTATGTACAACTATAAGATGATATGGCTTTCAATTCTGTTTATTGCTATGTTTTGTTTGGTGCAAATAAAGACATTATTAAAAAAAATACTGCGCTGTGTGTAAGCATCCAATCTGCCTAGTTGTCAGTCTTCTATTTCCTAATCTATAATGCAAATAATATATCAGTGACCTCTGTGACCCTGTTGTGGTCCCTTGGTGGTCATTCTGTGCGGGATTATGGGCCATTGAGTGGGATATTGACTGTATTATGAAGTGCAAGACTTCTCTTGTAATACACATGAACCACATGAATTAAACACATGCATCTGAAAAGGTATGTGGAACGGGGCAGGCTTTTGATAAATTCTGGCTAGGCCAGTGGCAACCCTCACATGCTAGGATCAGATTTTGAAGGGCAAATAAACCCACTGGCACACAAGACAAGTGCTAGCATGGACAAGGGCTTGTCTCTGCCTGCACTTGCCTTGTTGCCAGTGTATTTTCTTGCCCTTTAAGGATTGGGAGGGTGATGATCCCACCATTATTGTGTACCAGGCATTCTATTACCGGAAGGCTAGGATGTGGTAGCTTGGATATGCACAAGATCATATTTTGAGTCATGGAATGACTGAGAATAATATATAGTATATTTATAACATACAGCATGATGAAAGTTTAAAACTGAAAGTATATTAAGCGCAGGGCCTGCACACATGTCAAGGAAACAAAAACCTTCTTTTCCCATGTCACCAGTAAGCAGTACACGATTAAATGGTACATTAAATGTAACACATCCTTTGTGGTCTATATATTGGAATGTACTACCTACCATGTTCAATATGTATGTATGTATGTATATTTTTATTTGTATTTGCCCTTGAGGGCAAAGCACTGTACAGCAAAACAATAATTTAGAAGTAACAAACAAGGGGTCAATAAGTGCATTATTAAAAATACAATTCATGTAACTATAAAATATAATTACAATACAGATTACATGTTCAGTGTCAAGGAGACAAAAGGCTGGAGGTCCCTACCCTGTAGTGCTTACAGTCTAAATGGGAGGGTAACATACAGACACAGTTTGGAGGGGTATTAAAGTGCTGTAGGTTACAGTTTGTTACACTGTCAAATAAGTGGCAGTTCCCAGTCCAGGTCTTATCCAGGTGCTCCCAGAGGTAGTCTTTGAGTTTCGTTTTAAAAACATTGAAGGAGGATTCTCTCCGGAGAGTTTCAGGAATGACATTCCAAATATAAGGAACCGTAAGAGAGAAAGGTTTAATATGGGAAACAGCAGTAGTAGTGGGGGGTGCAACCAAGAGGTTGCCCTGAGAGGAGCGGAGGAACATATAGAGAAACAAGAGATGAGATGTAGGTGCAGAGGAATGAAGGGCTTTGAAGGTTATTAGGAGGAGTTTATAAGATATTCTTTGTTTTATAGGAAGCCGTGATAAGGACTTCAGCAGCGAAGGGACCTGTACCCTTTTTGATGAGAGGAGGATAATTCTGGCAGCAGTGTTTAATACAGACTGTAGGGGGGAGAGATGGGAGTTAGGGAGGCCAGTTAGTAGAAGGTTACAGTAATCTAGTACGGATAGGATGAGAGCATGCATGAGCGTCTTGGACGTATCAGGTGAAAGGAAGGGTTTTTGGCAATATTGCGCAAGAAAAAGTGCCAGGTTTTGACATTGGTGTTAATATGATCAAAGAAGTTGAGAGAGGAGTCAAAGATTACCGACAGACAGCGAGCTGAGTTGACAGGATAAATGAGCATGCCATCAATAGAGATAGTAAAAAGGGGAGTAGGATCAGGCTTAGGTGGAAAGATGATTAGTTCAGTTTTTGTTAGGTTGAGTTTGAGGTGGCGCTGGTTCATCCAATTTGAGATTGCTAGGAGGCAGTTAGAGATTTGAGCCTCTGTTTCAGCTCTTAATGAAGGGGTGGATAAATATATTTCGGTATTATCAGCATACAGATGATAATTAAAGCCAAATGATCAGATGAGATCTCCCAAAGACAGAGTGTACAGGGAGAACAACAGTGGTCCAAGTATAGAGCTTTGCCACACCACCACATTAAGTGGAACTGGGGATGAAGTTTTGTTAGCATAGGAGACAGTGAATGATTGGTTAGAAAGGTAAGAAGAAAGCCAAGATGCAGCCTGGTTACAGATGCCAAGCGAATACAGAATCTGCATCAGAAGAGAGTGGTCAACCGTAATTGAACAATGATATTATAATTGACCAATACTCCTTTCCCACTAAGAAATCTTAGAATCCCGGACGTTCCCTGTGTTCTCCCCCCCCCAAACAAGCCTTCAAAAGATCCTTTTGGGGTACCCCCATTTATTTATTTTATTTTCTCCTTTACATTTTTTTCACTTATTCTATTTTTCACTTATGTTTTGTATAGTTTAATTTTGTGTGTTACCTTATTTTGTATTCCACCATGGAGGATGTCTGCATTAATTGATATGACTCTGGTTTCACAAGTGTGATTTGTTCTTGTATGCATTGTTCTGATTGGTCACAGCCCCCTTATAAAAGAAATGTACAGGGGTGTGCCCACAAGCCTATGAGTAAGTGCCCCAACAGGCACGAAATGCATTAGGCTTTTTATCTCTCATGTCATAATAAATATTTTTGTATTTTTAACTAATTTTTGCTTCTATACATCTTACAGCCTGATGAAAGTTTAAAACTAAAATTATAGTCATTTACACCTTCAAAGAAGCTACATAAAACAAATATAAATAATGTATTATTCACTAATGATTTAGACAAGGGAAAATGAAAATTTGGGTTTAGTGGCTCTTGAATGCTAATCCTATTTTTTTTAAATGAAAACAGACTAAATGAAGCGAATTGTTTATCATTGGCAAATGAAGAAAGAGACTTCTCTCTTTTGGATGAAAGGGCTTTGTCTAGTGAAGCTCTCATGCTGGACACCATGCTGCTGCTGGAAGCCCACTGTGCATTATAAATCTTCATCAGACAGAAAGATGAATGTCAGTCATAATCGAGAACTACAACCACATCACTATTACCTGTCCCCTGCGAATTACAAAGGCTTTATTTGTGGCTAGTATCATAGGTGATTGTGTTAAGGCACGAAGGTTATTTGTAAGAAGAGGAGGCTTAATATCCTTCAAATGGCCATTCATTTCTAAGGATGAAAGAGAAGTCTGCATGTAAGGAAAACTTTGAGTCTTGGAGAATCATATCAGCTGGGAGTAATTATTAGAAAAGCCATTACACTGTGATATTTGACCTGCTGGTATTTCTTACATCAATTCTGCCACATCAATCAAATATGTATCTTCTGCCTTCGTTGGTACCTAAATTTGAAGTGCACCATTTATAAACTTTGTTCATAATTATTCTTAGCTTTTTCATATAGCTCCAACATGTTACACATTGCTTTTCATAATTCACATCAGTCTGTGCTCTAATTAAGCTTACAGTCTAAAGTCCCTATGATATTCACATAAAAGTCAGTTCGCCAGAAGCCAATGCACCTGCCTTTATGTTTTTATGGAGGAAGCTGGAGTACATAGTGGAAAGCCATTCAGACACTAGAAGAGCATACAAATTCTTTGTAGCTTTCAGTTCAGAAAGAAATTTAGCACCCTGCTACCAGGCTACAGTGCCAACTCTCCATTGGAGAATGTTGGGAGCTGTGAGAGACCCATAGTGTATGCAATACATGATTGATATAACCATTGGGGGAACTTAAAACCTATTTTTTTTTAAATAATTGTGTCTTTATATTTGCCTAATGTGAATAGTAAAAAAAACAAGCAATAGTGGTCTAGCAGGGTGATATGCCTGACTTCTAAAATGGTGTTGTAAATTCTGCCTTGCCTATTGTACTTCTTTTCAACAATACCCCTTCTATTTTCACAGTCAACAATTTTTACAAATTCTGATTCAGAATTAGACTTAATTTACTATTATATTCCATTGAAATAAAATGGCTTGTACAAAGCATGTACAGGCAATACTACTTGCCCATAGCCACCCCCAATGTCGGGCTGGAACACCAGGGGCTCACCCAAAAACCTTTGACCAGGGGCCCACCAATATATCTTAGAACAGGGGCCCACTGTTAGTACTATTTTTCTTCCTCTCCTCACTCAACCTCTATTCTCCTAGTCTCTTTTCTTTACATACTATAATCTATAATTCCACCTATTTAGCCTTTTTGTTCACGTAGAAATAGGAAATGGCCATGAAATAAGTCAAATGTTTAGCAGCATGAGGGCCCACTGACACCTGGGCCCACCGAGAGTTTTCCTGGTATCCCTTTGGGCCAGTCCGACAATGGCCACCCCACTGCCCAATTTTGCATACACCATCCCTCCACCGCCCCAGCCTTACTCCCTGCCAAAAGCTGACTTGCTAATAAACACCCTCTACCACCCATGCATTAGTAGCTCCTTCATTTGTTCTCTAACATCCCCCTGCCCATGCTCCCTTTTGCATTAGCACAAGCAGAATGCGTAAAAGGGAACTATCGTGAAAATTAAATTTTAATATAATACAATCAATTAAAAAATTCTGTACGGTTTCTGAAATGATCAAGTTTATATTCACTATTCCTCTCTCAACATCTGTTTCTCCTCATTCTGTCTTCATTCAAGAGTTGGGTATCAGATAAATGATCCAATATATCTTATAGGGGGGCCTAGAAGATGTATTAGAGCTCACTCTATTAAAATCACCAGAAATTCTGTCTCTCTACATGTAGAATTTGTGCAAAAGACAGTTATTTTGTTGGATTTTGTTTGTACTGGAATCAGTTACTTGAGTGAGCTCTAATTCATCTGCTAGGAAAGGAAGCCCCTTTATAAGATATATTGGATCATTCATCTGACACCCAACTGCTGGATGAAGATAGAATGAAGAGAAACAGATGCTAAGAGAGAGGCATATTGAATATAAACTTGATTATATCAGAAATGCAGCATGATTAATTGATTGTATTTAGAAAAGTTTCTTACTTTCAGTTTGTGCCCTCTGCACTCTTGCTCCCTAAGCAACTGCTACTGCTGCCTACTCGTAACTTTGACCCTGGGCTTGCAAGCAGGTCAGTAAGTAACAGCCTATAAATGTAACTAAATAAACTATTCTTTGATGAAATCTCATATTAGTGAAAATATAGCACCCCTTTTAAGCACTGTATTCAAGTTCAAAATGCATATAGGGACTGTGTGTTATGAAAGTATTAGTTCAGCAGTATTGCATTCAATTGCTTTGTCTGAATTTGGATGTTATTTCCAATAAAAACACATACCCATACATCATGTAAACACATTATATCTTGCCAAACATAGTATGAACAAGCCCATAGTAATGATAAAGTAGAGAAAGTTGCCTTATTTCTCAACATAGTAGTCTGTGGAAATGTATACAAATATAGAAACACAGATAGTGTAGCTGCCTGTTGATTAAATATGCACTATTTGATATGTATGGAGTCAATTATAGAAAATGTGTCTGTGCAGAATATGCATGAGCATCCTGATTTTCTGTGTGTTGTATACTATCACTGTATTACAAAGATGTCAGATGCAATGTTCATGGCTAACACATTTCATTCATTTGTTTAGTTGTTTTTCTGTGTTAGAAATCACAAGCAAGCAAATGTAAGACTATTACTTTGGGTGAATGTCAGCAATGCAAAAAGTAACCCATTGGCTTTCCAATTAGAAAATATTATGCACTGTATCTGGGCTGTGGCTATAGAGTGAGGGTGAGTGGATTGTTTTGTAGGATTTTATACTGTGATCTTGGGGTCTACCAGGTGCTTCAGGTGTCATTTTACTCCTGGCACCAGCAAACGACATTGTAATGGAAAAGACTGGGTACAACTTCTGCAATGCATTAGTTGGAAGATGGTGGTTGATTTTTATCCACAGTATACTCTAGATCAGGGATCCCCAACCTTTTGAACCCGTGAGCAACATTCAGAAGTAAAATGAGTTGGGGAGCAACGTTAGCATGAAAAATGTTCTTGGGGTGCCAAATGTGCTGTGATTGGCCATTTGGTAGCCCCTATGTGGATTGTCAGCCTGCATTGAGATTCTGTTTGGCAGTGCGTCTGGATTTTATGCAATTAAAACTTGCCTCCAAGTCAGGAATTCAAAAATAAGCACCTGTTTTGAGGCGACTGGGAGCAACATCCAAGGGGTTGGAGAGCAACATGTTGCTCACGAGCTACTGGTTGGGGATCACTGCTCTAGATATATGACATACATTGATTGCCCAAGAGAAAGGGGCGTGGCGTGACAAATTACAGATATGTTTCTCTACCAGAATGATGGATTCATGACTATTATTTTATTATTAACATGTATTTATATAGCGCCAAATAGAACGTATTTCACCATTCCATTATTGAAGTACCAAGAATTGCACCTCAGAGAGCAGCTTACAAATTCGTTTACGGTATGGTCCAAATTAATACACTCTGTGCCATTTTTCAGTATTTTGCACTTTGCTCTCGAACCACTTAAAGGGGAACTCCGGTTTCCAAAAGAAAATTTGATAAAGACGCCGACATAACACAGAAACTCCTAATATACCAATCACAGTTACTTGTGTCTTCAAAAAGTATGAATAAATTTCATGTTCTATGCTGTAATCCAGCTGGTTAACAGTTCTTCTCTTTCTGCATCATTTGAAATCCTGGCAGGGAAGGAGGGACTAAAACACTGATGTTAAAAATTGTAACAACTTCTCCACAGTACAGCATGCAGGAACTACATAACCCACAATGCATTGCACTTTGATGTTCCATTCTTATTGAAATCACATGTGCAGGGAATTGTGAGGTTTGGAGGATGTAGTACAGTAGTCAGCCAGCTCAGCAAAGTAGTCTGAAAGATCAAAAGAAGAGCAGGGGGCTAGGTTTAGGGAACTGTCAGAAACCATTGTAAATCATGAAAAGTCTGCCTATTTTTTAATTGATGTATATTGCAAAGTTGCTTGAGATTATGTTTACTTTTCAAAAAGCTTAAAGGGATCCTGTCATCGGAAAACATGTTTTTTTCAAAACGCATCAGTTAATAGTGCTACTCCAGCAGAATTCTGCACTGAAATCCATTTCTCAAAAGAGCAAACAGATTTTTTTATATTCAGTTTTGAAATCTGACATGGGGCTAGACATTTTGTCAATTTCCCAGCTGCCCCAGGTCATGTGACTTGTGCCTGTACTTTAGGAGAGAAATGCTTTCTGGCAGGCTGCTGTTTTTCCTTCTCAATGTAACTGAATGTGTCTCAGTGGGACATGGGTTTTTACTATTGAGTGTTGTTCTTAGATCTACCAGGGAGCTGTTATCTTGTGTTAGGGAGCTGCTATCTGGTTACCTTCCCATTGATCTGTTGTTTGGCTGCTGGGGAGGGAGGGAAGGGGGTGATATCACTCCAACTTGCAGTACAGCAGTAAAGAGTGATTGAAGTTTATCAGAGCACAAGTCACATGACTTGGGGCAGCTGGGAAATTGACAATATGTCTAGCCCCATGTCATATTTCAAAATTGAATACAAAAAAATCTGTTTGCTCTTTTGAGAAATGGATTTCAGTGCAGAATTCTGCTGGAGCAGTTTTATTAACTGATTCATTTTGAAAATTTTTTTTCCCATGTCAGTATCTCTTTAAGATATGTTTTTGTGGAGTTCCACCTTTAAATGCATATTTGAGTGGCTGTGTGGTTGGAGCTGCTGCCTTGCAAGGTTTGGGTTCAATTCCTACCTAGCTGCATGCAGCTCATGTGTTTACTTGATTTTTTCCCAAAAACACACCATTATGCTATTTAGCCTCTTATGATATTTAAGCAAAGTGCTGGATAATACACGCTGTGCTTTAAAACATAATAAATAAACAGAGAATGAATGCTCAGTGCATTTTTACCGCATTTGTATATTTAATGAGCTTCTGTGTATGGTTTATACTAGTTCTTTCCCCTGAGAAGCTTCTTGTTGTCTTTTGGTTATCTAAAAATAAATATATGCAAAGATACCCAATCTATATATACTTAAATTGCTTTTAATTCTCATCCTCACTTTGCAATATTGACTTTACAAACTACTAATGGTATACTTTGTATTTTCTTCTAAATGCTCTGTACTTTTGCTGTTCTAAGAGAAAGTGCCATTTAGGAAGTTCAGAAAGGGGATCTTCCAGCCATTTCCCATAAACAGATTTCTCTAAGTTTGCTCGACAGGAAGATTGCAGATTATAAATTATACAGTATTTATAATCATGAAAACATCTGTTGTAGGAGAATTCCAGTATCTTAGGCCAACTCAAGTCTCCAGGACACAGTGTGAGGGGACTGCTCCAATCAGCACCTGTCTGTTCCCATATTCTATTTGATTTTTATGATCTTTGACATCAGCCTTCACAACAGATGATCTATCTGCACGTCTGCCGAGCTGCCTTTTTTTGGCTGACTGCTGCTGACTCAAACTTTATTTGTTTATATATGCAAGAGATGAAGACAGAAATCTTTAGGCTTTGCATCCTTTTCTTTTTCTGCCGTGTATATCAATTCTGTAATTCTGTAATTACAGTTGTGACTTCTTTTACCCTGAGTGTGACAACTTTTCTAATGTAATGTAATGTTTACTTAGATAGCTCCCCCTTAAATCAGAATTAAAATAGTATTTATAGGACTATGCAGGTTAAAATATCTTGCCTTTCTTTGGTTTACCATAAAAAGTGTGACCAATGAATACCAAACTAATTTTTGGGGGCAAACATTTTTTGGGGGGGAGGGGAGTCATTTGAAGAAAAACTCAGATATGCCAATGTAACTTTCTTCAGATATCAGTGAAGCTAATCAGATTCCTTAGTGTGATGGCACACGGTGCACTAAATACTTCTTCATTGTGCAAAACAGCAACTGCTGCATGTGATAAACTGCTTGGATAGCAGTGGGTTAAATGATTATGTTGTGTTAGTTCAGGTGAAGCAGTCAGACAACCACATTAACTTTTGGTACATTTACTGTATTAGAACATGGCAGGTAAGGCTGGCCTGCTTCATACTTGCTCTCAGCTTAGACAGGAAGAAAGAAACAGGAACAGGAATATGATAAGGCAATGGCAAAACAGCAGGAATGCCCTTAACCAAAATGTCCACACAAACAGGTTTCTACACCATGGGTAAAACTTATTTCTGTTATTGTGAAACATTACCTTTGAGGGGATCTTTCAGGCCCCTTTCTGGGCAACTTCCTCTGGGCAACAAAGTGCCTCCGACATCATAACCCTTAAAGTCTACAACATTCAGACTTCTGCAGCTGCAACCTTTGAGGAACTAGTGCATTCACTGGAGGGCTGTCTTGAACATTTAATATAATCACTCACTTGAAGATAGCTCTAGTGATTGAAGAGGTTTCTTTGGATGACAGTCATACATATTATGAATAACACCTCATCTATTTGGAGACAGTGACACTAATCATTTTTAGACATATCTGGAAACAGTCTCACTCATCTCTGAGGCGACATGACAAAAGCCATGGTGAATTAATAGACAAAAGCATCTGATGTGAGGGCTATGGCTGTATGAATGCAATGCTATTTCTATTGATTTGGCTTCCAGCCAGTCTTTTGCAAGGACAGAGGGTGCTGTCAGTCACCCTCAGAATTACTCCTCCTCCTCACTTCCTGGACAGACTGTACACAGTGGACTTGGCAAGTTATATGTTAGCTTGCTGTTATGTTGATTGCTAAAATGTAAATTGCAGACCCAGAGCAAATTTTCCACATAAATCCCCCGTACTTAATTACCACTTTGGAATCAAATACTAAAATACATATTAAAACACCTGGCGGCATATTGATGGTAGGGGGATTTCATTTTGTTAAAATGTGGAAAAGTTTGTTAAAAGGTGGAGCTATGACATGACATTATTGCCACATAATTCTGGGAGAGCATTTGTTTGGCAGCAGGAGACTGCCAGGAGACTAAAACTTAGGCTGGTTAGTAAGGTTAGTAAATAAGATTTTAATAATCTTAGACATGTACCTTTCTGTATACTGATGTACTGTATACAGATGCCTTGTTTTTCATGTGCCCCCAAAGAAGATTAAATCTCATTTATACTGTCCATTACTGCAGATATACTGTAGGGCTGTTCCATTTTAAGTCCAGTGGGTAAATGGTTGTGAAAGTGATAGAATGTTCCCTTGTTCCCTTCCCAAGCCAAAAGGGGAACTATTGTGAAAATTAAAATGTAATATAAGCTTCATCATACTAAAATAAGAAACTTTCTAAATACAATCAATTAAATATTCTGCATTGTTTCTGAAGTAATCAACTGTATCTCCACTATCCCTCTCTAAGCATTTGTTTCTCTTCATTCTGTCTTCTTACAGCAGTTGGGTGTCAGATAGTCATTGACAGTTAGATCCAATTAGGGTTGCCACCTTTATGCCTGGCTGAGACCGGGTGGGGGGTGGGTCTGTGACGTCAGTGCGCGGGTCTGTGACATCAGTGGGTGGGACTTTGACGTGGCGATCAGCCGATCGCCGTGTCAATCAAGGGAATCCCGCCCGGTTTTCCTTATTTGGAAAACCGGTCAGGAACTATAGACCCGGGCTGCCCCTCAAAATACCAGGCTGTCCGGGTCAAAACCGGACAGGTGGCAACCCTAGATCCAATATATCTTATAGGGTGGGGGGCTTAGTTTCCTAGCAGATGTATTAGAGCCAGGGTTGCCAGATTGGCGGGTGTATAGACAAATTGGGCTATTTTTAAAACAAATTGGCGGGTTTTAAAATTCCAAACCTGCCAGGGTACAGATTTGGGCTAGTTTTGGAAGTTACCATGACTTTTAAAACCCGCCCAATTTTTTAATGCAAATTGAGGCGACATTAGAGTTCTAGTGATGGCCCCACTGCCCCAGCTCCCATTTTGCAGTGCTGGATTCATTGTTGCTGCTGGAGGAATCTGCTTGACTGAGGAAGCCCACTAACATTACTACTCCTGGAAGCCCTGCTGTGGTTTCAACTGCCAGTCTCTGTGAATGTATTACCTGTATATGGTATGGGAAATGGAATTGGCAGTGTATGAATTAGGCTAGTTTTGAGCCACTTTTAAAATGGCTTTTGGCTAGTTTTTGGCTAGTTTTTTATAGTCTTTGGCTGGTTTTGAAATATTAACCTGGCAACCCTGATTAGAGCTCAATCAAATAACTGATTCCATTACAACCAACATCTAACAAAATAACTGTCTTGTACAAATCCTGCATGTAGAGAGACATGATGTCTGGTGATTTTAGTAGAGTGAGCTCTAATACATCTTCTAGGCAAAAGGAGCCAACCTATAAGATATATTAGATCTAACTGTCAATGAATATCTGACACCCAACTCATGCAAGAAGAGAGAATGAAGAGACACAGATAAACTTGATAATATCAGAAATGATACAGAACTTTTAAATGATTATATTTAGAAAACTTCCTATTTAAGGGTAGGACTACACATAGGTTTTCGGTGCGATTTGTCGGATGCAGACGATGCACGCTGCGTCTGCATCCGAAAGTGGTGTCGCGTCGGATCAACGCTGCAACTCCATGTGACATTTCTATCTCTTACCTTATTTCTGTTGCATGTGACTTGTCGCAGGCGTTTTGTCTCAGCGCGTCGGATCGTGCCGAAAATGTCCATGTAGTCCTATCCTGTGTGCTGAAGCTTATAGTCCTATCCTGTGTGCTGAAGCTTATATTAAATTTCAATTTTCAAGATAGTTTCCCTTTAAACTGGTGCTATATGATAAAAGGTGCAAAGCACAGATTACATGGAGAAAAGGGAGCCCTGGAATTAACAGCTGTTAACCTGCAGGGCTTCCTTTGCTTGCTGCTCCTGCGTGGGCAACTGACTTGCACACAAATGCTGTGTGAATGATGCACATCTGTAGGATGTTCCAGGGAATGCCCACAGGATGACAACACCTGTCCCTCAATGCTGTTAAAAGCAGGACAAATAAACGTGTTACTCTTACCTGATTTGCACCAGTTTTTTGCACTTTGATTTTATTAAGGCCTATATTTTCAAAGAAGCTAGATGGGTCATATATGACTGCACGTGCAATGAGCTTAGTGCAACTTTGAACCATGTTTTGTCAGTAATGGTAGAGACAGTATATTTACATGTTGTTGCTTCATGAAGAAAGTTCATAGTTCTCAGTCTTCTTGTGGCAAGTTGTGTAATAATCACAGACTGTTCTGTACAATCATAGGACAAATGATAGCAAACAGTGCCTGGTACATATGAACTGTATTTTCTAGGCACATACTGTATTGGAAGAGGAAAATTAGGTAAGGCTATAGATGCAATTATATGGCTGGGCAAACTGACATGCAGGGCTCACTTTCAGCAATTAGATGTACACAGAACTAAATGTTATAGGTCCTATATAGGCCAATGATGGAAATTAGAAAGCGTTAATGATAACAGCCATTGATTGGGACACACCAGGAGATCTTTAAGAACCCTGATAGTCCATCCATTCACAAGTTTTATTGGGGAAATATTTAAATTGATCTCCTGTGCTTCTGCGCTCAGAAGAATTTATTTTGAGTATTTCATACTTAGGCCCTGGGTGCTTGGTTAGCTAATAGTATAAGGTGAGGTGTAATTTTGCGAGTATTAGATTTCTTGCAATTAAACAACTAATGGAGAGGGTTTGAACTGTGTATTTCTCCCTTTAGGTGTTTTTTGTTTCCTACAATGACCAGTATAAGAGTAGGGAACTAGTTCGCGCGAACTTCGACCGTTCACGTCCGCCGAATGTTCGCGAACGTTTGGGAACGTTCGCATTTTGAGTTCGCGTTCGATCGTTCGACCATTCGAATTCCTTCGACCGCTAAAAATCGAACGATTTCCATTCGTTCGAACGATTGTAAGCATTCGATCGAATGAAAAGCATTCGATCGAATGGCTTCGATCGTTCGATTCGAATGAAAATCCTTCGATCGAACGATTAAAATCCTTCGATCGTTCGAATCGAACGATTTTAGCGGGTGTTCGAAGTTCGCAAACTGTTCGAGAACGTTCGCATTTTTTGCCGGTGTTCGCGAACGGCGTTCGCGAACACCAAATCGGCAGTTCGCTACATCCCTATATAAGAGCATCCAGGCTTTTGGGCTTGTGCCTCTATATAGAGTTAATAAACTCATCAGGGACCTCTTATATACTTATATTCGACAACAAGGGGTACACTGCCTCAATGTAATATACAATTGCTGTTAAAGATTATTAAGCTTTATAAATTGAGCATCCTATAATTATAACACACACACTTTATATGCTCTAAAACACAACACACCTCCATGATAGTGTTAAATGTGTTAAATATATCAGAACAAATGGTCATACCCACAAAGATATTCCCTTCTGCACAGACCACAGAGAAGTGTATTCATTAAATGGTGCAAACAGAATTCACCAGAGGGAAATTTCACTGCTTTTTAATCACTTTTATAGGAATTTTAAGGGAATGTTATCAAGGGGTAAAAGTGAGAGTTCAGCATTTGATAAACAAGTGAATGGAATGTGGGTATAATATCCCTCTGGTGAACCCCTGTCAAGCTCTTTTTTCACCCTTTGATAAATATGCACCATTGACTCCTTCATTAAACATCATCCTCCATCACTGCCTTCGTGTGTCTAACTCCAGAGGTCTGTTACAAATAAGCACTGTCTGTTGCTGCAAAACATGACATGTGAGTAAAATGTATGGGATTGGCTAAAGAGAGGGAAATATGAAACAGAATTGCTGTGCACTGGGAACTGCACTTCATTCATCAGCAGAGAATGTTTATTGTAAGTATGTGGTGGTTCTATCTACATATGACACCAACCTTTGATATTATAGGTAACAATGTATTTTCCTATAATAATTTTGAAGGACATTACAAATCACCTCAGTTTTTGATGATGACCTATATAATCATGGAACTCCTAGTTTTCATATACGCTAAGAAAAATTATCCTTACAGTCCTTACATACAGTCCTTCCCTTTTTACTGTTTCTATCACAAGTTTTACACCTGATAACATTATCCCTCCATTTTTATGGTACTTTCTAGACTTTATTAGGTATTCCGTGTATTTTATAGGTCCAGCGTGTATTTAGTCTCGGTTAAAATGCCATAGTCTCAAGCAGGTTGTCCAAAAATGTAACTTTTCTATAAATCCATTAATAAAATTTGGTGTAATATCATTGTACTGTATATGTAATAGAGTAAATAGAGTGAGCAATAGATTACCAGTGAATACTAGTGCTGTACAGCTTTTTACATGTGTTGGGGGGATCTGTTTAATCAGGTTAAGGATCCGAATGATACTATGATGATGTTTATAAAGTCTATGGTTCACTTAAATATCTATTGCAAAACCACACATTGCCTTTAGGATTTAAACAGCCCTGTATAGAAATAGAATTATCAGGACCAACCCTCTAAAAAACACAATTATAAATCTGTGCCAGCAAAGGATTTGCACAATTCAACAGGAAAATGTTACTGCATAATAGCCTTTTTGCTATATTTTCTGTTCATCTCCTTCTCATTCCCTCCTGGTTATATTCTTTCCACCTTTGAACCTATTCATTACCTGGTGTTAATTGAACTGCCTTTCCTATCTTCCCCTGTCAACCTTTGGTTTGTATTCCGCTTGTGATTCTAATGGAAGACTTAATGGTAATGCTTATTTCATGAAGTGGAATTAAATCTAAACAGAGGGGCTGCTATGTTCTTCAACCTTGAAAAGAAAATACAGTCTATTGTTAGTTATTCTGTGGCTTCACTTTAATTTCCTTTGCATAAAATGTAAAGTATGGAGTTCAGTGTGCACATTCCATTCATTTTCTTCATGTTTGCATTTAGATATGACTGGGACTTGGGGTATCCTTCACAAGACTTCACCAATCACTGGGCAAAAACTCATGATGGGTTTCTGTTAAACCATAAGAGACATTTTCAGCTTTGGCATCAAACTTACAAGAATGTACAAACATTTCGGTATAAAGTAAAATAAATGGAAAAGTGGAAACATTTTACAATGGAACCAGCTCAATAACCCTCAAATCCAAAAACTTCAAACCAGTCAGTATACCAGTGATATACTGACAATGTCAATGAAACCTTACACTATACAATGTACCAGGAGATGGTGATGGCCTCAGCTCTCAGGTCTGAACATCTTAACACATCAATGCTCTGTGCATTGTCTGCCTGTCTCTGTCAGCCTTTAGTGCATTGTCAAAATGAATTTTTATTCATGATTTAGAGGTCAGACTACACAACATTTACCACCACAAAGTCTTCAATTGCCTTTAGTGCTGAGATGATGGGCTTAATTCTGACCTGGGCACTATCTGGGCACTACAGTCCAAAAAACATTTTGATACATGAAATAAATACTGATGGAAATGGCCTGAGTAGTTGTGTTTAAAGTTGTGTAGTGTTTTTTTGTCTATATATGTGTAAGTTTTTGGTCCTTTTGTGCAATATATGAAGGTTATATGCAGGTATCAGAGAAAAACGAAGCTCATACTCTACATAAATAGCAATTATGAGTGATGGCCTTGGCTCTCACTTCGGTCTGAGCATCTTAGTTTAGCACAAGAGACAAACACATCTGCTCATTTTAGACGCCAGTGGCTGTATGGGAATAACAGAAACCCAATGACTTCATTGGAAAAGAGTTAAATTTACATATGAAATATTATCCTAAGCAGCTCCCCTGATCCACAGGAGATTCTTGTGTTGCCAAGTACAAGCTTCATTCTGTTCCCAGACTAATGTCACACGCAGATCAATGTTGTGTACAGAATGCACTAGGTTACAAGCAATATAACTCTTATTTGTAAAGCAAATTGTGTAGTGATGATTTAGCAGCAAGGATGAATTTGTGTAGATATATTGAAGGTACAGATGATATAACATCAAGAGCTTAGATTGTAAGCTCTGCAGCACAAAGACCTCCTTCCTCTTTTTTCTGTAATACTTTATTGTGAATGCACTTGGATTTTGTTAGTATTGAATCCTGTATCTTCTATTAACATAACATGGTTTAATGTATGGTGCTGCATACACAAATCGGCACTATTAATAATCTTATACATATAATATTAATATTATTATACATATTATTATACATATATAGAGGATGAGTTTGTAGATATATATATATATATATATATATACAGTATATATATATATATATATATATATATATATATATATATATATATATATATATATAAAGACAGACACTACTGAATAGAGTTGAAGATTTAGTTAAGCTCACCAGTGCTCCTGTGCTTAGGGCATACAGCATCTAGGTTTGTGGAGTTGTATATATTATGAAAAATGGTGGTACTGTAGAACCCCCATTTTACGTTTTTCAGGGGACCAGGAAAAAATCCAGGAAAATTTAAAATCAGGGAAATGTGTTAAAGTAACTTTTTCTTCAAGTACTGAAAGGTTATAAGCACAGGATTCCGTTAACATGTGTTAATAACAAGGGTCAAGCATTGCAGCATTCATTTTACACTATGGGGGAGGGGCATGTGCAAGGCCTCTCTGTCAGTCACATACACAACCTAAAGCAATAAGTGATTGGTGCAGGACTGTATAAGGGGCAGACTAATTGGAATTTACAGGCAGAACCATAGCAAAATATACATCTGGTTAGTATTTTAAACCTCATTATAATACAAATAACATTCATAGAAAAAAAAGCAGGGAAATGCACCCATTGAAATGCATTATAAATTGGTGGGACCACAAATAAAAAAATGTAAAATGCAGAAAGACTTAAAATCAGGGTACTTAAAATTGGGGTTTCACTGTATATAAAGAATAGCAATATAATCAAAGATTGATTTGTCAAACTATATATATATATATATATATATATATATATATATATATATATATATATATATATATATATATATATATTAAGGAAGTGATGTATCAATTGGAGAAACAAAGAGTTATTGTGAGTAATACGAAAAGCTGTAAAGAGATGTAATATCGGGGATCTGGAGGGATTAAAAGGTTATTCTGGTACTCCGCATTGCTTGCCAAGGGCCTCTAACAGGCCAAACTTTCATTATATCTGACAGTCAGTTAAAATGATTTATTAACAGGTTTACACAACTATACCATAAAGCATAAATGCATAAAAGGGACACACATCCTATAAATGAACCTGTGATTTCAAATCCTATTTATAATTAATTCTCCTTCTTGCAGCGGTATTATGTTTTGGTATTGTCCCCATTACTGGCTGTATCCCTCTCTTACTATATCCTATTAACGGTGGCTTGTCTGTGCTTTGCTGTCTCTGTATTTCTCAGGTCCAACAGGCCAGCAAAGCTTTGGGCAACAGGCTGCAGGAGAACAAGTCTACATGTTTCTAATATACAGTGCTCCATGCACAAGTAGAGCTATATAAATAAAATATAAATTCTTCTGTTAAGGATATTGGGTTAATGTATTAAAAGTCGGTAACGGGAAAAAATATTCGCAATGCCTTTGCGTGAATTTAATATAGCTTTTGCGAACCCGGAAACTGTTTAGCGACCACTTGTGACAGTGGAAGAAGGTACAAAATTTATAGTTTGTGCCAGTTATAAAACGTCTTACTGAAAAAGTTGTTATGTTTTCTCCAAAAGATTACGACACCTTTAAGCACTTCTTAAAAGTAGGCAGTGGGCAATTAAAATTCACAATGCGCAATTAAAATACGCAAAGCAATAATAGTCTAAGAAAGAGTATTACTTTGCAAGTATTCTTATTTGGGCAAATTGTTTTACTCTTTGTAACTTTTATTACATTCCCCCAAAGTATTTTACTTGGGATTCACCTATATAGAATTCTCTTAAACATACAGGCCTTGCCATTTAAATCTGTTCACCAATGTTTATCCAGTTTTTCTCCTACTATGTGCCTACCCTGAGACTACAACTGGTATATCCTGACATCTGTTGCTGTCGTGTTTATACAGAAGAAATAAACATATTTAAATTTTACTTTTTCTGGCTTTAGGGTCTTTTCCAACGTTGGTTATGCTTTTACTAAATGCAGAATAACTTTTAATACCTTCTTATTCAATTTTTTTTCTTAGTGCATCTTTAACTGAGTGAAAGCCAACTGCATCAGTATTCTTTTAAAATTCTTTTTAAAACTCCAACTTGGCCTCGGCATCTGTGTTTAAGAGGCCCCTTTCCCAGATTACCTTGAAACACTTTCAAGATATTATTTAAGTAAACTGTTGTAAAATGATATCCTTTTTTATCAGTACTGCCCAAATGCCCCATTAGCTGGACATTTGACAGTGTATTGGTTTTACTGAACAACAATAAAGTAAAATAATGTTCATATATGGTCTTCCATATATTTATTCATTAAAACACCTTTCCCCATTTCCATGCAATCTATCATCCCTGATCATGGAATAGAACAGATTTACCTCTTAACCACTATATTCCTCCAGCAATATCTCTGAAATTCTCACTATTTCATGCTGTTCTTATAATGCTATTCATTCAAGTTTACCAATCTCTTAATGGCATACATTATGTTATTGACACAATACATATGATGTTACTACTTTGTTCACTCTACCTGGTTATATGCACTCCTGACATTGTCAGCCACCACAACCCCAACCTCATCACAAATTAACCTTTATTTTCCTGTCTCCCCCTAATCTCAAACTCTTCTCAATAACCCCCCCCCCACACACACCATCTTTCCTAACAGCTAAACATTTTCTTTAACCTTTCTAGATTTAAACTAACCAAGCACTGTAGCTCATTACCCACTGAAGGGAAGAGCTGGAACCAACATCAAACAATAAAATCAATACAAATTTCCTTTCTTCACCATGACCTAAGCAATATATTAACCACATCAATCTTCCTCTGCCATCCTACTTCCTACAGCGTGGTACAGGCAGCAGTTCTGAGAAGATATTCAGTAGAGTAACTAAAAGTTAAGGAGATGTACAGGACAGGAGGTTGTAGAGACAGGAAACCATATGGAAGGATAGTTATTATCAAGCATTGGGAATAAAGACACTGAGTAGTGGCATTCTTTATGGGTACTTGCAGCCAATGTTCTAGTGAAGGCCAATGAAATGTTCTGGATAGTAAATGAGAAGCAAGGGGGGGGGGGTCAGAAGAAAGGCATACACTGTCAAACTACTATAAAACTCAGAGAGAAAAGTAATGTTCATTTTAATTGTGCTTCTATCACTTTTTTATTGGTAGTGAAAGGAATTATGATTTTCGGTTGACTACTTAGGAGGACCCTAGAATAGTTGAGCACTTTTATAGGTTTTGCCATGCATGGGGTAAGTAAGAGACATCTGAAAGACCCACAATTCAAACTTCCACTGCACTAAAATTACTGTTTCATTCTCAAGAAATAATTTACTGGTGATGCCTCATTGATTCCACCTTACCTTTAGTTCTATGATAGAAGCACTTCCAAGCAAAGTTACTTACTAGTGTTATATAGACACAAAAGTTGTTGTCCTGCCCTGAAGGAATCCAGCCAGGCAAACCATTACTATGGGGTGGGGTCCCAAACAATAATCAATGATTTGAATTATTTAGATATGATTATTCCATTCAGTCAGTTTTATGTATGGGAAATAATCATCCCAGAGGGAAAGGCAACATTTAGCACATTTCTCGGGATCTGGTCACATTGTGAACAGGTTTGTTTGTGGTTGGACCAACTTTACACATGGCATTACAATCTGTCAAGTAGTAGTAAGGTTACCATAGTGTGATTCTACCTCAAGGTTACCATAATGGCTACTTATATTTTTAAATGTACATGTATTTGCTTTACTTAAATATAGATTACATATTTTGCAGAACTGTTTTGCTATTATATTACTTCCTTTCCCTGGCATATATGAATGAATATGCAGGAGATAAATTGATAAGCAGAAAGGCTGTTTAAGGAGATATGATTGCTGTTTATGGAGTAGTAGTAGCAATCTGTCACCCGTTGAAAAAAACAATCCATTAGCATTAACAGTCTTTGCTTTTGTTTCATTCTGCTCTATTTTTTTATGTCAGTTTAAGCTCTTGGTATGTGTCAAACCGAGACCTGACACAGGGAAAAGCCTTTATAGGTCACTAATACTATTCCACAAAGATAAAAATTAGGACATGTGTGTAGGGAAGCTATATTTCTATTTAGGGTGCGGAAGGAAAGGGGTCCATGTTAAGGCCAAGCATTCTCTTCTTAGGGCATGGAAAGCCAATGGAGTCATTCTCTGAAGAAGCTGCCACATGAGTGAGAATTTCCCTCAGCAGCTCAGAGATCACCATCTGCATTTTTCCATGAAGTTGCTCCTGGCTGTCAGTCTGTATATATCATGGTTATTTTAAGGTACAGCGTCCTGAAAATCAATCCATCACCTTTCCTCTGTGTGTATATGATTCTGGACCAGGGAAGTTCCCAGGGAGGGGTATCGCAGCCCAGCCAGTCCTGACCCTGGCTGGAGGCTTGCCAAATCATAGTGTAACTGCACTCCCCTGTAGTGGAGGCACAAGATTTCTGTAGCACCACACGCACGAAAATCATCGCTAGATTTCTTGCAGTAGCAGAAAAGGGCTACATTTGCATACATCTTTTAGTTGTGTATCTAACAGAAAACATGAGTATAGGGGGAGACAAAATACCACTACCAGATGCCTTCATAAATATAAAGGGGAAAAAATGAGCTCTGGTTTAACAGATGGACTAAAGATGTGTAATGCAGAAAGATTTACCAGTCTAAATAATTCAATGTAATGTTGTGTGGCATCAAGGGCTGTTTGAGGCTGCAACCAGCTGAAGGTACAGATGGGAAGGCAGGCCAGGCCTTTCCCTCAAAACCTATTAAAAAACATTTCTGCCACCGAGACAGTATGCTGCCGAGCCACGGAGAGACTGGTGAGACATTGCTATGCCTCGGGCGCTGTTGTGCAAGGTCACTGGAGGAGTTAATGTATAAGGCTATGACTCACAACAGTACTGTTGAGGATACCGTATGAGATGCCCTTCATTCTCCCTTTTTTGCCTTACTCCTTCACCTCCCACATTTTCCATCATTGCTGTTAGTTGCAAGCACAAAATAGATATTTTCCTCTAGCCCATATCTCTTTTCATATTTATTCATCATTTCATTTTCTGTATATTCAAAAGTCTTGTTTCATGAGCTACAAATCACTTGCATTGAGCAATTTAGGTTTCATCACCTTATAAGTAATCGTTTATTTGCATCGCAAAAGCTGTAACAGCCTTAACAGTTCAGATAAGCATCAGCTTTGTACTTTTTGCAATCAGGATGTGAAGGACAACCCTTACGCCAAATTCTCTGTAGTTTAATTTTCATAATAATAACAAACAAGTATCTGTTTGAACTGATCATAATGAAGATATTATGTAATGTTCATGCATAACAAACATGTATCTGAAATGAAGACAACTGTGTCAAAAGTAATTTTAATTACTGGAAATGAAAGAAACTTGAGGGGCAAATGCATCAAGGGTTGAATATATCGAATATCGAAGTTGAAGGATTTTGCGCAAATACTTAGATCGAATGATCGAAGGAATAATCGTTCGATCGAACGATTAAATCCTTCGAATCGAACGATTCAAAGGATTTTAATCCAACGATCGAAGGATTATCCTTCGACCAAAAAAAGTTAGCCAAGCCTATGGGGACCTTCCCCATAGGCTAACATTGACTTCGGTAGCTTTTAGATGGCGAACTAGGGGGTCGAAGTTTTTTCTTAAAGATACAGTATTCGACTATCGAATGGTCAAATAGTCGAACGATTTTTAGTTCGAATCGTTCGATTCGAAGTCGTAGTCGAAGGTCGAAGTAGCCCATTCGATGGTCGAAGTAGCCAAAAAAACACTTCAAAATTTGAAGTTTCTGTTCTTCTATTCCTTCACTCGAACTTAATGAATGGGCCCCTTAGTGTTGCATAAAAAACAAAGACAAATATTGTGGGTTATAAAACATGACACAGCCCATCTTTTTTTTTTTTTTTAGAACTAAAGTAATGTGCAAAGCACTATTATGAGCATTGGGTTGATTGTACTCCAGACAGGAACTACCCTCCATTGCCATTTATGTTGAGTTCACTGGAGCCAGACAGTTTCCATTTGCCATCCAGGGGGCAGATTCACTAACCAGCGAAAAGTTGACAGCAACCGATTCGCACCTGTCACTACACTTCACCAGATGAAAATTCGCTCAGACAACGAAAATTCGCTAAAATTCAGTTTCGTCATGGGAGCCGAATGCTGGCAACTTTTCGGTAGCGTTACTTTGGCAATACGAGCAATTCAAAGTGAAGATTCGCTAGCGGTCATTTCTGCCTAGCGCAAATTCGCTAGAGGTCTTGCACTCAGGTTAATTTGCATATGGCGGGAAATTTGAATGGACGTCTTTATGTTATATGTTGCAGCAAATACTGTACATTACATTTCCATTGTTAATTAAACATGTCCAGGGAACCTTAATAAAGACTATAGAGTTGTTATAATGCCCTACACATGAGCCCACTGTATAGATTATGTTCCATATGTTAGAAAATGTATGGGGGAAACTGGTTACCCAAAACATTTTTTTTAAGGACTTTTGAAGGCTATCACTCTGAAAAAAGGAAAAGACGCCAGCGTTTTTTTGAACGTTGATGCTTTTTCCACTCAGAATATGATGTAAGTAACAGAAGATTGAGGAAGATCTATGCACTCCATTGCACCTGGTCTGAGCTGGTGAAGGCAAGTCTGGTGAAAGGGGTAACGTTCAGTAAAATCCGCATTTTAGTGAATTTGCAGAGTAACATCTATTCAACAGAGTGAATTGTCTCCTGGCGATAGAGTGCGAATGAGTGCTAGCGCCTATCTCTTTTGCTTGTGCCCGTTAGTAAATTGCAGATGTGCCTGCAGGCGGTAATGCTGGCAAATCTTCGGTAGCGTTTGCCACTTCACCCTTTAGTAAATCTGCCCCTATGTGTGGTTTTACTCTTCTTAAATGCTGTTCAACCGCCACTTTATATTTTGCACCTTTGTTCCTACATATCAGATAAGTTAACAGGACTAGTAAAAGTGCTATTTATTTAATTATCTGCATTAAAGTAGCTATGCATATACTATCCATCTTTAATACAAGAGAATACTGCTTTTGGGTTACCATTCAATGTCTCTGAACAATCATGAGGAAACAAATGAGTTAACCCTGCAGTGTTCCCAATATCCTCTTGTTGACCTTCAGAATTGATGAAGTCTCTGTAGCTCTCCGGGGACTTTAACCTTAATATCACGATGAAAAAAAGCAGCCACCCCCTCCACTTTCTGTATTCCAGAGGCTGACCTGTCAGCACTGTGGGTCAGTGCCAGATATTTGTTTTGACTGGATGGCTGTAATTAATCAAATTGCAGAAATGCCCAGACTTAGATGGACTCTGATTAAAAGCTGCACTTCTCTTCAGTCAATTAGAAGTTTTATTTTCTGTTGGTCAATCCTGTTGCTTTTTGTAGTTACTGTATTTATTATTGTAAGCTGAAGTTATAGGTGAGAAAAATGAGTAAAGTATCAGTAGTCAGAGATACAATAATGTGTCATTTATAAATGCAGCCACAAGTGATGCAAATGTTGCTATTATTGATGCTGTTCATTAAAGATATCTGCATCCAAACATGCTTCTTGCGCTAGTGTATAATTGCGCAAGTGGCCATTGCATTGGTCCTGTCTGTCAATAGGCGCAGCAGTTTTGCACCAAAAGAAATACTAATGTGCTGAAGGTGACACATTCCCGACTCTGAAAACATTAGCTGCGACTTGCATCCAGTTTGCTACAACAAAAGTTTACAAAAATGTGTTTTTTTTAATTGGGTGCAATTGTAGCAGGTGCAACTCCCCCTGCAGCCACAAATATGCCGTAATTATGTGCATAATGGGTAAAAACATGTTGGGTTGGAGTAGCTAACTGAAAGTAATGGTACGTCCGATATTTATTCAAGGTAAAAATGGTAAATAATACAAAGTAATCCTTGTACTCTCTTTGTATAATTGTGTGCTGACTACAATTAAATAATTCTATGCGCCAGACAGATTATAGACAATGTTTGATACAATTTTGAAAAAGGAAAATGAAATGCCTGTGAGAAGAGTTGAGTGAATAAAATCTTATTATTGAAATGATTGAAATGGTATCAAAGCAATGGGATTTCAGTATCATATTTTGATTTCAATATACTTTCCATTCTATTATGTACCACAAGGTTTTCAAATCTATTACCCCGGGCCCAAATTTTCAAAGTCCATTGAGATAGAATTCACCTCTATATCAAGTCATAAATAAGACCTGTAGTTCCAGATACTACATTGCTCGTAGTATAGTTGCTCTACAGCAGTGATGCCCAAACCAGTGGTTCACGAGTAACATGTTGCTCACCAACCCCTTGGCTGTTTCTCCCAGTGGCCTCAAAACAGGTTCTTATTTTTGAATTCCAGGCTTGGAGGCAAGACCAAGTTTACTGCCAAACAGGGACTCCTGCAGGCTGGGTAATTGCCCCACTTATTTTGCACCATCCAGGAACATTTTTCATGCTTGCATTGCTCCCCAATTCTCCTTACATCTGAATGCTGCTCATGGGTACAAAAGGTTGGGGAACTTCACTCTACAGAAACAAGGACATAAAAGGCAGTGGTTGCAAAACAGTGTGAATGAGTGAATTTCATCTGATACAGATTTAAAGTGATATTGTCCTTTTCTCAAACCTGAGAAAACTCAAGAAACTTGAGAAAAAATGCTCATTAATTTCAATGCATTTGGCATGACTTGAGGAACCCCCCCCAATGACTCCAATGCATTTGGTGAAGTTTTATTAACTTTTTTGCGAAATCGGGCCGCTTCGCTCCTCACTTTTCAACCCCAATAGAGGAGCCAAAAACAATGTCTCAGGGACCCAACACAAAACAAACTAAGCCAACAAAATTATTTATTTATCTGTAACTTAGCTAATGACCAAATCGTTGACCACAAAGGGGGGGCATGAATTAAAAAAAATCCAAAAACTATGGACATTGAGGCAGCCAGTGGCCCCCACCCTAGGACTAGATGTCTTCATGTTGACCGTTGCAGCCATGTTTTAATTTTTTTGGGGGCTAAACTTAAGTGAATTCTCAAGAGGTGGCTCACAAATGTGTCCAGGAGTGAACAGGAAAATATATTTTGGAGTTTGTATGTCACTTTATCCCTTTAAATGAGAATACCTGTTGGTTTGAAGAGAAAAAACTTCACTTGGCTGTATGTGTATTTATAGATGTTTAGCCCAATGAGTTGAAAACCTTAGTGCATCACAAGAGACAGTTTGTTGAACAGTTTTGGTTTGTGTTTTGCTTTATATTTCTCATTTTCCACCATTTCGTTTTGGAATAGTTTGCGCATATTAAACCCGAGTTCCATAACTTCTTTGTCTTAGTAAAATAAAGGTTAAAACCAGCCCTGCAGCAGTGAAAGCTGAGCTGTATAATAGAGTTATTAGGCCCCTCTTCTTTAAGCCAAACAAAGGAAGTTCAAAAATACATCCTCATCTTTTAAGGTCTTCAGACTGCCTAATCTGAAACTCCTGGAAAAGGTTAATGTAATCATGATGAACTGAGGCATGCAGAACACGTCTAAATCACAGCCATCAAGTCACTGCACATTCCTCTAACACGCATGGTCTGCAGAGCTTCTTCCAATCGCAAATACATTTGCTCTGAAAGGCCACTTTACAATTAACCCTCTTGATTCTAAAGGGTCCTGCAATCAATTAAAATATCTCAGACGCCAACAGTAAGCAGGAGTGAAGGTGCTCCTGCTGCATGAAGCAGCTGAAAATGAGTAAGGCAAAAGACAGAGAGATGGAAAGTGTAGCAGCATTAGAAACTAACTATGAAAACAGCAGATATTTCAATAACAGGATTACACTTTTTTTGCATTTAGCACATAACGTGTAAATGCTTTATGTTAGAGGGCTGCGAGTCCAACAGCTGTTTCAAGTTAAACTCCCATTTTCAAAACTGTAGAACTTTTGAACCATAAAAAAGGAGGAGGGAGCACAGCCCCAAGTTCTTTCCTGTGTTACATTTTCTATCGTGGTTTCTAAGATGAAGATCATTATAAGCGGCTTAACCCAGTAAGTGAGATTAGAGAAATCATAGTTTTTAAATATATTTAGTTGCAAGAAATTATTCTGGGTGAATTTAACCATGTTTGCACCATTTTTGACTGATTAAAAACCTCAACGACTTACTCTCAAAGTTTGCGACTAAATTGCTTTTGTGAACATTTGCAGTGTATGTAATAAAATTTCACAATCACAAACTGTTTTTTGTGACAAAAACATTTAACATAACTGCAGAGCAGGTGTTCAAGGTTCGCAATGCGAAATTAAGATTTGCAATGCAATAAAAGCCTAACGAAGAATATTATATTGCAACAGGCGACTTTTTATTCGCAAAGTTGTGCTTGTTGTGAATTATATTACATTTCCCCCACTGTCTTTAGTAAAACTGTTGGCAGCCATCATTCGTTTCAGGGAGAGTTCCTGTTTTTAAGTATTTGTCCCACAATATTTTTGTTCTTATAAATATCCCAAGTTTTTAAAATTACGTAGAGATTTCAATTGTCCCCTGGTCATAAAAGCAAGTGCATGACCAGAATGCTAGTATCTACTCTCATTCTGGGAGCAGTTATTTTTTACAAGGCATAAATAATAATAATAATCAATCACATGCCAGCATGGTGCATTAAGGAATTAAATATAATAATATAATAAGTCTCATCTAATGCTTTCATGGACATTCTTATTTAAAACTTCATTCATGTGGAAATCTGTGAATGATCTGTCAGTCCAGATACACTATATATATATATATATATATATATATATATATATATATATATATATATATATATATATATATATATATACACACACACACACACACTATATGGAATATCTGTAAAATCTTGGGATGCAAATCCACAATTTTCAGATTCAGAGACATCGGTGATCCTGTATAGAAGATTTGTCCAAACACCAAATGGAAAATCTCTTTGTATATTCACATCTGTTAAAAAAAATTATGCCTTTAGTTATCCAGACCATTGAAATCACATGATTCTAATGATAAAAGTCATATGTGTGAATGGAACCAAAAATTATTGTGCCAACAATTTTACCTTTGCTTGAATTTAATATATCTTTGGAGACCCCCAGGGGCAACCCTGACCCATCTGCTTGCTGCCCTCCCTCTTCAGCACTCACCTTTTTTGGGGGGTTCACAATGTTGGCAAAGGGGTCCATGATGCTATTGCAGAGAGTGAAATTGGCCCTCTATGCTAGAAGAGCGAATTTCTGGTTTGAAAAAAACCCCCAGAAATTTGGCTCTTAAAGTTACTAGGAGCTGCATTTCTCAACTCGCCTCATTACCGCAGCACCCCTGGAGACCCCAAGTGGCATTGGGAGAAAGACTGCGAACTCTATATTTTGCACTGTGTATGTAATAAAATATCACAAAATATCACAAAAAATCCACCCTTAAAGGAGAACTAAAGCTTAAATGAAGAAGTATGAGAAGAAATTCTGTTAATTATGTTTTGGGGTTCTGTACCAGCTCAAGGCAACCACAGCATTTTAGCAGGGAAGATCTGTGCCTCTGAAGATGCCATGAGTAGCTTATTTTCTACAAATTCACTGCACATGCTTTGTGCTTTTGTAAGTTACCTGAGCTTTGGATCAACTCACAATATACTGTATATATAGGATATTACAACATGGCATAAACTGAATCTGAATCTTGTAATTTGGACCCTAGCAACCAGATTGCTGATATTGCAAATTGGAGAGCTGCTGAATAAAATGCTAAATAACTCAAAAAACACAAATAATAAAGTCTCAGAATATCACTTGTTACATCATGCTAAAGGTTAATCTAAACTTTAAAAAATGAAGACCAATTGAAAAGTTGCTTACAATTAGCCATTCTATAACATACTAAAAGTTAAAGTAAAGGTGAACAACCCCTTCAGGTGTATCTTAGTTCATGTGGAACTTACTTTTAGCAGATATAAATTAAAGTGGAATGTGACTTTAAATGAAGAGTTGCCTTTTTTATGATTATACTTTATTTATATTGTACTGACATTGTGTTTTATAGAAAGCACACCCACCATGGTTAGACTGATTAAAAGCCACTTCAACTAACCTAATGTTTCTGGACTGGGAAGGAAACAGACAGGGAGAATGTTGAAAACTGAGAACTTTCAGCAGAACTAATTATTATACCACCATATTGCTGATGTCCTACGGGAGTTTCTAATTGAACTGAATAGTGTTTTTAAGAGGCAGAAAGATTATGACTTTGATCTCTGGTTCGGTCATATGAAGAGATTTCATTTGCTTTGTGAAACAACATAACCTCTACAGCTTGTCAGGCAAGGGGGTACGAAAGGGAGAGGAATTGAGAGAGGTGGTTGTTTGGTTGTACAGGCAGTTGCAAACCAGATACAGAAAAGAGCAGTGAATGGGGATGATCTGCAGAGATGAGAAAAAGAAATGCAGATTTATCAAAGGTTAATGTCCCTTGCACAATTTCTGCTACAGGTGGTGCTATCCTATCCTGAAGGGGTGCAATGCAAAACATGTTTTATCTATGAAAAATAATTTTCACTATTAATATCCTACAGGATTAACCAGCAGTTCTAGCCCAATTATTCTTTTGTAGGCTACTTTTAATGACTTAAAGTAAGAAACCTTGAAAGGCGATTTAGCTACTTCAGTTTTGTGTTTTTTCGCCAGTCAACCAATTCACATCAATCACAATGTCTCCAATTTCAGCTGCTAGGATACTCCAACCTCTGCCTTCACTTGTCATTATAGGCTAATGGGTGGCATGGAAAGGCACTGCCTGGGTCACAATGGTTTATAGTCATTTGGCAAAACATAGGAGCCATGTAAGGGGGGGAAAGTATTCTGTATGCCAGATATTGTGATATTGTGAAAGATTTAGTTAATTCACAAACATAAAGTGTTTGTAATTCCCATGTGCGTCATGTAATTCCCATGACGACATACAAAGTATTATTCTAATCAAGATGCCTGTGTACAGAAGGGAGGCAAAAAAAGTGTGCACAAAAAACATTTTAATTTTGTACACAAGTTAAAAAAAAATGAGTGAACTTGGTCTGACTATGATCCAGGCTTTATATTTCTTAGTCCTATGCAGAAAGACCTGTTGATAGGCTTCCAGGTCTTAGACAGGACTACATTCATGGAGTCTCTGAAGCCAAAGACAGTTTGTCTGTAGGTCCAAAGAACACAAGCAAAACAGGTGCTTAAGACAGGTGAATTACAAGTTTTGATTTTTGGTATTGTTGTGTTTTGTATGTTGATTTTACTGGTTACAATTGTACAGTAGCTGTTTCTTCTCTCAATCAGTATAGAATGCTCTTTAAATGCAGTTGAGCTTTATAAAGCTCCATATTTGGAGAACCAAAGTGATCTTCTAGACAAAGCACCTTGTTTGCTCCAACAGCAACCTTAGAAAAATGAATTGTTGGCATGTAAAATGTTATTCTGCCATGAATATAAAGTGCCTGCATTGCAAATACTTTTGCACCCTTTTGTAGTTGAGGGAATATGCTGTGGGCCCAAAAGAAAAGAATGCTGCTAAATCTGGAAATGTCCAATAATAAGATTAAATAACAAGTTTTACCACTGAATGATATTTCCAAGTCCATAACATCCCCATTATTACTGATTGTGCTCTCAAATTTGAAGTTGACACCAATTTACCAGCTATCTACATCTCATATGCTGGAGTTCACAAAAGATTTGTCACCCACCTTGTGTGCCTAAGCCAACATATGTGGTGCATCTTCTGAAACAGCAGACAACAGCAAGATGTGTTTGGGGTGAACAGAACCAGCTTTTAGTATGGTAATGGCCTCTTGCCTTGTACACCACAGGGCATATGTTCCTGCAAGAATGTCTGAGAAAAGGGTTATTTCTCATAGAGATTCTGTTAACTCGTCTCTGTCAATGCCAAGCTCTGCACTCTGCACAATCAATGCTAATTGCATTGGACGGGGGCTATGGGCTCTCACCTTTCTTTTCCATTGAATAGGATTAGGGATTGTGACATGGGTGATTAATAACTGTTCTGCAGACAGTCTGACTGGGCAGCCAAAGATTCCTATTAAATGCATTCTGCACGCAATCTACTGCAAGCAGCTGCTGCTTATTTCAGTGTTCTGATATCTCTTGCTGCCGTTTGCACAGCTTTTATTTTATTATTATTTTTTATCTTCTCTTAGCCTCACCCTCCTGTCACTGCAGCTTTAAAGGTGCATTCACATCAAAATTGAGATAAAAATAGATTTTTACTATTCAGGCCAGCAATATTCTTTTGTATGGTGTGTGTTTTGTTATCTGTTGGATTTTTTTTCTTCCTCTCCCCCCACCCCCTTTGTCATTTTATATATTTGATGAAACAAAAATTATTAAATTGCAATGCAAATACCATCATTTTTCCAAGGGAGAGATTCTTTCTTGTGCACATGCAACGCTATCCGAGCTTCTTGAATGGGAAATTAATTTAAAAAAAAAGGGAATAAACCCTGAATTTGGAGAATATGTATCACCATTTGACAATAGAAATCACAATAAATGCAGCAGAAAGGATCAGTGAATCCGGTGAGGGTGCAGTAGGGAGATAAGATGATACTTTTCTATACCTATGCAATTAGATCCCCCTGGAGTTATTGAAAGGTGATTTCTTTACAAGTCATGAGATGTTCAGAAGAAACAGAGCATCGCTCTTCAGTAGCTTACTGCCATCAATTTAGTTGGTGTTTATTATTTTCCCCAGTGCAATTCGTATATTTACTGTAGGTATTTGTCAGCCTAAATCATAGGAAACTCCATTGTAATCAGGAATTGCATGGATGATTTTTTCTTATGGATTACATTCCTACAGGAAGTTGTTTTACCGTCATGAGAGCAAGCACACTGCACTAAAATGGAAACAAAACTGAGTTTGAATTGATGCCATTTACAAAGTTGCGTGGCTCATATGTTCTCCTAACAATGTGCAGTGGTACCAATAAGCATGTCAAGCTTGTTCTGATGAATTATGTGCAAGTGCATGCATTCACCTGAATTCCAGGGACCCTGGAATTACCATCAGCTTGGATGTGGTGCTAGTTCCAGGGTTCCACTAGTGGGTATCATAAAAAGGTGCTACTGATATGCACAAAGCCATTTTGATGCTTATGTCACTATTAAAGGAAAAATTGGGTAAGTAGATGGGCTGTGCAAAATAAAAAAATGTTTCTAATATAGTTAGTTAGCCAAAATGTAGGCTGGAGTGATAGGATGTGAACATTACAGAATATAACACAACTTGCTGCTTTTCAACTGAGTTAGTCAGTGACTTGACAAGGAGCCACATGGGACATAACTGTTCAGTGAGTTTGCAATTGATCCTCAGCACGCAGCTCAAATTCAAAAGCAAACAGTTATGACCCATGTGGCTCCCCCTCAAGTCACTGATTGGTCACTGCCTGCCTGGTAACCAATCAGTGGAAAGCAAGAGAGCTGCAAAGCAGGAAGTTGTGTTCTGGCTATTATGCTACACATCCAGTCACTCCAGCCTTTATACATTACATTTTTAGCTAACTAACTATATTGAAAACATTTTTTTATTTTGCACATCCTATCTATTTACTAATTTTTTGTTTTTATACTGAACAATTACTTTAACACTTTTTTTGCTGTCCCAGGGGAAAATGTTTGTCTCAGCCAATCAACACACTCTGATGAACGTAAGCATCAAGCTGCAACTGATGCTTAGTGGCCTTTTCAACTATACTGCAATTCCAGGCGAAAAAAAACACTGAATTGTGGAGCTACATGTCTGAAAATTTAATTTTGCATTATATGTCACGTTTGTAAATGAGGTTTTATATTTCTACTGCATCAATCTAGGTATGGTGGGTGCAGATCCTTAATTAAAACTTGCAGAGGGGCTATTTTGATCTATTATCATAAAAGTTTGTGCTGTATGAAAGTGCTTAAAGGTAATCGCATGGAGCTACACCCATGTCCCATGTCCCTGTGGTTGTGCTACATACAGCTGCAATACCTGTACAGTTTTGGAGCCAAACCAATTGCTTGACTAGGGGAAAAGGGTAAACCATCTTAATATCTCTGCCTTCACATATATTGACATCTTTCTCATTTCCAAAGAATCTTGTTTTTATTATTCTTTGTAACATTGTGCACATCCTAATTATTGCAGAATTGCTTCTCCCAGGTGATGGTACACCTGGGACCTTGTAGTGAAGCAATGCTTCAGTGCACTCATTTTATTTGTGCCTCCTGGAGGAGTTTATGGCTTGGGGTCTCTGCACGCTGCTTTACCCAAGTCACAAACACAGCTCGAGACCCCTGGCATACACAGAGATTATAGCAGCAAGCATGAAAACTCCTGTCACTGAGAAGGGTATAAACATCCCCAGTACATTAGGAGCAATGGTGCAGAAGAAATTGCATTAACAGTTTCAATTTAGCACACAATTACTCACCAACAGAACTGTGGCCATATTTTCACTGTAATTATTGTTTTGATTGCATCCAACTATTAACTGAAGCAATCTGTTATGCATGTGTGGCTGCATATATGCAGGGGTGTGTTTTTTCCTATGCCTCAGTGTCAGAGAGCCCCACGCTAGAAGTTTTTTGTCTCCAGTCCTTCTCATGGCAGAGGGCACTATGGTATATTCCACAGGTCTAAAGGCTGATTGTATAGTATGGGCCCCACCATGGGGAAATCCAATTGTATCCCTGCATTACCTATGGTTGACTAACTGTGGGTTTTTTGAATTGTAAATAACTTGATATGCAGGGTCAGACAGGCCAGTGGGGAAAAAAACAGGTGGGCCCTGCCAACCTAGGCTTATTACCCACCCTGACCATGCTCTCCCCCCAATCGCAGACACAGTTAATGAGAAAAGTGGGAAGTGGTCAGTGACATAACTAGTGTGGGCCGGCCCCCAAGCAAGAAGATCTTGGAAGGGGCCCAGCACACAGCAGCACCTACCTGGCCCCTCCCGCCTGCTCCCTGCCTTCTCCAGGCTGCAAATGTCCTCCCTCCTAGCTAGCAACAAAGGAGAGCAACTGGGAAGGGGGGGAAATAATTTCCAGTGATTGATGAAGTAGACCCCACGGTCTAGGCCCCCCTGCAACCACAGGGTCTTCTTCCTCTATAGTTACATCACTGTAAGTGTATGAGAGGGTGGCCAGGGGGACGAGGAGTAGGGCCCTTGAGCTTGCAAGGAGGAACATCAAAGTCATAGCAATGGGGAGTCACACCCCAGTCTGACCCCGTAGGTATGCCTATTATGATGCTCAACAAAAAAAAACACCTATTAATGACATTCCATCTACTAATAACAGCAGTAGGTTACACACTTAGGGGCAGATTTACTAAGAGTCGAATATCGAGGGTTAATTAACCCTCGATATTCGACTAGGAACTAAAATCGTTCGACTTGAATATCGAAGTCGAACGATTTAGCGCTAATCCTACGATCGAACGATCAAAGGATTATTCCTTCGATCGAATGATTAAATCCTTCGAATCCAACGATTCGAAGGATTTTAATCCAACGATCGAAGGAATATCCTTCGATCAAAAAAATGCTGGCAAGCCTATGGGGACCTTCCCCATAGGCTAACATTGACTTCGGTAGCTTTTAGCTGCCGAAGTAGGGGGTCGAAGTTTTTCTTAAAGAGACAGTACTTCGATTATCGAATGGTCGAATAGTCGAACGATTTTTAGTTCGAATCGTTCGATTCGAAGTCGAAGTAATAGTCGAAGGTCGAAGTAGCCCATTCGATTGTCGAAGTAGCCAAAAAAACACTTCGAGATTCGAAGTTTTTTTAATTCGAATCCTTCACTCGAGCTTTGTAAATGTGCCCCTTAGACTATGTAAAGCAAATAATTTTAATTTTAATAAATGGATTTCCCTTTTCTCTGTAATAATAAAACAGCGATGATGGTATCTAAGCTGAACAATCCTACTGGGTTTATTTCATTTTTAAATTATTTTTTAGTAGACAAAGTGTTCTGGATAACAGGTCCCATACCTGTATTAGTATGATGTAAGGGATCAGGCACACAGTGCTTGATTTTACACTTGGTGCTTGCCATGTGAAAATGCATTTTTTTGACAGCATCTCAGTAGGTTTCTAGTTAAAATGTCACGACTTCCACTGAACACAGGGGGTAACAGAGCATAGAACTAAGTACTAGTATAAAGTTTTATAGGTACCTTGTTTTCCTTGTTCCAGTACTGTCACCAGTGAACGAAACAGCCCCTACAACAGTCCCTGTATATTCCCACATATTAATTATATACCGTAATACACAAACGTCATGAATATGATTAAAATTATATCCTTATAAACTGTTACTAGTGATGTCATCAATTATAAACGGGGAGTAGTGATGTCATTTTTGTCACATGACTCACTAAAACTTGTGTATTATAATAAATAAAGTACCCATTGTTGGAAAATATGACGATATTAGAAGTTACCTCGGAGTTCCATGACATGTATAAAAGCCTGTATTCGGTCTCATGCTTTTATGTGGTCATGGAACTCCTTAGTGACTTACAATTATACAATAAGGGGTACTTTATTCACTATATAATATAAAATACAGGCTAGATAATGATGTCCAAATCCATGTCTCCAGATATGATTGCAAGATTTGTCAGTTATATTTGGTAAATCATAACACAGCACTATGGTCATTAAATTCTGCAAGTGTTAATAAAAGAAGAGGCACCACCTGCTAGATGAGGAAGGTGATCTAATTATCTGTAAACTCTATACAGATCTGTTTATACCCAAAGATAAATTCCACAATATCCGAGGAGATCTTAGAGTGTCAGGGCAATCCCAGAAAGTCCCAGTGTATTGTCCAAACCTGTTTCCACTAACATTCCACACCACACATTAAATAAATCCAAGGTACGGAGATTCATGGAATAAAATATCCATCATTTACCCAGGAAGTATGAATGTATATTTATATTAGTTCAGGAATCGGTTGATTCAAATAAAAATGTGCTTCTTCAAAAGAAATCATTTTCCCTTCAGAGGAGCAAGCTCTGCTTTGGTGCATATTTATAGCAGTGAGTCGGACATTTATATCTGAGCTGTCAAAAAGTATTGGTTGGAACAAAAATATGCTTGTAATAAAAATGCATTGTTTTGAAAAAAAGCAGAAACCACTGACTATTGGTTTCAAAGAAAACCAGAACAAGTGAAGAAGGTTGATTTAAAGCAGAAGGGATTAAATACCTTTGTAAAAAGTCATTTATCAATGGGCATGAGAGGTGGATGATGTCAGAAAATAGGCAGGTTACTAGGAATTTGCAAGTGGAATGTAGAAGAGAGTGTATGAGCTGGTTACATGTGTGCATGGGTGTAAATGTGTGCTGTGTCTGAGTAGTGTTTGACTGCAATGCCTGTGCAGATGTGTGTAAGTGGGTATGTGCAATTTATTTAGCAATGCTTTTATATTGGTGGCAAAACAATTTAATATTTGAATTATTTTAACAGACTGATCTATTAGTATATATCAGTAAATATTTAACCTGTTAAATCTTTTACTTGGGTGCCTTTTATGATGGTCTGTGTGCTCCCTCAAGGATCATCTGACAGCAAAAAATGCAGCTCTATCTGTGATAGGAAAAGGGTAAAAGTAAAAAAGGGAGCTTGTCTATTCATTGGCTGATGTACCCAAGCATGCTTGTCTGCCCTTGGTTAGTGTGTGAGCACAGTGAACCGTATAAACCAGGAGGTATCCCTTTTTTGCTTGAAATGGTAGTTTTTTTTATTTAGGATTATCCAAAGTTATATTTTTTTATGAAATCGGTTTATTTGGATGAAACAATGTTTTACATTTGGACTGTTTTATGCAATACATTTTTATAGAAACCTACAATATTCAGTACAGGTATGGGGGGGGGAGTTATCCAAAATGCTCGAGACCTGGGGTTTTCCGGATATCAGATCTTTCTGTATTTTGGATCTTCATACCTAAAATCTAGAAAATGTAAACATTACATAAGCCCAATAGACTGATTTACTTCTAGTAAGTATTCACTATATCTTAGTTTAGATCAAGTAGAAGGTATTGTTTTATTATTATAGAGAAAAAGAAATCCATTTTTAAAACTTGGATTATTTGGATAAAATTGAGTATATGGGAGGCAGCGTTTCCGTAATTCACTTTCTGGATAACGGGTTTCCGGATAACGGATCCCATACCTGTATATTGTTTGTTTAAGATGTAATTTCCATCATCCCACTTATATCCAAGGCACACACACAACTCACAAACACACTCACACACAGACATATACACACAAACACACATACAGTGTCATTAACACTCATAAACACATGTTCGTAATTAGTACCCCAAGCCACTGTATTAATTTATTGTGTGAAAAAGTACCCATAGCTCTGGAACAAATAACACTTATGATGACATTTACCTATGTTGCTATGTCAACTGACTTTTCTAACATTAATGAAGTATAATAAAAGTCATGCAGAGAAAATTTGCAAAAATATATATAAAATGTAGGTTTTGCATTTTTGACTAGACAGTTACTATGTTGCAAATTTTAACTGCACAAAGCTAATTTGTAAGGCCTTCTTAAAGGAGGCATATTCCTGAAAACTATAACATTTGAGAGGAGATCACTAAATACAGTACTTTCCTGGTTAATATAGCAAAAAGCTATATAAAATTATCTTCACTAAGAGTAAAAACATTCCACATAGAGAGTATTTTATCTATCAAATTTTATTACATTCTCCTTTAAGGTTTATGATTGTTTTTTCATTTTTCCTTTCTTGCAAGTAAAGTGGTCTGAACTGAAGAAGTTCAATATGTATAACTGACTCTATAAATTCAAAGCAAGAGCATGTGGGGTTTAGTTGAATAGACCCAACAGATATAAGGAATATCTTCTTATAAGAGGTGAGCCTGGTTTGTGTTAAAAACATTTTAAATAATATGGAAAAGTTTTGCATTGAAGACACAGATGAAAGAAAATAATTATTTGCATAGGGTCTGTGGGACCTAATATATATAATTAAATCTCTATATATCTCTATCTATATCTATATATATAATTAGGTAGTTATTTAAATGCCACAAAGAGGAGTATATTATGTCCCACAGCAATAGAATTCTTAACGAATCAGATAAAATTGAGCATAGGATTGGCCACACTGGGGATGACTTTGACGTAGTTGGCCATCTTAAATATATTACAATATACTGTATGGACAAACAATCCCTGTTTGGTTTAAAGGGTAAGGCATTTTTAGTAGCTTAAGGCACAAAATGTTTCAATGTCCTTAATATATTGATAAGACCCGAGGGCCTCTTGTACTTAATTAGTGGTGAGCACAACTTTCCCTTGTTTGTGTGTATATATATATATATATATATATATATATATATATATATATATATACACACACATATATATATATATATATATATATATATATATATATATATATATATATATATATATATATTAAGCTGCGGGATCCATAACAGACACTTATCTTCTCTTTAAGACATTTTATTTACATACAGGGGTGACCATTTCAGGATACAAAACAAATCAAAAAAATAACTCCTGCCCACTGGGCTCTACCTTCACACATGAAGAGTTCCCTTACTAAACTGGGCCCCTTGTGGACTACCTGTAAGTACCATAAGTTGGGGGTCACCTAGGGTTGCCACCTTTATGTCTGGCTGAGACCAGCCGGGGGTGGTCAGTGATGTCAGTGGGTGCGGCTATGATGTCAGTGGGCGGACCCGTGACATCAGTGGGCGGACCCGTGACATCAGTGGGCAGGCTATGACGCAGCGATCAGCGATTGGCTGACCGCCGTGTCAATCAAGGGAATCCCGCCCGGTTTTCCTTATTTGGAAAACCGTGCAGGATGTATAGACCCGGGCAGCCCCTCAAAATACCGGGCTGTCCGGGTCAAAACCAGACAGGTGGCAACCCTAGGGTCACCCCTGTACTCACTGTTCTCCTGGGGGATTGCTCAGCCTCCTGGCTTTTCTCAGACAGACTCTGTGTCACTAGGTCTCAGCTCTCTCTGCACCTTGCAGTGGCAAATGGCACCCCCAGCCCCTCTGGGAGTTCCTCCCACAGGCAGTATCCTTCCTGCTCTGTGTCCTACTCTGAGAGACCTTCCTAACAGGCTCACTAGAACTAAATACCTTTCCACAGAACAGCCTTCCTGTGGAAGGTGAGCGCCAATCTGTGAGCTGGACTACTGGATTGGAGTACCTGTTCTTTCCAGAATACTCCCAGCTTTCAGGACCTGGCCACCAAAGCCTTAAAACAGAGAACATATTCTCTGTCTATTAACACCCATCTTGGATATCTTAAAGGGAAAACACAGCTTTTCCCACATTGTTTTGGTCACTCTATCAAAATATATACATCCAGAATGTTCAGGACCTTTCTGAAATCAAGGATCTCTCTGTAATTTGGATTATCGTACTTTAAATCAGATGGAGGAAATTAGTAAACATTGAATAATCCCAATAAATTGGTTTTGCTTCCAATAACGATTAATTATATATTGGTTTGGATCAAGTAGAATGCTCTGTTTTATTATTACAGAGAAAAATGAAATCATTTTAAAAAATTTGGATTATTTGAATAAAATGGAGTCTGCGGGGGACAGCCTTGCCATAATTCGGAGCTACTTGGATAACAGGGTTCCAGATAATGGATCCCATATCTACATCTATATATATTTAATACACAAGAGCCATAAATATCCTGTAAATTATATTCTTATAATACACAAAAGCCATGAATATCTTGTAAATTATATCCTTATAAACGATGAGTACTGATGTCATCCGTTATAAACGGTGAGTAGTGATGTCATGTCTATCACATGACTCACTGAAACTTGTGTATTATAATAAATAAAGTACCCCTTGTTACAAAATATGAGGATATTAGAAGTTACCATGACCTGTATAAAAACATATAGTCATGAAACTCCTCGATAACTTATAATATCCTTATAGTTTACAATACGGAGTACTTAATTCACTATATAAACATTGCTTAGTGATGTCATCGGTTAAAATTGGAGCTTAGTGATCTCATTTCTGTCACATGACTCACTGAAACTTGTGTATTATAATTAATAAAGTACCGCCTGTCACAGAGGAGCTCCATGACTTGTATAAAAACACTCTGTCTTCGGCCTTGTGCTTTTATATGGTCATGGAACTGCTTGGTTACTTATAATATCTTTATATTTTACCATAGGGAGTACTTTATTCACTAAATATTGTCACTTTGTATATTGCTGCTGCACACTTAGAGCTCATTCCCTGCCCTTTTTATCCACTCACCATAAATATTTGTAATATTCATGGCTCCTTGTCGTCCACCTCCAAAACTATACAGGTTCATTAATATACAGTATTTAAGCGGATAAGCTTTACCATACTCACTAAGTAGTGGGAACTCCATTTATGGACTTCATATTGAATGGAGGATTATCGGTGAACAAGCACAAGGAGGTGGAAAGTCCTCTCCATTAGCTGGCAACAAGCAGCCTACTTGTAAACCTTTAGATCTTAGGAAACACTGGGATTAAGCAAATCTTTATTGTTCCCATGGGGGCTTTTACAGGGTTGTAAACTGCCTGAAGAAGGAAAGTGAGAAACACAGAGCAGCCAATTGCATGCATACCGCCACAGTTTGCTTTGAAGGATTTTAATCCATCGATCGAAGGATTTTCCTTCGATCAGAAAATTGTTAGGAAGCCTATGAGGAACTTCCCCATAGGCTAACATTGGCTTCGGTAGGTTTTATTTGCCGAAGTAGGGGGTTGAAGTATTTTTTAAAGAGACAGTACTTTGACTATCGAATGGTCGAATAGTCGAACGATTTTTACTTCAAATCGTTCGATTCGAAGTCGTAGTCGAAGGTCGAAGTAGCCTATTCGATGGTCGAAGTAGCCATATTCGACCATTCGAAATTCAAAGTATTTTATTCTTCTATTCCTTTACTCGAGCTAAGTAAATGGGCCCTCAGTGTTGTAAGGTTGAAAATGTGGTGATGAATGGCTCACATTTTGGCAAAAATATTCAATAATCTTTTATCTCCACATTACAAATATGTGTGTGAAACAACCCACCTAGAAAAGTGGGGCCCCTTCAGAATTGAGGAAATTGTACAATTATATTTGGGCATAGTGGAAAGCACTGCTGCCCTGCAGCTCTGAGGTCCTTGGCTTGACTCCAGCAAATGGTCTTTCTCTAAGGAGTATGTATATTCTTCCTGTGTCTGTGTACGTTTCCTTCTAATACTCTGCTTTCCTCCCACACTAGAAAAACATACAAAAAGATAAATCAGCTCCTGACAAAAATGACTGTGTGTGAATGTGATAGGGTCCTTATACTGTGAGCTCCGCTGGGGCAGAGGGACTGATGTAGAATCATATAATAATGGCTTTGTAAAAATAAAGGATAATGATAATAAAAAATAATAAAGTTATCTCTCAGTCACCAAAAACAGAAGGTTAAGAATCATATTATGAAAACTTCTTGGGGGAGGGACTGAAGAGGGTATGTTTTTGTGTGGCTTGCTTGCTGCATATGCATCACAGAAAGCATTAAAGGGGAACTCCGGTTTCCAAACCAGAATTTGATAAAGAGGCCAACATAACAGAAACCCCTAATATACCCATGACAGTTACCTGTTTTTTCAAAAAGTATGAATAAATGCCATTTTCTATGCTGAAATCCAACAGTAGTTCTCTTTCTGCATCATTTGAAATCCTGGCAGGGAAGGAGGAACTAAAACACTGATGTTACAAATTGTAACAACTTCTCCGCAGCTGGCAAGAACTACATAACCCACAATGCATTGCACTATGATGTTCCGTTCCTTATTGAAATCACATGTGCAGGGAATTGTGGGGTTTGGAGGATGCAGGCTAAGGACAGCTGGCTGTTGATACAAAGTAACAGTAGTCGGCCAGCCGAGCAAAGTAGTCAGAGATCAGCAGAAAAGCAGGGGGCTAGGCTTAGGGAACTGTTATAAACCATTAAAAATCATGAAAAGTCTACATATTTTTTAATTGATGTATATTACAAAGTTGCTTGAAATTCTGTTTACTTTTCAAAAAGCTTAAGCAAAGCTTTTGTGGAGTTCCCCTTTAAGAATGTGCCCATCTGCCTCAGGGTACAAATTCTGGAAAGACCACAGCCCCCTGGCTCCCCTGGTTTTGACACCTATGGTCAACAATAGGTATAATGAACTTATTTAGAGGTACATTTTAAGAGGTAATCCTTCTCCCATGTGTATATAGGACATACATGTTTTATTATATGATATTGACCTAGGGTTGCCACCTGGTCTGTATTTTACCTGCCTGGCCAGTAAAAATGATGGTTCATCCCAATGTTATTAATAGGGAAAAAAGATAAATATATATTTTTTTCCAGAAAAGGTGGCAACCCTATATTGCCCCCAAAACTATTAATAGACAGTGAGTGAGAAAAATAGCATGCACTGAACCACCAACTAGCTGATTTTTATCTCCATTTGGATGTGAGAAGAGCATTAAAACGCTACCACCCTGGAAATATTACTTTAAACCATCACACAATGACAATCAATACTAGGCTAATTTACAATGGGACACTGTGCCAGATTTATCTTGAAATTTTTATTATAGCAGTACTCCTATAAAATGTAATCCAGAAAACTGTTATCAAGAAAGCTCCAAATTACAGGAAGATCATCTCCCATAGACTCCATGAAACTTCTAATCTTTAACAATTATTTCCTATTTTCCTCTGTTATAATAAAACAACACTTCGTTCTTGATCCCTACTAAGATATAATTCATCTTTATGGGAGACAAAACAATCCTACTAGGTTTAATTTATGTTTACATGATTTTTTTAGTATGGTTCCATATCTGTAATTCTAATAGTGTATCCAAGTAAATAATGAGGGAATGTTAAAGGAATTGTTCAGTATAAAAATAAAAACTTGGTAAATAGCTAGTCTGTGCAAAATAAAAAATGTTTTCAATAGTTACTTAGCCAAATTTGTAATCTTTAAAGGCTGGAGTGACTGGATGTGTAACATAATAGCCAGTTCCTGCTTCACAGCTCTCTTGCTTTCCATTGATTGGTTACCAGGCAGAACCCAATCAGTGACTTGACGGGGGGCCACATGGGTCATAACTTTTTGCATTTGATGACCTGAATGCTACGGATCAATTGCAAAATCACTGAACAGTTATGTCCCATGTGGCCCCCCCTTAAAGTCGCTGACTTAAGGTGGCCATACACTATACGATCCTCTGGTTTGGCAGGGTCACCAAACGAGCAGAACTTATATGCGAACGATCGGATTACAATACTACGAATGGGCTCCGAAGGGTTGTAGGACTCCATCGGCTAGCCTGGATCGTACAAAAAAAGCAAACTTGAACGATCGATATCTGCTCGATTTTTGGCCTGATACCGATCGGGAGAACTCGTCGCGAGCCCCCACACATGGACAAATAAGATGCCGAATCAGTCTAAAGGACCGATATCGGCAGCTTTAATTTGCCCGTGTGTGGCCAACTTAAAGGAAAACTATACCCCCAAAATGAACACCTAAGCAACAGATTATATCAAATTAAGTGGTATATTAAAGAATATATTTAAGTAAATCTTGCCCTTTTACATCTCTTGCCTTGAGCCACCATTTCATGATGGTCTGTGTCCTGCCTCAGAGATCACCTGACCAGAAATACTTCAACTCTAACTGTAACAGGAAGAAGTGTGGGAGAAAAAGACAGAACTCTGTTCGTTAATTGGCTCATGTGACCTAACATTTATAGTTTGTTTGTGTGCATGATGAATTGTACGACCCCAAGGGGCGGCCCTTATTCTTTAAAATGTAAATTTTCTATTTATGATACCCAATGGCGCACACTACTAAAAAAGTATATTAATTTGAAAATTGTTTATTTACATGATGCAGGGTTTTATATATGAGCTGTTTTATGCAATATATTTTTACAGACAGCAATATTGTTCGAGTTGTATAGTTTTCCTTTAACTCAGAGTTGGAGCGCTGAAAAGCAGGAAGTAGTGTTCTGGCTATTATGTTAAGACATCCAGTCACTTCGCCTTTATTCATTACATTTTTGGATAAGCAACTATATTAGAAACATTTTTTATTTTGCATTTATCTATTTACCCAGTTTTTATTTTTACAATGAAATGTTCCTTTAAGCTAGGTTCGGGAAAGCATCTCTAAAGAAACATGTTTAAAGAGATCATTGAAAGGATAAAATATCTGAGCAAAGTCTAATGCAACATGGAAGGAAATTCCAGAGAAGCAAAGTCTTGAATACACTATGTGAAGGGGGAATAAGTGAACTAGCGGAATAGATTGTTTGAAAGTAAAATGAGTGATTTGGTGAAGAATTCAAAGATACAAGGCGGTGAGGAAAAGTTGTGAGCTGCTTTGGATGACAAGGGTCAACATTTCATTTCATCCTTAGATGTAGCGAAGAAAATGTTGGTGGAGTTATAGGGCAGAGGATTAGCCTGGCAGCAGCATTTGTCATTGACTGGAAAAGTGATAATTTCTGGAGAGGTTGGCCAATCAGTTGAGTGTTGCATTATGTAATATGGTGCTTATGTAATGAACAGTCAATTTCTGACACCACAGGTTTTTTTTTTACTTATAAGGGGGCCCTCACCATCAATGGCTTTTTATAATTTGTGGAGGGTTTACAGTTTTTAGCGCTGATATTTGTGTGGTCTTTTAACTGTGGTGTGGGGTTGGGCGGTATCTGCGGTGGGACTTGAGGGTTGTAGTGGGCCGGCCCAGGGGGCTCAGAATGTTTTGTTGTAACTGTGGTGTGGGCGGTATCTGGGGTGGGTCTTGGAGGGTAGGGTCGGCAGGGCCCAGGGTTCTCCGAAAATTTTGTATGTTGTATGGGACCTTGTAATTTCTAATGGCGGCCCTGAGTGTAACAGAGGCTTTTAGGAAGATGTGAGTGTTGGGGGGCAGAGGGCCCTTTCTGTTTTGGACAAGTTTAATTTATGAAATCTCAGTTAAGATTAGGAGAGGAGTTTGAGTATCATGAGAATATGGATGGTATTAGAAACCATATCAATTGATTATGTGACAGCATAAACAACCCCCCACCTGATCCACCACTGGTTGTACTCAAAGGGAGGGCAGGTGGGTGGAATGATGCTGCTTGGATTCCAGCAGGTAATTGGGACTGCTTCTTTCTCCTACTTTCCCACTACTACCTTTCCCTTTCCACTTCCTGCATGAAATCCCCCCTCCTACCAAGCCTAACCTTCTCCTATTAACCCCCTCTGCTCCTCCTGACCTTTCTAGCACCATCAAGACTCCTGCCCCCTTAATGGTATGGAGCCCCCTCAATCCAAGACAACAAACTTTGGTGCCAGTGACACTAAAAACTAATGTGTTACTTTCTGTATTTTATTTTAAAATTTCTAACATGCAGTAGTGTATATATATCAAGCAACGAATGATTGTTAATGCACTCCCAATTTAGCAGAATATAGCTCAGGTGCATCCAAGAGAAATCAATATTCATATGAAAAAAGTAGTATTCATGGGATCTGCTAAGAGGACCAAAACTCATGTCTTGAGAAAGTTGCCAATTTAAATAATTTGTTTTTTACTCATTTATTTTTCACTTTGTTTAACTTCGGAAAATGAAACAATGTGCATGTTTTCCCACCAGCGATTTACTTTATTGCCAGTGGGAAAGCATTTTCAGGAGAAATGTTGCCCATGGTAGTGCAGATTTAACCAAAGGCAAATCTCCTCATCTGCCATGCATCGGGTGCATTAGCAACAATTCTATGTGCACTAGCAACACACATATCCTGGAAGATATTTAATTACTGAGCAATTTAGAAATCTGATGGACCATTGATCTAGGATTAACTGATTGGTTGTCTCAAGTGTCTTTGCACAAGTAGATTTCATGTTAAGAATTCAGTATTAAAAAATAAATCAGGTATTAAAAAGGCCAGCTTTAGACAAATATAAAGGAAAAATAAAACAAAATGATGGTCCTTTCTTTGCAATTTCTAAAAGAAAAGCAAAGACGAGTAAACATGAAAATTTGGCATCACTTTAAATGGCTGATATGCTAATTTCAACCTATTTTTAAGGGCTGTTAAGTTTCTCTCCTATCTTAAATCGGGTGAAATTTATCAAGGGAGGAGGATAATTTTTATAGCACCAGCACCTTACTGTTGCTATGGTAACAGGAATAGTTCAGTGAAATAAACTACTTTTCTCAGTTCTTATAAACAAATAAGGGATTTGTGGAGATATGTCAGAAAAACAATTAGAGCATGTGTTAACCTAGGACTGTTTGTCAGATGTATAGTTCTAAAGGTGTTGTGAACTACAGCACCCAGCATTCTTATCAATGTTATTTACTAGATTTGTAGCTCATCCCTAGGCTGTAGGAGTCATATCTGTCTAGGGACCTTTTTGTTGTTTTGATATTTATTGCACTGATTGCAAGTCTTTCATGTAATCTCCAGCTGCAAAGCATATTTCTTGAAGAGCAAGAAGAGGAAAGAGTACCTCCCAGGACCAATAAAAAGTGACTTTTTCATACACTGTGATGGCTGCTTTTGGCGATGTCGCCAAACAAGAAGCTCTCGCCGTGATATGCCCACATTGAGGTGGGCGATATCAGGCTGATCCGATCGAGGGCCCTAGGGCCCAACAATTGGATCAGAATGGAGGCAATACAGGTGGTCAGATCGCATCAACGAACATGCGGCCGCTATCCAACGGGATTTTTAACCCTGCCCGATCATCTGCCAACTTTCCCAGATTTGGGGAAGCCCGTCTGAGGGCCCCGCACACTGGCCAATAAGCTGCCGACTCTGTCATCAGCATATCGGCCCATGTATGGGGCCCTAAGGCTTGCAGGAATATAATTTTAACATATTGTGGAATACTAAGAACTGATTCCTAATATGGCCATCTTTCCTAATCACCGCCCTGTTTTCGTACAGGAGGGGTAGGAGAATTGGTGATCTTATCAAACCTAGGACCCAACAGCGGTGGGGAGGTGGTATTCCTATTTCATTACATTCTAATGTTACTTTTCTGTGGAAGAATTATAGCCACTGTAGTGGCATCATTCCAGGCAATACGGTCACACATCCACAACACAATATTCATGTGTAACAGCAGTGATTTGGTTTACTATATTAAATGCCCATGCAGTCCAGCTTATGTGGGCCAGACCACTAGACCCATGAAAATTAGGCTGAATGAGCATACATCTAATATATATGTAAATCAACTGCCTATGACACCTGTGAATTCAACTGGAAATAGGGAAAAAGATTTGGCAAAGACAGAATAAAAGAAAGGAAACTTTGTTGGAGAGTTGGGTTGCCACCTTTTTATTTTGCTGAAAATGGGCAGGGGAAGGCTGACCAGTGATGGGGGGTGGCCAGTGACATTGGGGGGGGAAGGGCAGGTGATGTAGGGAGGCGGGGTGGGTAATGTCAGGGCCGGGACTGATGACATAGCAACAGTGATTGCTATTTCTTTTTTTACAGATAAGAAAACAGCTTTGATTATTCTTCAGGGACAGGTAATTCTTTTTCACTTCCCCTCCCTATTCATGTAGGGTTAGATTAATTCCTAAATTGCAACTTGCTTAATTTATACTAGTAACATGGGGTTCTTCCAATGTTTATCAAGTATTTTAATTTGAGATCCTTTCTGGAGTTCTTTCTCTAGGTAACTTTGCACTAATTGAATTCACCATGGACTCCTTATGGTGGTTATTTTACCACACAGACTTCTTTATGGATGATTCTCTTGGACTAAAATTTTTCATGCGAATTTCCTTAATTTCTTGCCTTATAAATATCCTCTGCAATCCTGATCCACTATGCTTGACAAAAAGGGTGGTACCCTGAAACATTGCACTTGTGCATTATGAAAACTGCAAGGGCTTGTCCAGCAAGTGAACTGGTGAACTCTTATTTATTGTATAAATATGACTATAAAGATTTTAATTCATCCAGGTCATGGTATATCTAATATAGATCAATCTAAAAACAACTGGAATTGCTGAGTAATCATCCAAGCAGCTTCTTCAGTTCAACTGACTGGTGTGGGAAGTACTCGGCATATCCAATAATCCAATCACAATGGCACAATTGTAACTCTTCAAAGAGGTGACATCTGATATTTACAGAGGTGTTGATTCAGTGTAGTTATTGTGATAGGATTATCCAATGTGTCATGCAACTCCTAGAAACAGGTGTTACTTGTGAGAGTTGCATGAATGGATGTATCTGGAGGTTGCCAAACCCTCTATCACTGCACCAAGCCACATTATTGGGTGTGTTAAGGGTGTATGATTGCTTCTCCTGTTTGAGTTTCTATTTGTATCTATCAGGACTTAATGCAAAGAAATGAGACTAACTGGATACAATTCATGGTCAGGAGTTGACCCTCCATTAAAGAAGCACATGTTATACATTTCTAGACCCATGTTAGCCTTAACCTGAGCATGATAATATATATACCCGAGCATGGCGTCACTGGAGGAGGAAGGATGGTCATGAGGTGAGTATATAAACAGCATGGCAATCACTTTCAGCATCAGAAGTTGGATTGGAACAGGGCAGAGATGGTAGGGAAGGGGCTTTACTGCTAGTAGCCCACCCACAAACCTCTGCAGGGGGAAATAGGTGAGCCAAAACACAGACACTGTCACGGATTAGGTAAGGGGCGCTGCAGAGACTGAAGGGAGAAGGCGAGTCCTTTAGGCAGGGACTGGCTATGTCCACAGAAGGGAAAGGCAGGAACAGGGAGACAAGGGCGCAGTCAAACTGGAACAGTCGCAGAGTGAAGCAGGACGGAGCAGGCGAAGGTCAGGACCAGACTGGACAGGACAATGAGGATGTAGATCGGGGGCAGACTAAGAGGATGAGACTGGACGGTGTGGGCACAGATTTGGGGGACAGGACAGGATACAGAAGGAGCAGAAGGAGACTGGATAGCAAGATAGCAGGGGAGGACTAGATAGCAGGATAGGACTGAATAGCAACAGAGCAGGAGAGGACTGATTAGCAAGAGAGCAAAAGAGGACTGAATAGCAGGAGAGCAGACAGAGACAGGAGCAGAATAGCAAGAGGAGCGGATAGCACTGGAGAGTGAAAGAGAGAGACAAGGGAAGCTATAGGACAGGGTTCAAAGCAGAACAGGACAGGAAGCCGGAACAGGCAAGGCAAGGTCGGAACAAGATGAAGTCAGTGAAAGGTACAAGGTGGAATAGGAAATGAGAACAGGCAAGGGTCAGATCGAGGTCAAGGCTGGGAAGGCACAAGATAGGGTAAAGCAAGATAACACTAGACAGGGACAGGCAGACCAAGGCAAGGAGGAATAACAAGGGAAAATGACAAGAGCTTGGAAAACCTAGTTAGGGGCGCTGCTGCAGTACTAGGGAGACAATGTAATGCTCCGGCAAGGAGTGTACTAAGGACTGCCCTTAAATAGGGCAGAGTTAGTCCTGATTGGCTGATTGCAACTACTCAGGCAGCAGCTGGGTTGGGGCTGTAGAGGCCAATCAGGCTGCAGCTGGGCTGGGGCTGCAGAGGCCAGGCAACACATAGCGAGCGACCCTACAGGCTGCTCACCTGGCCAAATGGTTAAGGCATCGAGCCAGAAACCCAAAGGTCCCTGGCTCGAATCCCAGCAATTTGACAGATACCTAGTCCTTGTCCGGAGAGTTGAATGTCTAGACCAGCTACATTCGGCTCACTACAATCTGTGGGGCATTGTAGAGAATGTCAAGTGGCCTACAAAAATTACTTGAGTATTAAAGGGTGAATTTTCTCCCTCTAGTCAATATCATTAAATATGATAGCAAGAGAAAGTCTTTTATTTTTTAAACACAAAGGAAACATCTAACCTCAGACAGGCAAATTATCTGGAGAATTCCTATCGCATTTAATAATGACATTTTTACTAAAGTAAAACAATAAAAAACAAATGGAGAAAGCTGAAAATTGTAATAAAAATGCTATCAAATAAAATGTATCAGAAATCCTAGACTTCACTTTCCAGAAAACTGGTAAATGTCCAAGAAGAGAGAATTTCTCTTCAATCAAAAGGTTGGCTTGAACTTTTTTTATGCAGAAAAGCAAAAAAAAAGCAATCAAATATCTTTCCTTGCACCATCAAGGTTTTGGGTTAGCGATGTTGGATACCCCATTATTTCTTCTAATTCAAATCACACCAACATTTATACAGTTATAATAACAACAGTAAACAAATATGTTGTTTGATAAAAGGTAAAAATGAGCACAAGGGGTATCACAACCTTAATTTACTGAAGGGGACTAATATATTCCAGAGACACTTTGCTATGAGAATTTCTGTGGTACTTAGAGGGTTTCACAAAAGATATGGTATTGATTTAAGACAGTGTCCAGGCACAGGGAACCAGGGACCTCTCTCTGATTATGATTAGAATCATAATTTATAATATAATAGGAGGTTTGTGAAGCCATTTTCTTTTTCAGGTTAATGGGCTTTTGTTGAACAGTGAAAGAAAGAAAAGATAACTCTTCTAGGCAGTTTTAAGAAGTTTAAAAGGATTTCTAATCATAGACTTCCTTTGAATTATTGCAGTCGGTTAATTAGCTGGGGATGTGTCATTGTTTGAGTTGGAGAGGTGGGACTAGGAGATGAGCTGCATCGCAGTACATGGCAGAGATTTCACAATGGAATTATCTTAGGAATGATGAGGGTGAATGAGCTAAAGATAAATGGATATTAATGTGTGCTAAGGTTTGATTTGCAGGCATAATGGAAATCTAAACCATGTTGAGATTCTCAGATGTATAATTCTGGCATTTGAAATAAGCTATTTATCATGGGAAACTGCCTGAACAACCATAAAGAATGGTGCCAGGACTTGCTCAGGTTACTTGGGAAACTTTTTCATAGACATTTATATATATGTTCCAGAGTGATTTTCACTTGACTAATATCCCTCAGGTAACATAAATGGTAGTAGCCATTGCAATACTGACAACAAATTCTTGGGTTACTATTAGAGTTGCAGATAGTGTTGCCCAAGGAGGAAACAGGGGTTGGAGCATATGTAGGGCAGGTACTGAGACAAGGTACCAATGGGTTTACAAAGTTTGTTGTCAAATTCCAGGCAAAGATCAGGGCTGCCATTATTAGGGAGTGTCAGAATAACAAGCCAAAATCATAGGAACAGGCAGCCCAAAATAGGTAACTATCGTTGGCATTGATGGTCTTTAAATCTTGGATTTTCCCATCATATGGGTTAGCTGAGTTTCTGATGCTGCACTGGTTAAGGCACAGTTACAATAAATTGTTTTATGATACAATGCAGCTGCCAGTAATGGATTAACAACTAGAGAAACCGGGGTGTGCATGTGAAATGTACAACAAACGTTTATAATGCATAAACATTCTTGTACAATGCATAAACATACAGTGCTTCTATAATGTATTTTATGTGAATTTTGCCAAAGGCATATACCAGTGAATGAAATAAGTGAAATAATGCACACCCCACACACACAGGCTTTACCTTTCTGCACAGTGTTAGCTATGAATGTATTATATTATATAATTGAATCCATAAAGCCAGCAAACATAAGTTTGAGTGTGTCCCAATATAAACACTTTTTTTCTGGTTTTCATTTTAAAAAAGAAGTGTGGGCAAAATAGCTACAAATTAGGTTCTCGCATGCTGCCAAGTAAGAACTGACAATAAAAATTATGGGATGATGATTATCGTAAGGTTGGAATTACCCATTCTTTTGCTTTAGAGAATTACATGGGTTGGTTTTCACGGCCGTTGATTTTTTTTTACAAAGAAGACACCATGAACCAGTATATTAAAATTGTGATATATATTTCATATTTTAAATTGTACTAGGTGCCATTTTAGCATCATCACAAACTCTGAAAGTACAATGTATTTGTTTTCATTGTTCATTTATAAAAGAGTTTTTTAGCAGAGATGTCCATATTTGAAAATGAAGCTGGGTAGAAGATAATACAAATAATGTAGAATGCATCCTTTTTATTGGACTGGCATATAATATGCTTGAAATTGCAAGCTTTAAAATCTTGCAGGGTTCTTCTTCAACTAAAAAATCATTTTCTACCTGAATAAGAACCCTGTGAGGTTTGAAAGCTTGTAATTTCAACCATATGTTGGACCAATAAAATCTATAATTTAGCCACTTTTTCTCCTTTCTACTTGTGTTCAGAACAAATTGATAATCACTTTTCACATGCTTTCAACATTTATCTACAGCCTTGCCCTTTCCTTAAAATTTGCTACCATATAACTTCATCCTTGCCATGGCTTTCTGGTCTTTAGATGCTAAATCAAAACATGACAGTTTCAAAAATCCCTATGATACCGAATACTAGCCAGCCCTTATTGGAACAGCTTTGCAACTGATCAAGCCATTTTATCATCTGGTTTAGGTGTTGGTACTACTTATTATATAAGTCCTAATACCCTACCAATGCAGCATATCTGCTTGTGGAATATAATTCAAAATTATGGATTTGGTACATTTTGGTACTAGACTTTCCCCTTTGGTGGTGTTTCTTTTTATACATTTTCTGTCCTGTCTAGTAGTGTTTTATAGCAGATGCCTGGACAGATGTCTCTGGAGATATATTCACCAACATAATAAATTCACTTAGACTTTAAAGGGCCAGTATATGTTAAAAAGTGGAATTGTTTTGCACATTTAAATATGATATTCTATTCACTTGGTCTCATAATATTTGCTTTAGAGTACTTTTTATAATTAAGTATGTAACTTATAGTGGCTGCTGTTCAGTAAGAACTGTGCATAGAAGAAAACACACTTTTAGAATAGCACATTCTTAGTGGACATAAACATGGGACAAATGCCATTCATAGCTCTCTAAATACCGATAGGATGACAATCGTAAAAAAATTTACTTAAGGGGGAAGTGGCTAACGCTGCCGAAAATGCTCCAGAGTGACGTCATTTCGGCACTTTGCCGATTAACTAAAGGATAGACTCTGGCGCAACTTCGCACTCTAACAGCAGGCGAATTTTCGCTCTGGCGAAAGAGCATTACTACGCAAATTCACTACGTTTTTGATTTTACTGACCACTACCTCTATCACCAGACTTGCCTTCACCACCTCAGACCAGGCGAAGTGCAATAGAGTAGATAAGAGTTCCTCAAAATAAAGTTGAAAATTTTTCTAAGTCCCCAAACAACACTGGCATCTTTTCCTTTTTACAGGGTGATAGGCTGAAAAAGATCACATTTTTTGGGGGGTATCCTCCTTCCCCCTATGTTTGATAACATATGGCACCTAAACTAAACTGTGGGCACATGTGTAGGGCAATAAAACACCTCTATATAATTTTATTAAGGTTCCCTGGCCTTGTGTAGTGTAATGTATTTGCTGCAGCATATATGGCCATTGTACTTTAACTGCACGTCGTATGCAAATTAGCCAACACAAGCGTAACTTCGAACTGCTGAGCGTATTTTCGCTAGCGCAACTTTGCCAGCGTTCAGTACCCTGTGCGCAACTTCGGATCTTCGTGAATTAGCGTTGTCCAGGCAAATTTACGCCTGGCGAAGTATTGCGAATTTTCGCCTGTTAGTGAATTTGCCCCTAGGTTCGTATTATGTTGTGTGATCGAGAAGAAGAGAATTGAGAAATCACATTTATTTATAGTTTGTAGTTTAATATACATTCCTTAGTAATACTTATAATATATTATTAGTAGTAGTATTAGTATTATTATAGTAGTATAATATTATTAATATTAGAAATATTTTAGGAATGTTTTACAGTCTACTATAAGAAAGTGCCAAAGTTCTACCAAAATAACTTCAAGATCAATATCCTAAATAATGATGTTCATTTAAATTTAATAGGACATTATAGGTAGTTTATGTGTAGATATTTAGCAGCTTCTTATGGGTGTGAATTTTCATGACGGCAGCCTTTTCTAGAGACAAGAGAGTCTGGACTCAAATATCCAGAAACAGGTCAGATACAGAGGCATTGCCAAGGATCAGAAATGTCAAGCAATCAAGTGTTAACCTAGAGGTGTACAGCCAAATTCCACTAGCACACTAGAATCACAAAATAAAAGAAACTCATACAAAATATATATATATATATATGTATATATTCTTCTTTTATAAGATGTTATGTGGTTACCCTTCTTAACATAACCATCTAGACTAAGCTCTTTGTTCTTAAAAGCTGTTGGAGAGGCATCAGCCATCAGACTATATAGAGAACATGACAGCTCAAAGGAACATTGCATTAACTGTTGTTTATAATATTAATAATCTTGCTAACTCTGCTTTTCTGTTAATTTCCAGTAGCCTTCATCTTTACAATATGTCTTTTCATTCTTCATTCTTTGTGTAGCATTATTTTCTTCAGTAAAGTGGATTTTTTACTTATTATTTGATTAAAAACTTTCATTTTTAATCCAACCCCACTACCACCAAAGGCCTGTTTCTTTTTCAGACTCAGTGCGGGCTTAGATTCATTCTCAGTATGTGCATGATGGTTAATTTTTTGGAATAATTGTGTTTTATAAAGGTGAAAAGAGGTACTTTACTGGAAACTCTAAGAAATTATAAATTATGAATATTTAAGCATTCTTTATATTATGTTCCTTAGAAAGAAACAGAAGTAATCTTGAAACCACTAATTATAAACCTTTTTCCTTAGTGAGTATAAAAGTCACATTTAGATTTATTGGTCCCAAGATTTAAATAATTTCAGGCAATGTAAGGCACTAGAAATAGTGAACTGCGAGTATAATTTTCTTGCAGTTTACAATCTAATTAAGCCAGCATAACTGCTGCATCAGTGCAAAATATGCACACTACAGATTATGGCTTCTGTTTACTAAACAGCGGTAAATGGATCCATTTTTTTCCAAAAGTTATCGCTGAGAATATTTTCCCATTTGCCATGACGAAGTTTACTAAACGTCGATCACTGCCGTTAACTACACTAACGTACGAGCTTACGTTATCGTTAATTTCAGCGGTTTCTAATTTTCTGGCAACAAAATGAGTTTGCAAATATTTATGCTATAAAATAGTCTTGTTTTATGGGGTTTATTATTGCATTTTAACTGACGCATTTGTGGCCAGATATGCATCTTCAAAAGTGATGAGCTTCATTGAGCGATTGTGAAGATACCGTCAACAACATAATAAACACCTTTTATCCATTCAAACATGTATGCATAATATAAATCCACATATCAATCCATACATTCACAAGCCTTACCCCCTGCCAATAGAATCATATAAACAAAAAATCATAAACAAGTTTTACCAATCTGTTTGCACAGTTTAATCTAGAAAATCACAATGAAATTGAACCCCCTGCCAATAGAATCATAAATTTACAGAAATCAAATATTTACAGCCAATAGACACCTGTCATTTCACACAAGAAAGCCCACTGATTGATTGGATATGTCCTGCCCCTGAGAATTTTCTGGTGAAAGCGTATTTAACCGCCACTTCAAAGTTTGCGATAAATTATTACGAATATTATGGTGACGTTTTTGTCTTTAGGCCACTTCAGTGAACAGTAAACCTGTCTATAAGTCATTATATTGCATTAATTTCAGTGAATGCGATAAGTGGCGATCAAATAATTATATGACAAAATATTTGCAAGTTTATGTTTCTCGCCATTTAGGAAACTAGCGATAGCATATTTTGTGATAAAATTTACCGCGCTTTAGTAAGCGGACGCCTATGAGCTTAGTTGTTCTGTTGCCCCCTACATTGTAAAGATTTGGATTCATTTTAATCTTTGGAGTACAGGTTGTGGGTCTTCCCCCTTAGACTGCAAATACTGTTGTTTAGTTCTTCATTTCTGTGCCAACTCTGTTGCCCATGTTCCCTGCCAGCTTATGATTAATGATCCAATAAAGTGCAAACACTACAGGTTTATTTCCTTGTTTATTAAAAGTGCAGGTCAGATTTTCTTTGGAATGCCAACATGCTGCTTTTCCTTTTTAGATTGCAAGCCCAGTGTACCATAAAAACAAGCACAATGCATCAAAACTGACTGATATGCTCCCAACTATACAACATTTATCAAGACTGAGCTAAATTAAGTGCAATATTTGGTTCTATTCTGCCAGAATCCACATTTCTCCTGTATATCTCAATCTTTAACCCACTATGCCTCATTTTTGCAGCAAATAATGCAATTTCTGTGTGAGCAAAGACACAGTGAATGAAGACTGTCCAGCTGCAAAAGTACTAAAACACCAAGGTGTAGTGAAAATGACTCCATGCACCTGAAGAGTGGCTTCACATCATGCTTGATCTATGATGCCAAGCCTTGCCATGCCAGGGTAAGAGCACAGGACAACACACTACAATTCTGCATAGAAACAGGTATATCTGACAGAGCTTGCATAGGGGTATCGTTACAATGAAGCATGTAACAATATGCCCCAAATAACTTTCAGTATTACCTGTCCAAATTAAAAAATTAGGATATGCACCACCTTCACAAATGAAACTTGTAGAGGCACACTTGGGGAAAAATAAACTGGTTTCCACATAGATGAACATAGGGATAACTTTAATTACAGTCATCACTCACCTGTATAGTGGTTATAACAGGACACTGGTCACTGGGCCCGCCTGGTACCTATTTTACTGTTTTGCCTCTTCAGGCCAAGGGCTCTGTACTGTACAGACTGCAGGCACAGGGGTCAGCTTTGTGTTGAGGTTGTAGAACCTACTTAACCTAGTTCCGCTTTCTCCGTTGAGGCAAGGTTTTGCCAAGGCACTGGCCCCTTTATAAATCTTTGCTGGAGCCTCAATTGCTTAACCAACTGGCCAATCATGTATTCTCATCATCTACAGTGAGCTCCACAGATCTGACCTATCACTTGCTACCCTAACTCTCCTCTACCAATGACACCTCACTTAGGTGACAAGCCTCAGTCTCCCTGGCAACATTAATTTATCTTTAGCTAAATAGGAAGTGGCACACTATTCTCCCCCTTATAAAGCCTCCCTCTAGGCTCTCCCTATAAGAGCTACTGAGGGGAACCTGCTCTAGAACCTCCTCAGAGGATGCCCCCTCAACATCGCCCATTTAGGTGTTCATACTTTATCCACCTTTCTTTAAACCACTGTTTTATTGCCTTGTGTATATTTGTCTATGTACTGTAACGTAATTAATGTATAAAATCAAATTGTTAATAAAATACTTTACAATGTATTTACTGCCTAGTATTGTCCAAATAAGAACTTACAACAGTAGTTTTTAGCTAATTCTCTTGTTATCCAGCTGCTCTATGCAACGTGCCAGGGCTCAAAATTACTTTGGACCCAAACTCTTTGGAAATCAAAAGAATGAAGTGTGATCTTCTGTGGTTCCTAGTAGTTAGTTTGCTGGTGGCTTTGGGTGGAAACGGTGACCTTTTGCAGTGGCCCAGAGGATTTGGGACACTTAGAAGAATGCTTGTCTCCAGACATATTAGTTTTGATGGAGGCCGTATTGTTTTAGGGTGGATAGGTTAACATTATTGCAACTCAGTTTTTTACAGTCATGCTCAGGTTTACAAAAAAGTTTTAAAAATCCTGTTTGGAAGAATAAAATATGTAAATAAACATGAACTCTGAAAACAAACAGGCCTGCTATCACTCTCATTGAAGTCTACAAATCAGGTTGGCTATTGATACAATATCCCAACCATGACTACATGGCACCCGTTGCCTCTCAGCAATTCCACGACTGCCAGTCTAATCTATGTAATTTCTTGAAAATTTGTCTTAAGAGATATGCAGTCAGATGTCCACAGACCTGTTAGTTTGCTGACCAGGTCCAAGACAAGATATTACAGCATTTGGTCACCTTTTTCTGTGGGGTTCTGATAAAGCTGTAAGTTCAAATGTCCTTCTAGTTTTTGGAACTGAACCTGTTGTTGTGGACAGGATTTTATTTAAGATTCCCCTACAAACATGTTATTTCACAGCATCCACAACTACTTGGAGTACAAATTACCCACATATGAATTTAACAGTCCAAATCTTGTGCTTTTGGAGCCGCTCTAACAAACATGCATTATATTTACTATCTTGGCTCACATTTCACAGAACACATTTCCCATGCAGCTTTATGAGAGCAGTGCATCTCCGGGGGCACCATAAGTACAAGTATAGTGTTGTGTTTCTATGTGCCCGTGGGCCCTGAGGTTCTAGCTGCTCACAGGTTTCCTGAAGAGAATGCAATGTTTGCTGAGTCTGCGTCTGTCTCTCAAACCCCTGTGGGTTTTTAATAGAAGCCTGGAGGGGGAGGACATGCAGAGGATAGAAAATGCTGCGAGTTAATTGCACATCGACACTATAAGTGTAAATAAAAACAGAGAAGAGAGAGATAACAGGCTGCTCCCCAGGACCTTATTCACCTTGGATCACACGCAGAACAGCAAGTGCCTCCATTAAACAGCTAATTTCAAAAAGCTCAGGTTAAAAGGGGTTAACAGCGTCTTGCCTGTAACACATGATTGGTCTTTATGAGGTTACTGCGTGCGTCTGTCTGAGGCCTACAGATGATGCTAAAGAGACTATAATGACAGCAATTCAAAGCAATCTAATTATGCAAACGCGAGGCTAAACAATTTCATCATCCCTAAATTAGATCGTCTTAATGAGATAAAGACACCAATTAATCCTGAATTAATTTCAATAGCCCATTTCAGGCAAACACTTTAATATGCAAATGTAAATGAGAAACAAAGCCTAGCATGCACTGGCAGAGTTCAGGAACCTCTGGGTTTGCAGCTGGCCGAGGTGTAAACAGAACGGCATCAGAAACACACAAATGCTTGGCTGATAAGGCCCATTTAACACAGTCAGGTCATGTTATCAATTTGCTTTGTTATTATTCCCGTTGTTTACCTATTGAGCATCTCCCTTCTATCTGCTATGAGTATTTATGTGCCTTCCATTGCTTGGAATACATTGTACTCCTCTGCTGGAAGGAGGTGCCATGCATTTTGTATTAAAAATTCTAATATCTGCAAAAAAGCACACAATGGGCAAAGTTAGCCACTCCCAAGCCATTGTTGTTTTTTATTGAAAGATTAGTATATTTTACAGTTGACAGCATCACCTTTCAGCAGAGGCATCTAACTTCCATGCCCAAGAAAGGAATACAAGTACGGTACTTTGGACTTTTGATTCTGGAATAGGTTCTTTGGTGAGTGACGGTTTTGGCATTGTAATTGGCACAGAAGGCATGATTCTTCATTATGTGCAGTTCTGCAACAGCTATAATGCCAAAGGTATATCCCAGGGGCCCACAAGATATAAGGTATCCAGTGTAAAGCAGTTTCAATATGTGTTTATGAAAAAAATGTCTTATTTCCAAAGTTTAAAGATCCCCTGAAATGGTTTTGCTGTAGGGCCCAGTCTAGTGATGCCACTAGTTTCTGGAGATTCCAACCGTAATATCAAACCTTAAAAAAAATGGAACGAACAAGACTCTTAACCTTTCCTTTGCCAAACGGGCTAACCATCTGAGCTTTTGCGGCAGTGCGGTGGTTAAATATTCATTAGCAGAAATGATTTGGAAGTGCTGGAGCATCATAAGCGCGTCCTGTGTTATGGGAGGCAAGCAACCCTCTGCGGAATCTCTGCAAGCTCACTCGTTTATTAATGAGCATCTTTCCTGTGTTACTGAGATGTATTGGGCTGGGACTCCCCCAAGTCTGAGCCTCGGACATAGATAGCTAGCACTTTTTTTTTTTTTTAATTTACCTGGCAGGCTGTGGGGAATACATGATCACTCAGGCAGCCATTCCAGTGTCTTTGAGAGAGAGAGAAAGCAGTCAACAGCTTCATGCTGCCTGAGCTTCAAAGAACCTTGTTCTTTAATAACAGCCAATATATATATATATATATTTATATTAGTATATTAGTAAAAAGTAGAGTAGACATTAGTATTTATGTTTCCATGAAAAAAAAAAAGCTTGGATGTTGATTGTATATATATATGTATATATATATGTATATGTATATTTGTAATATATATATTAGTAATGATTTAAACTAATAGATTTTTATAGAGGATATATTACTATAGAAGATGAATGTATATCCCGTGTCATCTCTATGCTTTGTATTACAAAGACAGATTTGCATAGAACATCTGCCCAATAATATACCACATTTTGGTTCGTTAGGATTGGTCTAATAGATGACACCACCACTGTGCAATATTATACCTCGTTCTACATTTAGGGCCCCAGCTGACCGGCCTGATAAGAGGCCAATATAATTAAGATGATATAGAACATTCTTTTAGATTGGGGAAAAAAAAATGAAAAACTGTCTCAGCCAAGAGATGAGAGGACGGAAATGACATTGATTTTACGACAAGCTGAAGTGCTGCTGCCAGAACCCAGAAGATTTCAATTATCTCTGAGCGGAGTGGAGCAGGAGGTGGCTTGCTGATTTTCACCTGCAAAACATTCCCATGTTGCACCGCTGCAGCTCCGTTACCATTACTCCCATCCTCTCGCATCCTTTTAGGGCACACTGACTTGATGTGTCCTTCAAGCTTCACTAACTCTAAAACAACACTCTTGGGAGCTTATATGTTAAAGAATTTGAAAGATTATTAAGAGGTGACTCAAAGGTGAGAACATTTCTATAGAGCAATAATATTTTTATATGCGGCTATGTCAGAAGAAATTAGGCCTTTCTTTGGGAAGCAACATTGCAAACTGAGTGATTTATTTATTGGCCATAATGACTAATATAAGGTTGGTAAGTGGTGTTTAGATCAAGTGACGTGTTTAGGATTGTAGACATGTAGAATGAAGTGGTAAACTGGCACAAAGACTGGACTTCACTCCAACATACCGGTAGATGCAAATTAAAAGTTTTACTACGCAAAAAGGAACATCTCAGAGGGTGGCCTTACGCGTTTGTGTCTTATGGGCAGTCATCGGCCATAAGGCATGAAACACGTAAGGCCACCCTCTGAGATGTTCCTTTTTGTGTAATAAAACTTTTAATTTGCATCTATGTTGGAGTGAAGTCCAGTCTTTGTGCCAGCTTACCACTGAATTCTACATGTCTGATACTACCTCCCCAAGCTGAAGGTCTGGGGCTTGAGCACCTGGACCCCCTGTCAGTATTGGTAAGTGTACCTTACTATTCACCAGCTTTGCAACATTGGATCTTTTTCCCAATCCCCCATCCCATGTTACCCCGCAATAAATTTACTTAAGGATTGTAGTGCAAATTTTGGCACAGGTATCAAACTATGAATGAATTCTTCACTTTTTCCTGTGATTTAAAGAAGAACTAAAGCTTAAATAAAGAAGTATCTAGACATGTTGTACATTATGTTTTGGGCTTCTGTACCAGCCCAAGGCAACCACAACCCTTTAGCAGTACAGATCTGTGTTTCCAAAGATTCTTCAGTAGCTCCTCATTTTCTTTTCTGCTGATTCACTGCACATGCTCTGTGCTGCTGTCACTTACTGAGCTTAGGGACCCACTAACAATATACAGTACACATAGAATAGAAATGTCCCAATATAAGGTAATTAATACAGATAATTACTACAAGGCAGGACAGAAACCAGTGCAACTAGCATCAGAATTTTATAATCAGCCCTGTAGCATCAGCTTATATTACAGTCCAACTTCATTTTCTGCTTGATAATTTGTGACGACCCCTAAGTTTAGCTTCTCAACAGCTGCTCAAAGCCCACTGAGCATGTGAGTGTCACAGACACTTTCCAAGATGGTGACCCCCTGTGACAAGTTTGAAGTCCTGGATCATTGCTGCTATTGACAAGCTGAAATTTTAGGCTGGTGCAATAAGATCAGTATATAAAATATGGCATTTTTAGCTAAATTTATTTTTAGGGTTTAGTTCTCCTTTAAATCTGGCTCATATTTTAAAGTATGTATTATGTCATGATTTTTAACGTGTAGTTTTTATTTCTAAATTACAATGATTACACTGCAAATAATTCACTGTACCATATAAAATTCCTGAACCAACAAGTGTATTTTGTAAGTTGTAATATTGGTGCGTAAGCAGCAATCCCAGTGCATTGTGACTAATTCTGTGCTTTCAGAAAGAGTCAGTACTTTATGATGGTACTGCTTTCAGACAGACTGGTGTTTCTCCTACTCAATGTAACTAAAGGAGTTGTGTGGGACTTGGATTTTTACTACTGAGTGCTATTCTCATAGCTACACCTAGCAATGCAGGTGTCAGGGAGCTGTTCTCTGGTTACCTTCCCATTGTTGTTTTATTAGGCTGTTGAGGGGGAAGGGAGGGTGATATCATTTAAACTTGCAATACAGCAGTAAAGAGTGACTGACGTTTATCAGAGCACAAGTCACATGACTGAAGGCACCTGGGAAACTGACAACATGTCTAGCCCCATGTGAGATTTCAAAATGAAATATAAAAAATCAGTTTGCTCTTGAATTGGATTTCAGTGCAGAATTCTGCTGGAGCAGCATTATTAACTGATGTGTTTTGACAGTATCCTGTGACAATATCCCTTCAATGGTGTTGTTACTAACATGTATTTTTAAAGCGTCGGCATATTCCACAGAGCTGTAAAATAAATGGGTTTATACAGAGAACATCCAGAATTAACAAGTAACCAATACAAAAAGAAAGACCAGTAACCAATACAAATGATGAAGAAGGTCCTGCCCAAAAGAGCTTATGATCTTCTAATACTATTATGCCCTGTATACTTTGCATTTTCTATATAATATGTATAGTATATATGTTTGCAGTTGCAGCTATTCTATACATGTGTTTTAGGAAGTTAAAGCTATTTTGAAGGGCTATACAGATAGTATAGACTGCTCACATCAGTCCCTGCCCAGTGTCGCTTACAGTTATGTGAATACCGTTGCTATCAATACAGACCACATCCCAAATCAATGTTTTATATGAGCATATAACAACACATTTAGACATTCCACCTGCTGTATTTAGAGAACTCCTTTCTATAGAACAGTGGTGCAAGGAACATTATAGGCATTTACAAACCAAGTGCAATTTGCGGATCTTATTTGTCCATGTTGTAAGTCAATGTACACAAATGCATTCATACTGTATATGGGGCTGTAATTCAACGTAAACTGGTCTTTAGCTTTATGGATAAAACATTCTATTCCTATATATGGAATGTAAAGGTCTAATATCATAGCTAATAATACAGCAATATTAAAGCATGTGCAACATTTTTAATGGGTTAAAAAATATCAGTATCCATTAAAGAGCATGCATATTGTTGTTTGTTTAGTTTACAATAAAATAAGTGTACTATTGAGCAACCAGGTAGAAGAGTGTAGGGATACTCTCACCTATGATTACTGGCAGTAATGAATGTAAGGGTGAACTACAAATGTGTTTTATGACTTTCTTAGCACTGCCCACAAGCTACTCTGGCCACTGCCACCCGTCCTGCTTGTCTCCCAGTGATTTCTTCCTCACACTATGGACAGTTTGGCTGCCATTCAGCTGCTTACCAACCAGATAAGATCCACAATGCACCACTAAAAGGCTTTAGATGTTTTACAGCTACAACAGGGACCAATTGAGGAGAGATTGATTCATAAAGAAATGCCGGAAGCTTACACTAATTGCCTACAGTTACATATTGATAGGGGTCATTTATCATTGCCACTGAAGCAAGGGATATTGAGTCAGTTACCATTGCAATGGGGCAAGTACAAGAACACAAATTGTTCCCCTTAGGGTCTGTGCATGGAGCACCTAGAGCCATGGACATGGTCAGTGCAGGCTGCACTCTGCTCTTTGCGCAAGGTAAAAGTCCATAAATCAATACAGAGCCCAGTAGTATTGGACACAAAGAGGCCCTGCATTTAATTCATGAGTATAAGGATAACCATCGCCTTTCAGCTCCGGCACACTCTAGTTTATGCATTTTAATGACATGTAAGCAAAGATGTGATCCATGTGACACCCACCAAATGCCCCCTCTCTAAGCACCAGAAATCCAAGACCACAAAGGGATACAATGAGCCACTGCCTGAAGAGCAAAGTGCAAAGTACAAAAACAGGGCACTTTGTGAGAGTGTATTATTAAACATATTAGGATATCCAATGCCCTTTGTAGAACCCCTTTGGTAATGTTGATACAGAGGGGGAAAATCTGTCATTCTTGCCAGTTTCACCTCAAGAAAAATACCTTGCAGATACCATTCAGAAACTCTAATCAGGATATTACCCGTTAAGATAAGTCTTGAAGCCTGGACATTTTGACTTCCAATATACAGTCTACACATTCCACTGTAAATCTGCAGAATAACACAAACTCACATTTGTGTCAGTTATTCACTTCCCTAAACGATGACAGATTCTGTTATTCATCAGCTTGTACTTAGAACAACCAAAGAGAGGATGGACATTGGCCTGGCATTTTAAAGAAAAGGGGGTAGATTTGGTGTGAGGACTTCTTATCTGCCCTCTAGATGTTGCTCTTGTGAGCAAGGAGCTTCACTATCATTTCTGGAATCTTTTCAACTTGGAATTTCTGCCCATTTTCAGGAAATGTTGTATTTTATGTTGTCACATCTCATCAGACCTCAGCCGACAGGGCTGCAGGGTGTAGAGTTGGGTGGGGGGGAGGTCTGAGCTCCGCGTGCAAATGGATACTGAAGTAATAACAAAATACACAGCAGTCACATTTCATTAAAGCAGAGCATAGCAGCCATTCCTGTTTTGGTGACTGGAGAGAAAGTCTGGAGATTTCCAAAACAAGAAGCACTTCATGTTTTATAACATGAGCAACAATGTAGATGTGTCTGCATTTTCTGCCTCTAGACACGCGTGCATTCCGTTTGTCCTATGTTATGATATGGGAAAATAAACTCACCTGACATAGTCAGGAACAGTATTTTTTATTTTTATGATGTCATTTATATTCTTTTCCAGTACTTGAGTACCATAAAAACACAAAATCACTGAAAAAATCTTAAGAAGAAGTAACTCCCAAAATAAATGCGCACACATTTTTTAATGCATTTCTCTTATTTTGCTGCATCATTGTGTTATTTTAACTTGATTTGGGGTGTCGACAACATATCCCAGATCTTTGGTCCTGTAATGTTTGTCTTTGCACCGATAGATTTAACTGGTTTAAAGCTAATGGTTCACCGGTCTTCTGCAGTCTGCCCCCTGTATGTGGGAACAGAGGCAAGGGATCAGCCAATCAGCACACACATAGAGCGAATTTTGGTGCAAAATGAATACAAGCGTCCCCGCTCTGATTTTGTAGTACATTGTTCAAAGCTAAATGCAGATTGGTCTCACTTTAGCAACTCAAAAATGAGACCTAGTGTACGTTGTGTGTAGTCTTCCATATTATAATTACAGGTATAGGATTCGTTATCCAGAAACCTGTTATCCAGAAAGCTCTGCAATACTGAAAGGCAGTTTCCCATAGACTCCATTTTATCCAAATAATGCAAATATTTAAAAAGGATTTCCTTTTTCTCTGTAATAATAAAACAATACCTTGTGCTTGATCCAAACTAAAATAATTAATCCTTAGTAGAAGAAAAACAGCCTATTGGGTTTAATTTTTACATGATTTTATAGCAGAATTAAGGTATGAAGATCCAAATTATGGAAAGACCCGGAAAATCCGGAAAACCCCAGGTCGCGAACATTCTTCATAACAGGTCCAATACCCGTATAGCTGCTTTGGTTTACTTGTTATTATTGCAAATAACTTCTGGAATAAAACTTGTCTATAACATGATAAGATCTTCTTATTTGGCAAGAATGTTAAACATCAGATTCTCTGCCTGATTTTGCCACCCACATACTGAGCCAAATCAGTTTGATCTGACCACTGGCCAAGGGTTAATAATGGGATCATATAGCAGCAGAGATATGCTTCTGACATTGGTCAGCACCTCATGTCCATATATGGTCAGCGTTAATTACACTGGTAGTTTATGCCGAACCCAACCATATCCTTAATTGTACACTGGCTGATTCTCAGTTTTTTGTCCAGTGTTTTTATCCAGTGTTTTTTAGCTCATTGGTGAAATAGCCTATGCATTCATTTGAATGCCCAGTGCACTTTCATGTCAATTATTGCTTGAAAAGCATGGGTTACCGTATATACATTTAATTATTTATATAGCACCAAAAATTGACACCATGTTTAACAAAGTAAACACAAACAGGGGTGAAGTTATTATAGACACAAAATACATAAGTGCTAGGTTCCCTGTCCTGAACAGCTTACAATCTATGAATAATTGAACTATAGGAGCACCTGGACCTTTTGATCTATAGTTAAATACTCTAGTAATGAGCCATATACTACTTTGCAAAGCCTAAGTTTTATATTTGCTTCTCTCCTCTTCAGGGTAAGAACTTGTGTTAGTATAAAAGAATTGCACTTCAGATGTCTGCACTGCCAGTGCAAAGGGCACAAAGTAGGGCACTAGGACACCATAACAAAAATAGCTTTATTTCAGGTCAAACAGGGAACCGTCTCTTAGGATTGCAATGCTGACTTTGATCACTGTAAGCATAGAGAAGCCATGCCACAGAAAGCATCTTGAAATTCTTTCAATTTAGAGGTATGTTTAATAGAGAGGTTTATGTCCCTTTTAGTGGTCTTACATAGACCCCTAAAATCATTGGTTTGTTTGACCTCTCAGAGATAAACTAAATAAGCGTTACCCAGCCAATATACAGAGCTTATGTATGGTACAGAAATATGTGCCTCCTAAGTTCTGTGTAGAGGGCAAAGACCAAGGAACATGTATGCCTTAAAGGAACACCAAAAACTGAAAGTGTTTTAAAGTCATGAAAATATCATGTAATGTTATCCTGCTCTAGTAAAACTGATGTGCTTGCTTCAGAAACACTACTATAGTTCATATAAACAAGCTGCTGTGTAGCAAGGGCGTAAACTGAAAAAAGGGATATATGGCACAGGTTAAATAGTGGATAACAGATAACACCATTGTGTTCTACAGAGCTTATCTGCTGTGTAACTTGAGCCTTTTCTCCTTTGATTGGCTGCCCCCATTGCTACACAGAAGCTTATTTATATATACAATAGTAGTGTTTCTGAAGCAAACAGCAGTTTTACCAGTGCAAGGCAGCACTTTGTAACTTTTTATTACTTTAAAACACTTTAATTTTTTGATGTTATTGTTCCTTTAAGAAGGAGGCATCCTTTACTACTGCAGAATGTAAATAACAGCTTAAAAGGTTTAGGTTTTCAGACTACTTGGTAATTATATCTTATATATAATGCCATAAGCAATGCCATGTATGCTTTTGGATAGCGTTATTGAACAATGTGCTTTTTACATATAGGGAACATATAACTTTTGAATTAGAACAGTCAATTGTTTAAAAGGATTTGTGCTAACAGACTGTAGCTCTTCTGAGCAGATGCATTTTAACTGCTATGTTATTCCGTGTTCAGTTCAGCTATAATAAGGTCTTTTGATGTACAGTACATAGATGTATTCATTGTACTATAAGTTTGCGATGGTGATACAAACATCCACTTACAACTGGCTATAATGGGCTGTCCATCTCTCAGTGAAGCTATGACCCAATATCCCATATTATTGTAGAGGAGTGCCGTTCCTATGCTGGTCAAGACCAATAAATGTTCTATCCTGTATTTCACAGACACCCCCTCAACCTGAACTCCCCCTTCTCCTGTCCACTAGTCATAGGGAGGCTTGAGCGCCTGCCAGCAACTATTGATTTTCACTTCCCAATCTCCAAGCTGGATGGGAAGAAAAGATTAAAAACACTTTGTCAGTCTGAAGTTGAATAAGAATCTTTCGCTGGGGATGCCTTTGTGTGAGGGGGTCAAGGATGGTGTAAGACTTGAAAATTAACTCTTTCCCCCTTCCAAAAACTGCTTGCCTGCTGCCTGCTGTATTATTATTTGTCTTTAATGTGTGAAACAACTGCCAGATATCTCATAGTAACCTGACTGCAAAAGTATTAATGTCACTTCATCCAATTTCTGCCAATATTAGTAAGGTTGCTATGCCCTCTAGCCATCTCTTTTGGCTCAGTGACAAACAGAGAAACGACGGCAATGAGTTGGGGACATAGAAAGATATAAAAACTGCTTTGGAAAAGTAGATCCCATACAGTCAGTGATGTATTAACAGTCTCCTTACTTTGTTGCTCACTGTCCTTCTTTCTTTTCTATAAGCTGCAAGCCCAGTTATTCACAGCCAATGCATGAGTGTCACCAGAATCAATTTAGTAGCATACATCATGATCTGCAGAAAGCTTTTGGCTTAGCCCATGTGCCTTGCTCCATAAAAAACAATTGCTCATACTTTTCCTTATGATTCCTTGGTATTGAAAAGTCACCACTTCACATGAGAGGTCCCAATCCCAAGTCTTAGCTATCACTAGTTGACTGCCAAGACATAATAATAATAATAATTATAATAATAAATGGGCCATGTGTATTCTGTTAGCTTCAGTGCAAATTACGAGCCTATGAGATATGAAAATGCAAGAGACAAATTCTTCTTATAAGAATGGTATAAGCATTCTGTTCATTGTATAGGTAAAATATGTTGGTTTAGATTAGATATGTTAATCTCGATGGACAAAAAAGAGTACTATAACAGCATTGACAGAGCTGATTCCCTAGCATTGATTCAACAAAATTATGAAGTACTATTAATAAAAATGTTATAGGTTCAGGACTGCCACACTGTATAAATGTATAAATCAGTAGCCATTTTGTTATTGCCTAAATCTTTAGCTGTGATAAAAACTGGCTTGAACCTTAAATTTCCTTCATTGGTACCAATCAAAATTGTAGCAACTAAATAAAAATATGGAGTTGTTGAATTTCCTTAGTTTTTAGCTGCCACGTTCTTTATAGAGGAAAGATGGCACATATCTCATTTTATTACTGATTCTTTATCTCAAGGCCATACATTAGGTAAATAATCTTTACTTCTTATTTACATCTGGAAACTATTTCCTAATTTTGCCAATTTGTAGGGTATGTCAAGACTTGAATGTGTACATTGCTTTGGTAATATTATTTTGGACAACAGATTAAACATATTGGGATATTGAGAATGGCTACTGGGACAGACAAGTGTATTTTACTGTTTTACTAGCCTCAGTGGCTCCAGGATTCCAGCCTGTATATAGTATCTGCTGAATTCAACCATCACGCATGTGTTGGGCCGAAACATATACAATTTAAACCTACACTTGTGTTGGACAGATCCTCAATACTGTAGTCAAAATAGTCAGCACAACCTTGTTAAATCTTCTTACTTTCTTTATGTGGGTGCAGGTTCTCCAGTGGCCACTTCCCACCAGCAAATACAGCCAAAGTACGATATGAACAGCACCACAAATCTTGTAAAAGTTAAAATGCCATTATTGCTCAAGTGTCGGGCATTACCGATCCTCAATACTGATTTACTGACCAACCCATGCATTTCCTAAATGTTGTTCTACACTGACCCAGTTCAACTTTTTGGTATATGTATATCTTGAAGTCACTTTTTCAACCCTTAACAGTGAATCCTATTATTATTACTATATTATTCTGATTCGTCTTTAGAGGTGTAGCAAGTAGCCAGCCTTAGAGAATAGTCCCTGTAGAATGTATTGTCCCTGAGGAGAAAAGGGACGGTAATTAGCGAATCTTCACGATGAGCGAAAAATTCACGAAATGCATTGAAGTCAATGGGCATTTTAACACGCAACTTAATATTTACACGCGCAACAATTTGTCAATGGGCGTTTTTTCTTATGGGGCCTTTTTTTCGTTCTAATACATTAAAGTCAATGGGCGTTTTTTCATATGGAGACTTTTTTTGTCAATGGGCATTTTTTTAACGGAGACTTTTTTTGTCCTAATGCATTAAAGTCAATGGGCTTTTTTCTTATGGGCAGTTTTTCTTGGCAAATTTTTCCACAGCGAATTTTCAATACAGTTTTGCGAAAAAAATTCACACTTGGTGAAATTTGGAATTTCCAATCCATGGCTGGCCTATAAATTCGCTCATCCCTACTGGTAATGTGTGGGTGGAGGAGCTTGTGTAGCCTCCACCATGAGATGTAATACCCAGTGGGAGGGTTACAATACCATTGATACAAATATGTTCATAAAATGTTAAATTTCCCCATGAATATCTTTTAGGAGGAGGTTGAGTATGTGACTAGAGCCAGGGTCCCCAAACCTTTAATACCTGCAGGCCACATTCAAATATAATAACAATTTGGGAGCAACACAAGCATGACAAAATTTCCTTGGGGTGCCAAATAAGGGAAGCGATTGGCTATTTTGTAACCCATATTCATAATAGAAGTGTACATGATGCTCTGTTTGGCAGTACACCTGGTATTTGTGCAACCAAAACTTGCCTTTAAGACAGGAATTCAAAAACAAGCAACTACTTTGAGGCCACTGGGAGCAACATATAAGGGGTTGGTGAGCAACAGGGTTGGGGATCAATGGCCTTAGAGCTTGTAGTAAATGAGGGCACAGTAAGAGCTGAGGTCACAGCAACAAGGCCCCATAAATAAGGATTGCCCAGATGAGAATAAACACAATAGCAGTGCGAGAGGGTTAGTAGTATGGGGGAATAAGAAAGCACCATAAGATCTCAAATGTGTAGATATAGATGAACAATTCCACCAAGCTGGTCTGTCTCTGTTGTTGGGGTCCAGATGTAGGTCCTGTAACCAAGGACCCACTGTGTGTAACTGTTGTTTAATAAATAGATTTGCATACACATCTCTCTTCTAAACAAATGCAAATCAAGCATAGGGGCTGATTCTCATACTAGTTTATCCGCCCATGTGACATTAGCCTTAGGCAGCATAAAGGCTCAGGAGTGTAAGCCGTGTTCTCACTGGAGTAAGCCAGGGCCTTGCTATAAGAGTTACCCTGTTACTAGCAGCAGTCCTGGGTGGAATTACTCCTTAAGTTTCCATTTGAAAGCTTACAAATAACAAGTTAATTAGATATTAAACAAGTATTTTATGTACTTCAACCTCTCTAGAGCATTTTCCTATATTTACCCTCGAAGTATGGCAATACAGAAGTAAATATAAGTATCACAAGTTTCAATCATACTTTCCACTGATAATTATTTGAAACAGAATGGAGGTGTTTCACTGAGGTTTTAAGGATCTATTCATTGTACAGTAGAGACTTAACTTACTCCTTTTCACACTATGGGAACCTTATGTGTTAGGTGCTGGCAGCTGCCCTCTCACTTATGACAGCAAACTATAATTCTTTAATTCTTATATTGCAAAGGCACATTCCTACTCTGCCTGCTGCCCTTGTCCACTTCCCTCTCCTACCAGCCATTGTCACTTGTCACCAAAAGCGTTATCATGTCAGGCTGTCCTTGTCAGCACAGACGGGAGAGCCCCTGAATTGCCCTGCGTCACTTCACTTTGGCTGAGCCCCTCTGAATCCGTTGACTCGCAGATGATAAATGAGCGGCAGCGGCTGGAGGCCTGTGAATTGGTTTGGAGTAGATAACGTCCGATCGTATCATCTCCTGCAGAAAGAGGTTGACTGGGACCATCCATTACCTCTGAAGGCTGGGACCTGCAGGGCTGACACACATATAATGTGATGCTTGACCAAAACAGTCCATATTCCCCTGTTTTGGTAATAGAACTGTGTTCTGCAGTTGTCTGTGGGTTCCCATGCTGAAGATAAATGCTTATGAAATCCTGACTGTCTGCGCTCCATTGTAATATAAATACTCTAAGCAAATGGACCTTTTAATATACAGTAAATTTGATGTTTTTTTTTGTACATACTGTATGAATGATATGTGCTATGATGGCTGCTTCAAATCTCAAATGAGTGTAGCTGTTCTTTCCAAAATAAAACACTCTTCAGTGCAAACCTCTACGATATGCTTTTGTCAGCTGATGTCAGACCAGATTTAAAAAGGGACTATCCTTGAGAATTCTGTTTCACAGTTCAGAAAACTGCTTCCTTGTCTTTTCACAGATCAGCTGAAGCATTGTTGTTGTTTTTAGGGTTAATGCAGCCCATGCGTACTTGGGCCATGGGAGGTTCTGCATTATTTACAGGCTGCAAATTCTGAGTGTAGACAGACAGTCTTCTGCAAGGCCAGCACCTTGATGCCTACCTGTCATTTACCACTGTGATGTACAGGAATGTGGAACAGCCGTTCTGACACATGATGTTTAAGCTCACAGCGGCTGTTGCTCCAGTTTTAATGCGGGAGAACAAATGAAATAATCATGGCAGCTTTATGACGTTGCATGAATTTTTCATGAGCATTCATAAAATTTCATGATGCCCTCAGCTGGGAGAGATAATTTTTAAATACTGTGTTGATGTCAAGCGCCTCCTAAATATTGCATGTTTAGAAAGCAGCAGGGCTGAACCTAAAGGTGGGAAGGAGTGATGAGAGGTAAATGCACATAACGAAATTAAGGATGGCGTAAATGGAACGGGCAGAGCTAGAGATATCAAGGTTGTACACAAGTTACATTTATTACAGGATTGATTTTCTGTTTTGTAATGTTCCTCGGTTATGATGTCGTCGGGGAGGCTGAAATATTGCATCAGATTTCCTAGTTCTCACATCTTTCAGGACAAGTTAAAAACAAATATAACTGGAGGCCTGTACTTAGCATCTACTAAAGGCAGGTCTATGAACAAGACAGATAAATTGTAGTTTCATACAAAAAAAAATCCTTGAGTGCTGAAAGGTTTGATATTTGTCATTTCCAAATATATTTTTTTAAAATCATTAAAATACTTTGTATTTATTTTGAATAAATGATGAAAAAATATCGTTTTGGGCCCTACTATGTATAATAACTTCAGATATGTAAAGTTCACAATTTTATTTTCATTGAGTGGTTTATCAGCAATTAATTTAAACAAATGTAGAAACAGTTTAGCTTTCTGCATGCCTCTAAATTGATTGCTAGTTAATATTAGGATTTTATCTGTATTGGTTAATGACCTGGATATCCTACTGAGTGGAGAGGAAGAATGGTTGTACCTGCTGGGTATAGGAGTTTTATATATTTCATTGACAATCCAGTTGTATGACACAAAGCAATAAAACTCTGCTGCCATAAACAAATTCCCAAAGTGCTCTATCTTCAATGCACTGTTTGTGACTTTATTGTAATTCAAATCGATCCTGCTAGCACTCAGTACAATGAATGGAATTAAAAAATGGACCCCTACTCCTCTTAGTCATGATCCAAGTTACTGGAATCCAATAGATGATATCACAAAACCCAGTTATGGACTTCAGAACTGGAATTTAGGTCCAGGACAGCAATCTGGAAACTGGCCAATGCCAGGCATGCTGCTCTCAGATGTCATAGATAAGGGCTTTAGTCCGATACATAATCATAGGCTGTTTGTCTTCTAAACTTTGCAAATCATGAAACCACACCGCCAAAATACTATAACCAAATCACTTAAATCCCCACTGATGTAATTGATGTTAATGTTAATGTCCATCCTGGTTGAATGGGTAGCTAATGGTCTTTATCAACAGCACCTTCTGTTCTTACCAAGGAATTTCCAAAAAGGGGGCTGTTACTAAGTTGAACCCTAACCTAACCCTAAAATGAGTCAGATATTTTATGTGACATGGGACAAGGAAACTGAACAGAGCTGTGTTTTAGTCTAAACACATAAATAATAAAAATAGGAAACAATGGTGGACTCTGGGCTGATGCTATTCTTGATACAAGTAAGGCATTAGGAAAATAAGAACTGGTCCAAGCATAATTTAAGGTTAGTATAAACTTTTGCAAGACACTTTAATACTCCTGTTTCATCAATAGACCTCCTCATGACCCTTAAGGTCTGGCCACATGAGCAGATTCAGGGAGATTAGTCGACCCAGCTGGCAACTTCGGAAAACGAAGTGCCGCGTGTGCATAGCCGCAGGTGATTTTCGTTTCAGCCGGCGGAGGGCAGGGGGAAGGCAGTTCGGGGAGATTGTCGCCCTGAAGAAGAGGAGATTTGTCGATGTTGCAACTAATCTCCCCGAATCTGCTTGTGTGGCCAGACCCTTAATGAGCCACCTCCACCTGACTGTTCCCCTTCTTTACATGGCTACACAGTAGATACTTGTATTTTAAAACTCTCATTTTAGTGAAATAATCCTAAAGCATTTTTAAATTATAAAAATACTCAACACTTAAAGGGGACCCGTCACCCAAAAAAACTATTCAAAATCATATTTTATTATTTTTTTATTAGTCAAGCAAAATTAACTTTAATTACACTATATAAATTATTTGAATCTTGTTTCATTCAGTCTGGGATTTCAAAATTAAAGCAAGCAGGCAGCAGCCATTTTTTGCACACAGTTATTAAGGCAAGCCTTGTATCATCTCAGAATCTTGTTTGTGCACCAGAATGGGGGACCTGATGTCCATCCCCATGCCCTGGCTACACAATTAAATGGTTAAGAGAACGGGGGAATGTGGGGAGAGAAGTTACATCTAGGAAGTGCTGAATGGAAAGTGAAAGTAATTGTCTGCCCCGCCTATATGCCCATGGCATAGAGGAGTGGCAAACAATATTTGATTGAGATTTTTAAATGAGTTTACAACAGCTATGAATGCTTTAATAAAAAATAGAAATTGGATTTCATGTTTAATTTGAAAAGACTTTTACTATACAGATTTTTGTGTCTGGGTGACAGGTCCACTTTAAAGGCTTTATAGAAGCCCTTCTGCTGACCAACACTGCCCTGCCCTGATGGGCTCCTTGTAGAAGGAGCCGTACACCGGCACTTCAGATCTTCATCCATCCGGGCCACTTTCCAGCACTGTCTCACACTTTTTCCTGCTGTCAGTAGACTATGGGAGCTAGCCAGGGAGGAGAAATCCAGCGCCGCTCTATGGATGGTTGCCCTGTCGCCTTTTCTGAGGAGGAGCTCTTTATTTACCAGTAGGTCTTTCCAGCTGACACGAGGTCAACCATTCCTATTAGAAGTAGGGATGCACCGAATCCAGGATTCGGTTCGGGATTCGGCCAGGATTTGGCCTTTTTCAGCAGGATTCGGATTCGGCCGAATCCTTCTGCCCTGCCGAACCGAATCGGAATCCTAATATGCATATGCAAATTAGGGGCAGGGAGGGAAATTGCGTGACTTTTTGTCAGAAAACAAGGAAGTAAAAAATGTTTTGTGAAGATGTTGAATTCTCTCCCTGAATCAGTCATACTGGCTGATACATTAGATAGATTTAAGAAAGGGTTGGGTGGCTTTTTAGCAAGTGAGGGAATACAGGGTTATGGAAGATAGTACAAGTTGATCCAGAGACTAGTCTGGACTAGTTTTTTTTATGCCTTTCTCTGGATCAACTAGCAGTTATAAAGGTCTTATATATATATATATATATATATATATATATATATATATATATATATATATATATATATATATATATATATATATATATATATAGACTTAAAAGATTGAACTTGATGGACATGTGTGTTTTCTCAACTTAACTTACGATGTTACTCAGCTGAAAGGGATAAACCAACACCCTTGCCCAGATGCCATGTCTATGGGTGAACCTATCCAGGTTACAGCACACTTATTAGAATCCTGATCAAAACTCAGTATTGGAGAACCGTGTTTTGCTAAAGTAAATATATCTTGTCATCTTGCAATGAATATTCATTATACTTTCTCCTTAAAAGCCCATGTTAGAGCAGTTAATTTAGAGCCTGAAGCCTGTTTGTCTTGTAAGTCTGCTGAGTCATTGTATAGAAAATGTGCCTCAGGATGCTACTGATTTTACTGATTTGATCTTCTCTCTGGTTACAGGGCACACAGACCACTGTACCTAAACTGAGGAATGGAAGTTGCTTACCAGAAAGTACACATAGGGGCACATTTACTTAGTTCGAATGAAGGAATAGATTAAAAAAAACTTCGAATTTCGAATGATTGTTTTGGCTACTTCGACCATCGAATTGGCTACTTCGACCTTCGACTACGACTTCAACTTCGAATCAAACGATTCCAACTAAAAAACGTTTGACTATTCGACCATTCGATAGTCAAAGTACTGTCTTTTTAAAAAAAACTTTGACCCCCTACTTCGCCAAGTAAAACCTACCGAACCTCAATGTTAGCCTATGGGGAAGGTCCCCATAGGCTTTCTAACAAATTTTTGGTCGAAGGAAAATCCTTCGATCGATGGATTAAAATCATTCAAATCATTCGATCGACGATTTTTCCTTCGATCGAACGAATTGCGGTAAATCCTTCAACTTCGATATTCGAAGTCGAAGGATTTTACTTCGACTGTCGAATATCGAGGGTTAATTAACCCTCGATATTCGACCTTAAGTCAATGTTCCCCATAACGTATGTTGTGTTGATTCAGCTAACCCAAGGCTAAGTTGAACTCCAAATTAACCATTTTGAACAGCTCTCTTTAACCATTCTGATTGTTTTCCAAAACTGACCTTAATGCTGGTTTAATAGTATTCTTTAAATTATTTGCTGCTTTCAAAGGAAGAAGATGGAAGGGGACAAGAAATTCCAGGGTCCCCTTACTGTATGTCATTGGGTACACTTGCACATAATTCATCAGAACAGGCTCGACAGGAGCATTGCCTTTTCCTGCAAGTTGTTATATGTATTGGCGCAAATGCCATTGTGAATGGTATCAATGTGAACTCAATTTTGTGTCCATTTTACAACTTTACACTATGTAAATGAGTCTTAGTAGAATTAGTAACCTTTTATTTGTGTGTGTGTGTATTTTCTACATAAGATAGGGTACCAACCCACTGTCCTCCAACTGTCTCAGCATTCTCTATAGCTATAAGGAATAATATAAGTAAGTCAGAATGTAATGAGGGATTCAGATGTCCTTCAGTTTAGCTGGCAGCATTATATCAAATGAAAAGACACAGTTGAGAAATCATGAGGTTATTTACTAAACCTCTATTTTTTTGGTCGAGGCAAAAAGTCAAATGTTTAGACAAGAAAAAAACTCCACTCGAAGATTTATTATACCTTGAAGTTGCTAAAAGTCCAAAAATCCACCATCTCAAACCTGCCTCGGTCATGCAGAAGTAATTGGCAGATGCCCCATTTACAATTTAAAGATATTTTGATCTGTGCTGGGTTTCGTCCGATAATCTGAATAATTTGGGGGTTTCTGGCGATAACGCGAAAAAATCGAGCGGTTCAGGCATTAAATACAATAAATTTGCATGATTTGAGTTTTCGCTTGATTTTTATCGAGTCTTTTCTCAACCCAACTTTTTTTTTTAGTTGTTTTATTGATAAATAAGATAAAATTGTGGATGGTAGTTTGGTTAAGCTTGGTTTAATAACAATATGAGATAAATTCGAGTTTTAGTAGATAACTCCCCACGTGTATTAAAGAACACTGTAATGCGTAGAAATTTATAGGAAAATAGACTGACTGAAACTAATTCCTAATTGTTTTCTGTTGGTAATTATACTGGTGCAGTGCATCATCACCTCTGTTGTTAAATGTGCCCCTAGTTGCTGGATGCCTGAGCATGAAAATAAATAAATCATAACATAATAACAACTAGTCTCATTATTGTAATAATATTAGGTAGCAAAAGAATGCAGACATGCTTGAACTGTACATGAAGTAAATCCAGCCATAAACCCTCAGTAAACATATGTGTCTGGTAATATAGCCTATCATTAAGAGACCTGTGTCAGCAGGCATAATAGTTGAAAGCTTAAGTAGAGCTTGCACTTGGGGCTTGCAAACTACACCATCATTGTAGAGAGGAGGGCTGGCAAATAAGGAGAACTGCAGCTGAATAAGAAGCATAAATGGGGGGGGGGTCATATAGTTTATGTATATTATGTGTACATCAACCCTGTGTCTGAGGCTTTACTTGCACTTTGAATCTGAAATCATGCTGTTTTTGTATCTCTATACTGAACAATAAGTAGAGGACACGGCCTCTGTAGAAGGTCTTTTAATTATTTATCATTCTGGAATTTTCATTTCTCAACCAAAACGTATTGTTTTGCTGCTCAAAAAGCAGAGATCACAGTCAGCAATGTTTAAGGTGCCCTCTTATTACTCTTACATTTCCATATTCACATATAAAGGGATAAGGATAGATATGCACTGAAACTAAGAAAGTTCCATATTTTTAAACAGAGGAAATTTAGGAAATGATATTCACGTAAAATCTCTCTCTACATTAATAACAGGTAAGGTTTATTTTGCTGAAATCTTTACTACCCTCACCCCAAAGGATTTTCCAGGGATATCACACATACAACTCTCATGGCATCACTGCTTACAGTATGTCTCGGATTACTGGTAATGCATTTCACAAATTTACTATGAAATAAATTCTTACATCAGCAATCACAGATTATGACAACGTATTAAAGGGTTGGTTCACCTTTACGTTAACCTTTAGTATGTTATAGAATGGCCTATTATAAACAACTTTTCAACTGGTCTTCATTATTCATTTTTTATCGTTTTTAAATGATTTGCCTTTTTCTTCTGACTCTTACCAGTGGGAGTCACTGACTCCATCTAAAAACAAATGCTCTATAGGGCTACATATTTATTGTTATTGCAAATCATAAAAAATGAAAACCAAATGCAAATTGTTTCAGAATATCTCTACATCATATAAAAGTTCACTCAAAGGTGAACAGCCCTTTTAATAAAGTCTAAAACAAAACAATTAACAAAAACCATGTTACTATAAAGATCGACTTATGCTCCTATGCTCAAAAGTTTATAAGCAGAAACAACAATGCAGCCTAAATTAATAAAGCCAAAATGGAAAAAACACTTTGATGTTCAAATACAATCAGTATTTAAATCAGTCACTTAAATTCATTGTAAATAGGAGACATGACTATACAATATATATATTTTTAAACAAGCAAACACAATATATATATATATATATATATATATATATATATATATATATATATATATATATATATATATATATATATATATATATATATATATATATATTTGTGTAGAAGTCATACAACCATAAATAAAATATTATCTTTTTCATATAAAGTAAACTTTATTTGCATGTGTTCTGCACATATATAGGAAAGCTACTTAAACAGAGATTAGGTCATTACGTTTCAGGATTTTGTTATAGGCATATCACATAGAGCAACATTACGTAAAAAGTAACCTTGAAAGAGAACTATTTTTAAGTGGTTTGCAAGCAGTGTAGATGTATGCAAGGTCAAACCAACCTGTACATCATCACTAGGCTAAACCAACCATACATTCTACTTATTGTAAACAAACTTAATCCTATGCTCTAACAGTGACGTTGCTATGTTAAAACAGCAGATCTAATATGGGATGCTTTCAAAGGTCAAGTTCAAATATTGTTTGTATTCCTTCATGTGATGACATTAGTTTAGTCATGTGTAAGTATGATGTAAGTATGATGTCAGTATGATGTTATCAGAAAATCTTTGGGGTTAGGTCAAATATTCTGTATTTTATTATATTCAAACAGACAGGACTTTTAAACTGTCAAAAAAAAAGTAAAAAAAAATATATAGTGAATAAAGTACCCCCTCTTGTAGAATATAAGAATATTATAAGTTACCGAGGAGTTCCATGACCATATAAAAACATATATATATATAGAGGGAGAGAGAGAGAGAGAGAGAGAGAGAGAGAGAGAGAGAGAGAGAGAGAGAGAGAGAGAGAGAGAGAGAGAGAGAGATAAATATATACAGTATATATACACCTATGGCTACCAAATATATCTGTAGTGTTGTAAGCAGAAGTGGCTAAGTATTGTCATAGAAATAAAGAGAACTGCCTCTTCCTGTTTTAGTAGGTAAGGGTCTTTGTTCATATTAAAAAAGAATAACTGTACATTATTATTTTAATGTACCCAAAGGATATATACATTCGTTTAGAAATCCATTATTGGGAAGTATGCAAATGCAGTTTAAGGTGGGTACCTTGTGATCATGAACATATTGTGCTGTCTGCAGCCCAGAAATTAATGAGGAACATAGGCGGCAGATACAGTAAGCTACAGAATATAGACATAGTCCAACCATAGGCCACAGGTATACACATGGGGACAGATTTATCAAGGGTCGAAGTGAATTCGAGGGAATTTTCAAAGTAAAAAAATTCTAAATTCAAAGTAATTTTTTGGATACTTCGACCATCGAATAGGATACTACGACTTTGACATTGAATTCGATTTGAAGTAAAAACGTTCAAATATTCGACCATTCGATAATCAAAGTACTGTCTCTTTAAAAAAACTTTGACTTCAATACTTCGCCAAATTAAACCTGCCGAAGTGCTACGTTAGCCTATGGGGACCTTCTATAGCAGTTTTCTAATTTTTGAAGTCGAAGAAAATCGTTCATTCGTTCGATCGATGGATGAAATCCTTCGAATCGTTCAGGATTTCATTGTTCGATTGAACGATTTTACTTCGACCGCAAATGGCCAAATTCGATGTAAAAAAACTTCGACTTTGATATTCGAAGTCGAAGTATTCCAATTCGATGGTCGAATTTCGAAGCTTTTTCTACTTCGAAATTCGACCCTTGATAAATCTGCCCTATGGTGTTAAACTACCAGGCCATTGGAAACAGACCCATACTGGCAATCTGTGGATTCTGGCAAATGACAGAAAGACTGCTGTAAGATGCCATAGATAGTCACTATTTGTTGGGCTTGTGGGGGCTGTTTTGGTCTTTGTGCATTTGACATGCCAGGGCCTATTTTGAATCCTAGTCCAGACCTAATTGAAAATATGCACATTTTCTTTTATTATTGTGCACCCTATTGATTTATGTACCTGTATGATACCTGACTACGTTAACATTTTATTTCATGTTGCTGTTATTTTATAGATAAGTTCATGAGCATGACAATTGTGTGCATGTTGAGTTGTGTTACTAGTAGCATATTTGTAGCCATACAGTTTACACAACAGATCGTGCCAGCAGCATTATGGTTAAACATTACTGTCAGGCTGCTTGTTAACAATATTTGTGAAGGCACCTGTGACCAGAGAGAAGACCCTCTCATAATGTTATTTTTAACCTCCTTCATCCTCCCTGGCAGAGCCCACTCTGCAAACAAATCTTCGGAAAATGGGATATAATGATTCATGGCAGGGTGACATTTGTGCATGAAGCAAAGGCCTAAACACATCCTGACGTTTGGTAACCAAGTAACGGCCCCTGTATTTTTACATGCTGAACAACAGAAAAAGAGGCCGGCTCCCATAAGAAGCCTTGAAGAGTTAGCATGATTCAGGTTGCACATAATTAAATCTCAGTAAGTGGCCTTCATTCTTCATTCAGATTGCAGGGGGCACCTAAAGAGAAGTAAACATAGAAGAATTTAAAAGGAACAAGTCGTTTTTACAGCCCATAGCTCAGTTGGCAAAAGGAGGAAGACGTGCCACCAATAGAAGGGCTAGAGTTTGCAGATGGATTATAGTAAAATAAGAAAACAGGAGACTTCCTTACTGGAGGGTGTTTTGTCAATCAAGCAATTAGTAAGTCAATAGGTGGTAAACAAATAAAATCTGCCCCATTTACTTGCACAGCAATTGCCTGCAAGCTTGGGTGCACTCACTTGCTTGCCAATTGTTACACAGAAGCTGACGCCACAACGCACAAGATTATATCTTCCTGCTTATCAAAGATTGCCATAGAAGGCAGTGACAGGTCATTTTGAAAGCTTTGTCCACCATCCAGGGAGATTCTGCAGGGACAAATGGCTCCAGTTTGCTCCATGTGCCATTGGCCTTACAGGCAAAGAGACTGCTGGAATTTAAAAAATATTGTTACCCAGCAAAGGTAGGCCTTCATACATCACTGACGTTACATACCTTAAATGTGTTTTTCTGCTTATACAGTGGGGTAGCAAATTCTAGACAGGATTTAGAGGCAGACATGACTTAAGGAAACTTATTACCGCAATAAATGTTATGTCAATATTTCTACTCCACAAACAGATTTTTCTACTTAACGTTGACTAGAAGATAAATGGAAATGTTTGCTCTTCCTAATACTCTTCCCTCATCACTACAGTTCTCTTAGAGACAGCCATGGCCCATCCCAGCAATCACCTGAATAAAAAATATGCTGTCTATTGCAGGCACTACCAGTAAATGATTGTTGCTTCAGGAACACTGGTATATGGATTTCTAAGTGATAACCACCAGCATTTTATTGTAACAGTCCTCCCTGAAAGGACTATGGTGACCCTGTATCCTCATATGCCATATGCCTAAATGTGGCTAAACACATGCAGATGTCCCATATTCTGCAACCAATCTGCCCAAAAGTAGATAGAGAGCATATGAGGGACAGTGTATGTCATGGCCTCCTTTCTATTCTTCCAATTTGTCATCAGAACAGCAGCGAGAGGGAACGGCAGTGAACCCATAGCCAGCCTAAAATACAATGTGCACAACATTTGAAAAAATTGTGCATACTCCTGAAACTATGTAATGTGAACAATGTACAGTTATAAACCAAAGGAGCAGAGTATGTGGCTAGATTTTGGAACTCACAGGAACTTGAACCCAAAAAAAAGTCTAATGCAGATTTTTTAAAACCTTTAATGGTCCAATGTTGAATATTCCATTGCTATCAAGTCACATACCTTAACCTGCCCTTTAACACAGAATAAATTCCTGACCCTACAGAGAATAGAAATACCCAGGAAAAATATGTTGCACCCCAGGTAGACAACTATTTGTGCTCATGTAAGAGCCATCTCTATGAATACAGAAAACTGTATTTCCCTCTGTCAAAACAAACCTAATATACAGTGTGAACATCACATAAATGCAAAAGGGTTATATCAAATTTACATGGAACCATGTTTAAAGTACTTATGATAAACAAGTATAAAGCCTTACAAGAGTCAGGCCTGGGCTCCAACAAGTTGTTTGTGTTGTTTGTGAGTATTTGTACAACTATGACAAGAAAAACCTCTCAAAGTACAAATGTATTTCTATATATTATTCTAAATTGCTGTTGGAAGCCATAGACAACGCAATACATCTTTTATTAGCACAGTAAAATTGTGACTTTTGGGCCATACAGTACAATTCTCTCTAATGCAGGAGTTGGGAGTCTGATTTTGATTGACATGTCTAATGTAGCCTTTGGAGAGTTGCTTCTTTTACCTAGAAGATGTATTTGAGCTCAATCATTTTAAATCACAAGAAATACTGTCTCTCTACCTGCAGGACTTGTGCCAAAATCGGTTATTTTGTTTGTGCTGGAATTTGTTATTTTAGTTATATCTAGTACACCTGCTAGGAAAGGGAGCCCCCACCAAAGTATATATTAGCCCTAACTGTCAATCAATACCTGACACCGGACTCCTGCATGAAGAGAGAAAGAAGAGAGACGGATTCTGAGAGGGAAGAATAATTTGGTTATTTCAAAAATGGTACAGAATTTTTAATTGATTATATTTAGAAAGTTTCTTATTTCGGCATGATCAAGCTTATATTATATGTTCATTTCCCCCCCCCCTGTACAATAGTGCTGCCCAAGGGGGTTAACAAGCAGCTTCAGGTTGTCTGTTTGTGTTATATAAAACCAATAAACTGAACCAGTCTGTTAAAGATTCTATCATATGATTAGTGGGCTATCTTGAACAGCTAGTATTAAGGTGGCCATACACACACAGATATTATTGTACAAAACAAAGTTTCATATCATATTTGGTGCATGTATGGTATGATCCGAGGTGACTGATATCTGTCGACCATCTTGTTGGTCGGGCAAGACGGAAAATTTTGATTGGGCGCCTTCAAAGGCAAAGGGATATAGCTGAATTGTCAGATAGAGGTAGTATTCTGTTGTTTCTACCTGTATAACTGACAAATCAGCTATTAAAATTTAACCAATGGATATTGAAATGATGTAACATGTATGGCCACCACTGATGTTGGTGCTAATATTAACTATAATAAAAAAAAAAATCCTGATTTCAGAAAACCTTGCAGGGTTCTTAGTGCACCTGTAAGAGCAAGAACTGCAAACAAAGAAAACCACTGCCCACTAATTTGGGCTTTTTTTAATGGATTTTGTGAGGAAGTGTTTTAAGTAAAGGTGGCCATACACGGGCCGATAAAAGCTGCCGACAGACCGTGTCGGCAGCTTATTGGCCCGTGTATGGGGGCCCCCGACGGGCTTCCCCGATCGAGATCTGGCCGAAAGTCGGCCAGATCTCGATCGGATGGGATTAAAAATCCCGTCGGATCGCGGCCGCATCTGTTCGTTGATGCGGTCCCGCGATCCGACCGCCCGTTTGGCGAACGCTAGGATCCGATCGTTGGGCCCTAGGGCCCACGATCGGATCAGCCCGATATTGCCCACCTCAAGGTGGGCATATCGGAGGGAGATCCGCTCGTTTGGCGACATCGCCAAACGAGCGGATCTATCCGTGTATGGCCACCTTTATCCTAACAGAAGATGACCATATAGACGAATATGGAAATGTTGAATCCTGAAGGACACAAATGCCACCTGCAGGGGTTGCTTGAGGGGAAGAAGCTGGTGCTGCCAGGGGATGGATAGCAAAGACAACCAAACTCTGCACAGGGACGTCTGAACTTCATGTCACTGCCAGACTGAGCAAAAAAGCAGAGAAAGGAGACAGTTTGTCAATATAATAATATAAATAATATGTTTCTATAATATAAATAATAAGTTCTGGTCAACTGATCATAGCCTCCTTTAAAACCTTTTGAATTCCTATGTTTAGTACTGTTTTTACATTGTTAGCCAATCTAGGACTGTTCTGCAGAGTCTCTCATACTGGGCCTTTTAAATCCTTGGCTGGGCTGTGTATTGTTGAACAGGGTGTCACGGGCCGGCTAGCCTGGCTATCATCTTTCTATATAAACACTTGAAACATGCAAATTATAGTAAAACTGATCTTTTTTAATACCCACTTCCAAGTATGCAATCCAGCTGAGATATTGTAGCCAGGCTAGAAGCAGCTGCTAGATACACAGACCACTGTATTTTGTTCACTGCCTTTCAAATTGTTGATGTGCTGTCACTGCTCTATTTTGCGCAGGGTGCTATTTACCCTAAGGCTGGACCTGTCTGTATCAGTGGGTAAAGATGTATGTAAAAACTGTTACAATGCAAATAGTGATATTTGTTTTCCTTCCATGCAACCTGGCAAGTGCCTGTATCTCTCTGTGCCTTGGGTGCACATAATTACATTGTATTTCAGTACAGGGGAATCAAAACCTAAACTGAATAGCATTTGATTTTTAGTAAATAAGGTCAGTGACGTATAGTTGGGTTATTATTTTTTGCAAGCCATCTGCATTCTTCCCTCTCTCTGAACAATGAATATTTGTTTTTAAAAGAGGATGTTTTCAGAATATGAAAACACTACAGATTACTATAACAGCTACAACAAAAATTAATAATATTCATATTTATTCATTCGCTTTTTTTTTTTCCTTTCCTTTTTTTTAAGGCTGGTAACCTTACGCATGCATTCTTACATTTATTAAGCACTCCCGGCAATTTCTCCAGTGCAGCTGGGCAAATATCTATGGCAACGCAGTGAAATGCAAAGTGATCTCATTTACCATGTATCTAGGGCTCATTACATGCAAATGAGCTCCGTCGTGTGTCGTGGGGATGAGCAGAAATAGCAGACCTGTTAGTGCAGGGCAGCAAGCACCGCAGTCTTCTCAATTGGGCTATTGCTGTCCACATAAAAACTGTCACCTTCTGCCAGAACAGGCTGGGCCGTGACTCCATTCCAACAGTAACACAATGCCAATCGACAAAGCACATCTACATTCATTATTATCACACAGTGATGTATCTGTTTGGCTTCCTAACTGGCAAATAAAAGACTTTATCATACGAGGGAATCTCAGAATCAGTTATTTCATGTATTGTTTTTCTTGCGGAAGACTCCAGACATTTTACTGGGGCTGAGTTAGCCGTCATTGGGTGCTGTAATGACAGTTACTAACTAAAATACATTCATGCTAGTGAAGTTAGCAGTAACAACCAATAAAACTGTCCTTTGATCAGTTTAGCTTAGATGGCATAACTAAAGCATGCAACTCTATAAATAAAGACCATTGTCCCTAAGCTTGCATGAAGCTACCAATGGAAATCAAAGCAAAGAGGGCACCACACGAGAACTTGATGGAAACAACATATGCCATTGAACTACACAATAGGAGGAAAAAAGCAAACATAAGCTTACACAGCATTTATATACACAAAACTGTAAGTGTGAAGCAAGCTCTTCTTGCTGCAACCGGATATTTGCAGAATACTGAAAGTTGCAGTTCTGCAATGATATTTTCAACTAGAGAAACTCCATTCTGCATGCTCTAAAATGTTTTGAAATATCCCGATATTCTAAAAACATGTATAGGGTGGCTAGGGCGCCTTCTTTAGAGATTCCAAAACGGTAGGCCTGACCTTTCGGATATTAGGGGGATAATGGGGGGGCCAGAAAGACTGCTGTAAGGTTTCATAGACAGTCAATGTTTATTTGGTCTATGGAGGCTGTGTGGACCTCTGTGTACTTGAAATGCCAGGGTCTATTTTGAATCTCTGTCTGTACTTGGATGGATGATTTGCTATAAAGCCTGTTTGATGTTATAGAAACTATTGGAACACTATAGCATGGTAATAAGGCTGTAGCCTTGTTTTGAGCCTAAACAAATATTGGTCCTCAAAGGGTAATCTTAAACCAATTAAAATGTGATGTAGGATTCTTCTAGATGAACATAAATTGGGTTCAGTTAAGGCTGAACAGTATTTTCAGCCTTGCAAACCCCGCCACAAGGTTATATTGTCACTATTTAATTATATACAGTGCCAAGGTATCATAAAATCAGTGACAAGAAGATTAGTATACATTCAGTTTCATGGACGCAATTTGATCTTATTTCTATCACTTTGTGATGACAGAGCCCAGCCTCCCCCACCCGTACTGGGAATAATGGAGATACAAGGGTTAACCTGCTGCCCATGTATTTCTGAGCCTTTCAGACCTCATAAAAAGCTGGTGATCTCTCCAGCATTTCGGCAGCTAATAATACACTGGCTGATTCTCTGCCCACAGGGAGATTGTCATCCATGCTAAAGTTTGACATTTTACACTTTAAGTAAGCGTAGCCAGCAGCAAAAAAAGGAAGAAGGGGAAAAAAAGTCACAGAGAGACAGATTCGTCTTATTAAAAGAAGATGTCACCAAAAGAGCAAGTCAACAAATATTCTCTTGCTGCCCAGACATAGTCAGTAAACCGGAGGCTGAGGTATAGGAAAATAGGCCTGGCCTTTGTTAGAGGTATCACTGAATGTGTAAACTGCCAGCTCTACTCTTTGCAGTAACCTTGGATTCCTGTCTGCCTGAGCTGACTGGCTTGTGCAAGTCATGTGGCTGAGCAGGTTGAGCTTTTATAGAGAAAACTATGTAATTTGTATATGTTGCCCTATATATCTGGAATACATTCAGGATACATTATATTTATGCAACATTATTATAAAAGATTATGATGACTGGTTAGCATGGTACTTCTTAATTCTACTGGCAGAATTTGTACCTTCAGAACTATGGCATTTGTTTCAATAGCACTACACAAATGCCTTATATTAAAAAGTTTCTCTGCCTTAGTATATCCCAGTAGTTCATTTACTTATTGGAGCTTACCAGCCATTCCATTCTGCCTTGCATTTCACTTTAAAGCTTGGGATTCTCGTCTACTCTCTTTTCTACCTTTCCTCCTATTTAGTAAATCATTTATTAAATGATGATTTATTAGACTATAAGCGCATTTATGTATATAGATTCCATCTATTATGAAAAATTCTTAGGGTCTGGTGTTGCCTCCCCTGATATTGACCCCATTTACTAAGCTATGCCCCCTAGCCATTGCATCGTATAGGATGAACACACGTGGCTTTGACTGACATCCAGGCTTTGGCTGGTAATGTATTTATAAAGTACCAGCATATTCTGCGGAGCTGTACAATATATAGGTGCATACATGGAACATTCTTACAAAATTACAACTGATAATTGATACAAGAGGTAGAGGGCCTTGAATACAGAAGAAAATGCAAACAAATGGCTTCTACTGGAAAACAAAAATAACAAAAACTCACATCAGGATACCTTGGAAAAGTGACATTAGGAAATGACGAAGAGAACATAAAAAATAGGGGACACCGCACCCTTAAAGGCATCTTTTGCAATTGATTTTGAACCCTGTGTGGGTGTTTGTTATTTATAAATTGCCAGAAACAGAGACTTCCCAGCATCCATTGTGTATCTGTAATCTTAAAACTCCCTTCTGTTATTACAATGTTGTATATTTATTTTTGTGTATCAGCTGAAATATATCTGTTGTATGTCTAATGTAAGGGCTGTCATAAAGAGATTACATAGATATTAGATGGAAGAATGCAAATATAGCCTTGAACAGGTGTCACAAGGTATTCCACTTGGGAGTGTCCGGCCATCCCAAACTGAGCATTTGACCATTGACGGTCTGACTCTATTTTCTTAACGTCACTTTGATCATAGCTTCTTACAAGCTTTTACACTACAGGTATGGAATCCGTTATCTGGAAACCTGTAATTCAGAAAGCTCTGAATTACATAAAGGTCTCCCATAGACTCATTTGTATCCAAATAATCCACATTTTTAAAAATGGTTTCCTTTTTCTCTGTAATAATTAACCAATACCTTATACTTGATCTAAACTAAGATATAATTAATCCTTATTGGAAGCAAAACCAGCCTATTGGGTTTATTTCATGTTTACATGATTTTCTAGTAGACTAAGGGGCCCATTTACTTAGTTCGAGTGAAGGAATAGAATAAAAAAAACTTCGAATTTCGAATGTTTTTTTTGGCTACTTCGACCATCGAATTGGCTACTTCGAACTTCGACTACAACTTCGAAGCGAACTAAAAATCGTTCGACTATTCGACCATTCGGTAGTCAAAGTACTGTCTCTTTAAAAAAAAACTTGGACCCCCTAGTTCGCCACCTAAAACCTACCGAAGTCAATGTTAGCCTATGGGGAAGGTCCCCATAGGCTTTCTAAGTGTTTTTTGGTCGAACAAAAATCGTTCGATCGATTGATTAAAATCATTAGAATCGAACGATTCGAAGGATTTAATTGTTCAATCAAACGATTTTTCGTTTTATCGAACAAATTGTGGTAAATCCTTCGATATTCGAAGGATTTCAATTCGGCAGTCGAATATCGAGGGTTAATTAACCCTCGATATTCGACCATTAGTAAATTTGCCCCTTAATGTATGAAGATCCAAATTATGGAAAGATCCGTTATCTGGAAACCCTAGGTCCGAGCATTCTTGATAATAGTCCTTTATCTGTCTGTCTTATTCTTCAAAATAGGCGTACATATAAGATATTAAAGGGAGCAACAAACAATTATTTTGGGGAATCTACTAACATAACCTGATGTCATTACTTTTTAACAAAGGGTTCTAAACAGCCTAGATCAGATAGACTTGTTGAGCATTTCAGCTCATGACATAGGTGACATTTTGTTACTGTGACAAATTTCTAAAAAAAATGCAAGAATTGTCCTAGATATATTCTAATTTTATTCCATGCTAATAATGAAGCATATGGCAACCAGGCATGATTATCCAGGGTTCCGTGTTTGCTTCTATTGCCATGACTATAATGGGAAGTGATACACCAATATTATAATTTTGTTTTGCCTTTCAGTTTGTCCCTGGGAAAATCATGGCAAAAAAATCATTTATGTAACAAAACTATAGAACAAAAGAAAGGGATCTTGAGAGATCATGACCTCAAACATTTCCCCCTAATTATATCTAGCCCAAATTATTTTCTCATTGAACAGATTGTGAGTAAACAAGCAAAATATAATTTAAAATAGTTTATTTTATCCTTATCTATTAGATATTAAGGTGCAATTTTTGGAGGTAATTAAATAACTTTTTTTTCTCCAACAATTAAGATAATGCATGCAGTGTTGCAACCAATCCAATTGTGCTTGATGTCCCATGCATGTTTTGTGTGAATTGCAAGCAATTGAAGCTAGTAACATTAAAGCGGTGACTTCTGGTGTCAACATACAAAATAGCCATTCACATCTGAATTACTGGGAGTTTTAGCAGCTACTGACATCAACCAGTGCCAGGCCTAACGCTGAGGATGCCCAAGGCAAGCCCCTAATCCTAATTACAAAAACACCCTTCCCCCAACATATGTCTCCTTGGCACAATTTGGCTCAGCCCTCCCATCCACATGCTGCATACAAGGCTTCTTTTTTATTAAAGGGGTAGTTCACCTTTAAGTTAACTTTTAGTATGTTATAGAATGGCCAATTCTAAGCAACTTATCCATTGGTCTTCATTATTTATTTGTTATAGTTTTTTTTTTAATTATTTGCATTATTCTTCTGACTCTTTCCAGCTTTCAAAAGGGGGTCACTGACCCCATCTAAAAACAAATGCTCTCTAGGGCTACATATTTATTGTTATTGCTACTTTTTAGAAATCATCTTTCTATTCAGACCATTCTCTATGCATATTCTAGTCTCTTATTCAAATCAATGCATGGTTGCTAGGGTAATTAGGACTCTAGCAACTGGAGAGCTAAAATTGCAAACTGGAGAGCTGCTGAACAAAGTGCTAAATAACCACAAATAATAAAAACTTAAAAACCATTTGCAAATTGAATATTTCTCCCTACAGATTTATCAAGGGTCGAATTTCGAAGTGTAAAATACTTCGAAATTCGACCATCGACTTAAAATACTTTGAATTCGAATATCAAAGTTGAAGTATTTTTCACCGAATTTGGCCATCGAATGATCGAAGTAAAATCGTTCGATTCAAACTATTTTAGCGCACGATCGAACGATTTTACTTCGATGTCTAAAGACTTAGAAAATGGTTGTAGAAGGTTCCCATAGGCTAACATAGCACTTTGGCAGGTTTAATTTGGCGACGTATTGAAGTCTAAGTTTTTTTAAAGTGACAGTACTTTGATTATCCAATGGTCGAATATTCAAACTAATTTTACTTCGAATCGAATTTGAAGTAAATTCGAAGTCGTACTATCCTATTCGATGGTCGAAGCATCCAAAAAATTACTTTGAATTTCGAATTTTTTTACTTCGAAAATTCCCTCGAATTCACTTCGACCCTTGATAAATCTGCCCCTTAAAGTTAACTCCAAGGTGAACAACCCCAGTGTTACTGCTTTACCTGTTATTTCATTCCTTTCTGTTCTCTAGAAACTACAGAAACCTACATAGTTTAAATTCCCCCATTCAGAATATAAGCCATTATGATATAAAAATGAATTTCCAATCTCTTGTGAAGTATGAAAGGTACTTGCAATTGCCACTTATACATACCACGGCACAGATACGTGTTTTCATACGTCTCCTTCCCACACACGTACATGAACAAATCAGACAATTGATTCAATAACCTTTAAAGGACACAGCTGCTGGCTGGAGATGAGCAGAGATGAGGATTCATAATGAAGGAGGACAAAATGACTGTAAATCAGCTCATTAGAAAGACACAAATGAAAGAAATCCTAGAGTCAACTGATCTTCTTCGTGTCAGCAGTCTTATTATTTATAAGAGTGTTTAGTTCTGTGTAAAGAGGATTCTGAATTATAATTTTAATTGATGTTGAACATGTCAGGCTTATTCTCTATGTAAAACCTCTAGCTGGAGATTTGCTTTTGAGTAAATTGTACAAAACTATGTGAATTTCCAAGTTTCTTTTTGATGAATATATATCAGTGCCGGCTTAATGCTCTCTGGGGCCTGAAATAAGATAAAATCCTAGCCCAAAGCAAGTGGAATTTAGTAGTTACCTGTCTGAAAAAAAAACTTCTAATCATTTGCTACAGGTTACAAAACTTGGTGCAAGTTTGCAGGGCTCATTTACAAACACAGGCACAAGTGCAAAGTGATATTTAGGACACAAATGACCAAGGCTTTTGCCCACAATGCAGCATTTTCCCCACATTTCCAATATAAATGCTATTGTAACTGACACACAATGCACAGAGAAGGATTAGATTAGAGCCCACACAGGGCTCATACAGGGAACGGATGGAATAATGGCACTAGATTCCAATTTGCTTGGTTGCACCCATGGAGAAACCCAGTAGGGGAACGCTTGAATTATTTCCAGGTCCAGGCTGGTGGGTAGTTCCAGGGTTGCCTATTATTCACCATGAGCAATGTTGCATGCAATTCATCAAAGCAAACGGAACAACTACATTGTTGCTGGCCACCTTGGTACTTTTGCCTTCATTCTAGTGCTTTGTACCTGTGCCTCATTAGTAAATAATCTATTTCAACTTTCATTAAAAACTATTTCACTAACCATTAATGCCAACACAGTCTATACATTTAGCACCAACATTGCCCATACGTTTAGTGCCAACACTGCCATACAATCCACTGCACTCATGCATGCATACTATTTATAGTTTTAGCCTCAAAAAAACTGACACTTTGGTGGTTATTTATTAAAATTAAGTCTGAATGCTGAAAACTCTTTAAAAAATCAGAATTTTTAGTGGAAAAAACCCCAAAATTTTTCAAGATTTATCATATCTGAGGCTGCAAAAAGTCTGAATCCAAAAATCTGCCATCTCAAACCTGCCGAGGTAGTATATAAATCAATGGGAGAGATCCCTATCCTATTTGGAAGTTTCTGTGGTCTGTGCTGGAATCAGCCTATTTCGGGCTTTTCAGGCAAAAATCCGAATAAAAAATCAAGCAATTTTGGAAAAAATTGGAAAAAACGTGCGATTTAGGTTTTTTTTTTTTTTTTTAAATTCTTTTTATTTATTTGTTATGATATGAAATTCTCTATGGTTCAAATTTACATAACTTTTCAAAAAGATAATAAGTGATAAAGATTCATGTGATCATAACAACAATATATAATAACATTTTATTTCATTTCTATCTTTCAGCTCTTCTAATATCCTTGTAAAGACCTTATGAAAAGTTATCTGTGATAAGAAACCAATAATCTGTTAGTTTGGTGACTCTTGGGGATGTCTGTTTGATCACATTCTTGCTGTAACCTTCTGAGATATTGGGAAGATTCCATGATCAGTGGGTGTTCTCTTAGGGAGTTATTTATCAAAGGCTGATTTTATCTCAACATTTTCTGCTACAAACTCCTATCAAATCCGATAGTTTTTTTATGCTTATTTATTATTAAATTTTCCCGAAAATTTGCTTTGCAGGAAAAAATCAGATTTTCATGATTATTTTTCACCCGAAAACTCCGATTTCTTATGCTTTTTTGCCCTAAAACTCTGAAAACGTCAAGGTATTGCACGATACCCAGCGCACATCAAAAAATCATTGGGACCTCTCCTATTGACTTATATGCAACCTTGACAGTTCTGCAATGCCGGATTTTCTGATTTGGACTTTTCCATCTTCAGGGTTTAATAAATTCAGAAAAATTCATAATTTTTTAAAAGTCCGATTTTATAAAAAGAAAAAAAAAAGAATTATTCGGGATTTTTGCATTCGTAGTTTAGTAAATAACCCCCTTAGTGTCTCTAGGTCGTACCATGTTGTGTGTCTAAATGTATAAACCGTGAGTTGTCTAATTTGTTGTGTGAGCCATTTTATATGTTGTCCATATGTTTTAATTTTGTGGTGTTTTGTTCTTTTCAGGTTAAAGCTTCCAGCCAGTTCATGTGAAAGATATTTTTTGTTTTACCAACATTATGGATGGGGGTTCAGTGTCTAACCAATGTTATAGTATTGTTTTTCTGGCTGTTGCTGCTGCTAGTCTTCCCATCAGGTTTTTTTCTGTTTTTGTTAGTTGTGTGTATAAAGTATTGTTGCTGAATAGGGCCCATTCTAGCTGTGTAAATCAAGCTTTTCAATAATAAATAAGATCAAATCAAAAAAATTCAGATTTTTATAAATAACTCCCTTTTGTGTGTTGAAGATTTGGGGCAGCAAATGAATATAGGTACAATTAATAAAGAAATGTGCTGAACTTCAGCAGTAGATGATTTAATGCGATAGAAAGTCTCTGTTGTTGTCTGAAAACACTAGCTTTGAAAAGGGTTTCGCCTTCCACTGGATCAACATTTGGCCAGACTTACTAGGGCAAAAAACAACATCTTTTGTTATTGAAACCTCAACTAAAAAGGTTCAAAACACTTTTTTATACTGATTTGAAATATAAGTATGCATTGACTAATTTTATTAAAACAGTTCTTAAATCCCCCATCAGTAAATCACAGCTTTAAAGCTTTTCATCATTCATAAAATATTTCATTCCCTTTATTATTTTTCCCTAACTCTTAGCTTGCTCCACTGGCTATACAGCACTGTTAAATCATGGCAATCATGGCAAGACCTTACCTGGAATTTAGAAAATTACAAAATTATACTTCAGCCTTAAATGCCCTATTATAAACGGTGCTGAGCTACCTGCTTTTACAGCAGCCACTGACTAATATTTGGCACAGTTACAATCTCTTCTCTGCAATTACTCTCAAATTCTCCTTCTGAATTCACCTAAAATAATACCATGTAATGTGGCAGTTACATACGTTTGTGTTTTCCATCTCTGCTACTGTGCTTCAGACTTTTGAATCCCCTTTACTGCAAATTTACAAAATTATTATGCTTTCAACCTGTTTTCTAAATGTTTTCCAAATATTACATTATTGGGAAGTTTGCCCCATAAACCAGTTGCTCAGATGTTGACGCTGGGGAATCCCTACTAGTTAGACATCCAACCAAATGTGATCATCTCAGTGTACATAAATCTGTGGCAGATTGTAAAATATATTCGGCTGATTGTCTAAGTTTCCAGTTTCCTTTGATCTGTGACATGCTTTATGTTGTCTGTCAACTCAAGCCATGCCAATATCAAAGAGGGCTGGCAGCACAAGGGTTAAGAGGACAACTTACTTTTGCTTGGACCATGGAATTGTTTGTGCCCCTCAGTCTGAACCAGTGTTACATATAAAAAGTGAAGGAGCATGCAGCACAGGTTGCCTTAGTGACGACTTTGGATTTACTAGCATCCTTGTGTGCATCCTTGTGTGCATCCTTGTGTGCATCCAAGCCTCATTTTGATTCAGTTACTAAGACTGAATGAATCACGTAGTAGGTGTAGTAAGATGGCGCGGAACCTTTTCCGCTATTAGTATTCACCACTTATATGGGTGTAGTAACATTTAACTAACATCGACATTTGTGATTTCCATTTCGGTTAGTGTGCTTGTGGAACCTGGTGGGGGAAAGTTAAAGTGAGGGTTTGGGAGTGTTTAGTGATTTCACAAGTATGTGTGCAGTTCAAGCCTCGCCTTGATTTGGAGCTGATGATTGGGTGCATACAAAGCCAAGTCTCATTGTGATGGGAATCCATATCAGGCGTTTATTATAACGACGTGAATATCTAGCCTATTTCAAGTTTCCGTAAAATGAGGACATTTATCCCCTTTAAAAAAGCAGTGGGTTAAATGCGCCAACCCAAACACTGCTGGCACTTCCCCTTATAATCTTGTGCTGACCCAGGCCATCTCTGTCACAAAAGGGAGCGCATGGGTTGGCACGTCTATAAATTGTTGCTGCCTACAACGGAAGCCGGCACAGTAAGGTAGCACCGGGGAGAGTGGAAAGAAGCGCTAGTGACTAGTGACCTTCAGAGAGTGGTGCTGTATGGCTAAATGGATGTGTCAGCCAACATGCAGGATGATACTTGCAGCAATAAAAACATTACATTAACTTTAGTATTGAGTAACAATATTTATCCTGAAAAAGAGGGAAACCCCCAATACCATTATGTTTTTTTATTTAATAAATTAGTTAACTATTTAACTAAATAATAGTGCTATACTACCGCTACTTTCTTCATATTATAATATGCCTAACATTGCCTCATAACTACTCCCACCTTCCCCTATCCTTTTCGCAGTTGCAGGTTCACCTTTTATAAAGAACTTCCCAATATACAACCCAGTTTTGTCCCCACAACCTCCCTTGGAAGCACTTTCCTTCTCCATCTTGGGTGCATTCCTCTACTAATTAATCTACTTTTAGCACCCTCCAGGCATCAGTGCTTTGCCCTCTTTTCCCCTTGAAAGTAGCCTAATAGCCCCAACACACACTTTCTTGCTTAAAGATGCCTATTTCATGCACACTTAACATACAGTACCATAAAGGATAATTACCACAACAACTTGCAACAGTTGTTACTGAAGCCGCTACATTTTCAACTTTTGCAGGTGGGGCCATATAATCTTGTCTCATTTTGCAATGCTTGTTTGTTAGCTTATTGTGTTCTTTGTTTGATATGATTAGTATCCATTATTCGGAAACCCATTATTCAGAAAGTTTCAAATTACGAAAAAGTTGTCTCCCATAGGGGCGTGTATGCTGCAGCAACTACATTAGGCCAGGGAAACTTAATAATAATTAATATTAATATTTAATAGAGGTCTTATATTGCCCTACACATGTGCCCACTGTATAGTTTAGGTGCCAAATGTAAGGGGGAAGGAGGGTACCCCAAAAGAAATGTATGATCTTTTTCACCCTATCACCCAGTAAAAAGTAAAAGACACCAGCGTTTTTTGGGACTTAGAAAAATGTTCAACTTTTTTTTGACAAACTCCTATCTACTCTATTGCACTTCCCCTGGTCTGAGCTGGCAAAGAAAAGTCTGGCGCAAGAGGTAACTTTCAGTAAAATCCGCAAGTTAGTGAATGAGCGTAGTTACGTCCTTTCGCCAGAGCGCAACTTCGCCTGGCGTAAGGGTGCAAAGTAGCACTAGAGTATGTCTACTTCGCTAGCGAATTTACCCCAAAATGACGTCACACTGGCAAATTTTCGATAGCGTTAGTCACTTCGCCCTTTAGTAAATTTGCCCAATTCCAAATGTTTAAAAATCATTTCTCTCTTTTTCTCTCTGATAATAAAACAGGAGCTTGTCTTTGATCCAAATAAGATACAGTATAATGAATCCTTATTGGAAGCAAAACCAACATTTACATGATTTTCTAGCAGACTCAACTTGAGGAAAGATCCGTTATCTGGAAAATCCCAGGTCCCGAGCATTCTGGTTAACAGGTACCATACCTTTTCTATATAAATAAATAATTTATAATAATAAAACTGATTGTTTACTCCATAAAAGTGTATATAATTAACATTATCCCAAGCTCTTTCTGTAAATACCTGTAACTATATTTAAATATGTGCCTTGTACATAATAGAATCTATAGACGTATCTAGTGTCATACATTTCTGAAAAAGGTTTACCTAGATAACTTGCCCATCATACTGTTTCCTCATGAATTCCTCTACTGGCTGATCCAGCAGATACTAAGTTGCCTAAGGCAGTGAACACATTGGGGTGTAATGCTATAAAACCCCAAACCTCTGCCTTTTTACACTTGATTTCATCCAGAACCGTGTCACTGATCCTTTATAGGGTTAATGATTGATAGCATGCATGGCGGCGGATGTGGAACTCACGTCTGCAGATTCCGACATATGCTGGTGGGCAGCAGTTTGCAGACGCATGTGTCAGAGTTGGATCTGATCAGTGATGTTTGAGCAACAGCATTGCTATAAAATATTATACTTCATTTCCCTCAGCATATCATTTAGCTGTAAAAATAATTGTAAAGACTTACAGATGGCATGCAAATACACTCTCTGCTCAGTTCTGGCTTAGTAGGGATGTTCAGAAGCAGCGCAGAATGTAGATCTTCTGGAGATCAGGATTTATTCATGAGGCACACAATGGTCACCAATAAGTGGAACAGCCTTTACCATTTTTATTCATAAAGTCTCTGGTTTCCATGATCACTATCAGCCACTGGCCAGAAAGCAAAATCATTTCAACATTTACATTGTGCGGATAAGTAAAGTGGTTGCCAACTTGCACTTTCTCTTTACAGTAATCATATTTAAACGGATGGTCAGTATCTACAGTATGTATGGATAATAGCAATTTCACTGATTATCCTAGATGTGCCCTGTTATCAGTGATGATAAGGGCATGGGACCTTTTATCTAGTTATCTGCTCGGGATCTGGGGGTTTCCGGATAACGGATCTTTCTGTACTTTGGAACTTCATATGTTAAGGCTACCAGAAAATCATGGAAATTTAAAATAAACCCAATAGGCTGGTTTGCGTCCAATAAGGATTAATTATATCTTAGTTTGGATCAAGTACAAGGTGCTCTTTTTTATTTTTACAGGGGAAAAAGGAAATCGTTCTTAAAATGATTTGGATAAAATTGAGTCTATGGGAGATGGACTTCTGCACTTTCTGGATAATAGATCCCATACCTGTGTATATATATAGTGTAATCATGAACCTGCTATTATTATTATTAACGTGTATTTTTAACATATTGCACAGATAAAATTAATGTGTTTATACATAGAAATCACATGAATTACATACATAGAACATACAGAGTTACATACCAGTACTGGTACAAAAGGTGAGGAAGGCCCTTTGCAAAAGAGCTTACAATCTAAAGGGAAAGGGAATGAGACACAATGTGTGGGAGTGGGCAAGATCAGAAATGTAATTATATCCTATCATTTTATATATGGTGGATGTGATTGTGTCGAAACTTTATTCACAAGATGCCTTTAAGTTAGCAATGCAAGTAAACATTTTTTATTATTATGATTATTATTTATAGAGTGCTAGCATGATAAGCAGAGCTTTATAATGATTCTTCTTCCATCAATTGCTTCCCTAGTGGAGCTTACAGTCCCAATTTCCCCATCACTGTCACCCACCCACACATGCACTCACAAACCCCCAAACCAGGATCTTGTTTAATTAGAAGCCCATTAACCAGTGACTATATTTCCAGTGTGGGAGGGATATACGCAAATACAGGGAGAAGATACAAAGTCAAAGAAGATCATGTCCTGATCCTAAAAAGTGAATAAAATACACATTTATGTACTGTACATAAGTAAATAAAATATTGAGAGTGATCCTAAAATTGAAGCAATGTTTCTAACAATGTGGTACCACTATCTGTTCTGTGCCAAATAAAACATATATACAGCTATGGGGTCTGTTATCCAGAAACCTGTTATCCAGAAAGCTCCAAATTATGGGAAGGCCCATAGACTCCATCTAATCAAATAATTCACAACTTGAAAAATATTTCGTTTTTCTCTATAGTAATAAAACAGTACCTTGAACTTGATCCCAGCTAGGATATAATTCATCTTTATTGGGACAAAACAATCCTGGTCAGTTTATTTAAAGATTTTTTTTTTGTTAACAGACATGGAGATCCAAATTATGGAAAGACTCCTTATTCAGAAAATCTCAGACCGAGCTTCTGTTATACAAATCCCATTGCTATATATCCTATATTCTTTGTACATTTCTTTTTAGGCAAATTCAAGGTTTCCTTAAAACATTTTTTACCATGCACAAGCATATTTCTGTTTCTTGTTTTCTTTGCATTAATAACATGGAATCTGATTATCCCCACATCACTATTTTATTACTGATTTATAAAATGCAAGCAAGAAAAGGGGAATTATTAAATATACAACCACATTAGCTAAATGGAACAGACAGAAATATTTAACTAAACTTCACCGCTAAACATTTCCCCCCAGGAATCTTATCATAACTAATTGAACAGATAAACTAGCAGTCTAGTAAGAGGGAATGGGCATGTTTATAACTTAGGCTGAGGTTTCTAGGCAGATTTTGCAGTATGTTCCTTTGTATTTCCTGAGTAAATTTACATGTTTCAGAGGTACTTAGGAAGGGCAGCTCATAAATGTCACTCACGCTATCCACTGCTGTGAATTTCTCCCTTTATTTCTCAGCTATAAAATGCAAACCGCTCTGTAAAATATTATATTTGCCTTAATGTGATCAGATGGCACTGGGGTTCCTATCCTTCAGATAGAAGAGGTCCTCCCTTTGGTCCTCTCCATTCTGACTCCATTCACAAGCTCTTCCATCCACAAACACACTCACCAGTGGCAGAACTTAACCGAGCAGCTCAGTTCCTACATAACTTTTGCTTAGCCTCTGGGAAGGATTACTTTAATACTGCATGAAAATATGAAGGTAGATTTATCTTTTAAGAAAGATAGGAAGATTAATGTGTGAACACTTTCGCTTATGCCATTTCTCTCTCAACTAGTAGAGCACAACTCTCCAAACCCCAATAAATCATGCACCTCCATTTCTGGGCACCAACACTGTACCATCTTTAATATGTCAGGTCCTAAAAAAACATGACTCCTAAGCTGGCCATAGATGTGCAGATATAATCGAACGAAAGTACGATTATTGGACTGTGTGTGCACTCACTCATCCCAATAAGTCTGTCAATTCATGGTCAGAACATGTCAGATTTGTTATCTTATCTACTATAATCCTACAATTTAGATCTGAATGGTTAGTTTTAGATCATGGCATTGAAGCAAATGTTCGATATCTGAACATTCCTCGTACACAGAATAAAATCTGAACGTCTATGGTCAGCTTCACTTGAACGAGGAATTGGAGATGGTCTAAGTCCAATACATTTCTATTTTGGTCCTACAAAAAAGAATTGCATTTAAGTTGTTTGTGGTTAAAATAAAACAGACACATAGAATTGCCCTTATTAATTATACTGTTCTGAACTTCCTAAAAGTGTGGACTGCATGGGAACTAACTCCAACTGAATAATAGTTAGACCTATTAAAAATGTAAAAATATTGAGGCATACCAATAGATAAGATGCATGGTTATAACAAGTCTGTTATTATAAATGATTATGGTCAAGATATTGTCCTTATTATGTTACTTACATATGGAAAATAAACCTTTATTGTCTAAACTCATACCTTCATATAGCACTTGCAATCAGTATCAGGAACAGAAGAGTGCCTATTGATAAATGATTACTTTTACTTAAATACAGTCTGAAACTGGCACAGATTGTCTTTACTTAGCCATTATAAGAAGGTATGGTGTAAACGAAAGAAACAAAGCACAAAATGTTGTAGGATACTATGGGGTAAATTTACTAAAGGGCGAAGTGACTAACGACGTCAACATTCGCCAGCGTGACATAATTTGGGTACTTCGCCAATTTACCATCGTGTACAGGCATAACTTTGCTAGCGAAAGAGGCTGGCACTCATTCGCACTCAATCGCCAAGCGAAGTTGCACTCTGGCGAAGGGACGTAACTGCGCAAATTCACTAAGATGCAGATTTTACTGAACGTTACACCAGACTTGCCTTTGCGACCTCAGACCAGGCAAAGTGCCATAGAGTAGATAGGACTTCCTCAAACTTTAGTTGAAAATTTTTCCAAAAAACTATGGCATCTTTTCCTTTTTTCAGGGTGATAGGCTACAAAAGAGCATACAAATTTTTGGGAGTAACCGGCTTCCCCCCTACATTTCCTAACATATGGCACATAAACTATACAGTGGGCTCATGTGTAGGGCATTATTACAACTCTATTTTCTTTTATTAAGCTTCCCTGGGCTTGTGTAATGTAATGTATTTGCTGCAACATATACGTCGATTCAACTTTAACTTCCCATCGTATGCAAATTAGGCTAGTGCAACTTCGGTCTGCTTGCCGAATTAATGCTAGCACAACTTCACCAGCGTTCGGCGCCCTGGACGCAACTTCGCATGTTAGTGAATTAGCGTTGTCTGATCAAATTTTTGGCTGGCAAACTGTTGCGCTGCCTGCGAAGCTGTAGTAATTTTGCCCCTTTTTGTTTTAATGGAAATTGTATAACAACATATTATAAATACATTGTTTAAAACATGACTCGTACTGTATCATTTAATATGCATTTTCTTTTGTAAAAACAAATGAAAATATAAGTATATAAAAAAAACAGACAAACCAGGTTTAAAGGACAAACAAAAACCTAAAAATTCAAGTGGTTAAAAATGCAATATTTTACATAGTGAACTTATTGTATCAGCCTAAAGTCTCAGCTTCTCAATAGCAGCAATGATCTAGGACTTCAAACTTGTCACAGGGGGGTCACCATATTGGAAAGTGTCTGTGACACTCACAAGCTAAGTTTAGGGGTTGTCACAAATTTACAAGCAGAAAACGAAGTTTGTCTGTAATATAAGATGATACTACAAGGCTGATTATTAAATTCTGATGCTAATTGCACAGGTGTCTGAGCTGACATGTATCAATAATCGCCGGTATTAGGTACTAATCAGCCTTATATTGGGACATTTCTAGTCTGTATATAAAGTATATTATGTCGGTCCCTAAGCTCAGTAACTGACACAAAGCATGTGCAGTGAATCAGCAGAAAAGTAGATGGAGAACTACTGGAGCATCTTCACTGGCACAGATCTTCCCTGCTAAAAGGCTGTGGTTTCCACGGGCTGATATAGAAGTCCAAAATATAATGTACAAATTTCAAGCCTACTTAGTTAGGCTTTAGTTTTGCTTAGTTCTCCTTTAAAGTAAGAAACTGCATGCTTGTAACAGTAAAAGAACTTGAATTTAAAATAGTAAGCCGTTAAGCCTGTAGGAAAGCTTCCACAACTATAAAAAGGTTTGCCGTGATTTTATGGAAAGTAAATGCAGTTTTTACGAGCGCTGACCTTGTGCATATTGCTCCTATATATAAAGCAATTCATATATTTAAATACTGCACATATGTGACACATATTTAGGGAGTGTCATCTACTGTTGAGGAAAAGCTTATTTGCTCTACCAAGTACTAATGTATCACACCATGTACTCAGGGGAACCCAATGGACATGGCAACAATCTGCAACAGAACAACTGCAATAATTATACACATGCCAACCCTGCTTCTACAATCACAATCACATACAAGGCAATCCACTTACCTTAGTCTTAGCAGGGAAAATCACAGCAGTCTTCTAATACAGTGTATACGACTTTAACTGAGATTTCATTAAATTAGAAATACTTACCTTGTTATTTATCTCACGAAATTCAATAGAAGTCCATGGAGAAATCTGGAACCGATTGAGGACATATGCAGTAGTTTTACACTGGTTTTCAGCAGGCACAATTATGATGGAATTCTGCATTGTAGGAATAAACATGGTAAAGTGAGTTTTGCCTATAAATAAATGAAGCCCATTATCCTGTATTTCAGACCCACCCATACCTGTCACTAAAGTGGCAGGGCAGGCTGCTGGAGAAGGGGTTTATACCGAAACGTTGCTGTTTCTGCTAAAAAACACACAAGGGTTGTCCCTGCTTGCACCAGCCTTGGAGTGCCAGTGAATCTTTTTGGATTGCTGGAGAAAAAAGGCAACAAAGTAAGGTCACAGCCAGGGAGAGTAGAAGAAGAGCTAAACCCAAACCAGCTCGCGACCTGCAAACTGTTTGTGGAAGTCCCATCTGACCCATGGGTATTGAGCCAACCTGCACATAATTACCATTAGAGTATAGATGAATGTGCTACTACCTGCTCTTTTAAAGAGGAGCAACATTTAGGTGAGCAACTGCATAACTGTTCTTTTCATTCAGCTCACACAAATAACCTAATGATCCCATGAAGAAGTCTGTGAAAAAAACTAAAATAAGAACTGCAAAATGATCCTAGTGTGACATAAGTAATGTATTCAACTATATTTGCAAATGATTAAAAATCACTCATATGCAACACAGGTAATAGGAATCCTGAGACTGGTTTGTACTGGTACATCTGGAGACCTATGAAAATGTTGTGCTATATGATGATACATGGACCTACTTACTAATAGCAAATATGCCCCACTGTACGACACTTATTTAAATATATATATTGCACATATTATTTTGACTTTCCTATATTATCCATAGGATTATAACGTTCATGATGATGCTTACACACTGCTAATGAGCATGCATGGTTTAAGAGACCACTGATATAATTTTATCTTATGTCAGAACTTGTACAAGAAAAACTCCATCATAGGAAGGGACATGACACTAGCCAATAAAGCTGCAAGTCACTGGAATGGCATTAAAACGCTATGCTCTATGATACAAACAGCTTGTATGTATAACAATATCTAGAAATGATATTGCTCATATATTAACAGCATGTTTTGTGCTCTTATTGAAGAAAACTATAACATGTTTTGCATTTTATTTTGCATTCATGTTGGCAGACTTACCCCCAGTTTAACAGTTGTACAGTATAAACCTCTGTGCCAAGCCATTTGTTGTATTTGGTTGTTCATTGGGTATCATCTATAAGCTACACTAACAAGGATGCGTCCAACACTGGAGCATATTACTAAGGTGTATCTTTGTTCCTCATCTAACTGGCCAAAGTTTCTGTCAATACATCAATATCACATATTCACTTAAAATTGTATTTACACCATTGCAAACAGGATATGCCAAAATTGTGTTGGTATACAATAAATACTCTGCATATATTTGCGCCATGCAGTTGTAATGGGTATTAACAATAGTGAATGTCATAATGCATTGTTAACGCATGTCATATGGCTGGGAAGGATTGACATGGAACATAATATTTCTATTTGGAGAAATGGCTGAAGAATATATTAAAAAGAGTGGTGGTAAATGGAACCTTTTCTAATTGAACCAGTGTTGTTAGTGGAGTACCGCAAGCATGGCCCCATGCTTTTTAACTTGTTATTAATGACCTGGAGTTGGACTTTGGAAATGCTGTTTCACTTTTTGCAGATTATACTAAATTATGCAGAAATAGAAGTTCCATGCAGGATGCTGCCACTTTGCAGAGTGATTTGAATAAATTGGAAAACTGGGCAGCAAACTAGAAAATGAGGTTCAATGTTGATACATGTAAATGCAAGGTTGTGCATTTTGGCAGAAATAATATAAATGCTAGTTATAAAGTAAATGGCAGTATTGGGGGGTTCCTTAATTGAGAAGGATCAAGTTGTCTATGTCCAGGAAGTGTCATTCTGTGGCTACTAAGGCAAATACAGTTCTGTCTTGCATAAAAAAGGGCATAAACTCAAGGGATGAAAACATAATTTTTCCTCTTTATAGGTCCCTGCTAAGCTCTTACCTTTAGTATGAAGTGCAGTTTTGAGTTCCAGCCCTTCATAATGATATTAGTGAGCTAGAGCGAGTGCTGAGACGTGCAACTAAACTGGTTAAGGGGGATGAAAGATTTAAATTATGATGGTAAATTGTCAAGGTTGGTGTTGTTATCTATGGAAAAAAACGTTTGCAAGGGGACATGATTATTGAGTACATAAGAGGGCATTATAGATAAATAACGGGAACCTTTTTTCCCATAGAAAAGATTAATGCACCAGAAGCCCCCTTTTAGACTAGAGGAACAGATCTTTAAATTGAAGCACAATGAGGGTAGTGATGCTGTAGAATGCCCTGCCAGGTGATTTTGTGATGGCAGATTTTATTAATTCCTTTAAGAGTTGCTTTCAACCCAATTTAACTATGCATGTGGGAAATTAGCATGAAGAATGTGACATAGATAATGAGATGCTTACGTATCAGCTGTATTAATTTCCCATTTAACAGAAACCTTCATTCTCTCCCTCTTAGGTCTACTTGCCACTTGTCCAGGGTTCCTTCATTTCTAAAAAGCCAACCGTGCTGCACAAAATGGGGCAAGTGCAAATGTTCCACTGCAAGAAATGAAGATGCAGCAGTTTAATCTTCATGATTTAAACAGCACATTCCATATTTCTTGTATAGAAGAGGACACTGTCCGTCTGCCCCAACTTGCCTATGCTCAAACTGCGCCGATTCCTGTCAGCCTCTTATGGCATTAGAAGAAGTAAAACTGGAACCAAACCCCAATCATGATACAAGAACAAATAACAATCTATTTTTAGATAATTGTATTGAGGAATTAGTGGCTAGTATAAACTACTGACAAGCTGTTGAAAGGCATGCATCTACAAAATGCAGGGTACAGGTCAACAGATATATAAATAATATATGTCAAATTATGTCTAATAAAATTATAAAGTGATGTATTTGTTGGAACAATTATAAATTAATTATTTAATTACCCCTTCAAAGTAGAGAGCTGGCATCTTATAGAGGGATATACTAAGGGGAACTTGTAAAGATTCTGTGAGACAGGAGCAACCTCTATAATTGGTGTGTCTTTCCAATTAAATTTGCCAGAGAATTGTCTTATATATGATGGTTATATATGTCCAAGAGACTTTGTTTGGTTTTGCACATTACACTGCCTATTGATTTGTGTTGTGAACTTTAGAAATGAATGCAAATCATGGTACTATGTAAATAAACTCAACATAATCCATAAGGGGGAAAAAAGTTTCCCTCCTTATCATTCGAAGGACACAAAACCTCTTAGATGAAATGTGTCTATATAAAGATGATGAAGGTAAAATTATTCCAGCAGTTAGAATAGAGAAGGGGACCACAGGGGCATAAAGAGGAAATGAGACAATGAGATGGAGAGTAAAACAGGCACAAACGTGAAAGGAGCTTCAGATAGCTGAGCGTGCAGGTAAAAATAAAACACTAGAAAACCCAGGTGGATTTTGGGCAAGCTGTTCTCATCAAGTCTGCTACTCCCTCCTGTCACAGCAACTGTCAGACGGGCCCCGCTCATAATGAAAGAAAAAATATTTTATTCAGATTTATTAATTTGAAAATGAAGCACGCCTGTCGGCAGAGGGACAGCTCCTCTCAATCTGTCATCGTTGAACCACGCGGTGCTGACACGGGGAATCATTCGTCTTGTCTACACTGACAGTCGGATCTCTCCCTTAGCTCTTCCTGGGGGATCACCCTGGGATTTAAAAAAATGGATAAAACACATTCCGACACAGAACAGCCTCTTTATTAATGCAAATTACACAAGGAGGGGAAGAGGGAAACCGGCGGAAAAAATAGAAGGTAGTCACTAAATAAATAAATAAATGTGCCATGTGCAGGAGAGGTGTTCCTTTCTCAGCCTTCAGTCCCCTCTCATTTTAATTTATAGACATTTCCAGCCTTTAATGCAATGGAGCAGAGTCTAATATGACACTAATGGACAGTTCCTACTTTCCAATGATCTCCCGCCATCGTGCTATTTAGAATAAAGTCCTAGATTTTTCAAGCAGTAGGAAATTACTCATTACAGTCTCAGTTCCTTTGGAATGTGACGGATCTTGGATTTAAGCAGAGAATGCTTTCTACTTTAATAACTAGGCTCCAGGGCCTACTAAACATTTGTTTCATTTTGTATATGTAGGTGGCGTTGTTTGTTCTTATTTTTCTAGTTTCTGCACAGTGCGGTAGAGAATGGTGACACTTTTTTGGAAAGGGATAATCATTTAAAAAAAAAAATCACTGCTGTTTTCTGTTGAACTAAAACATCAGCAGTACATGTGCAGGAATTTAAAGGAAAAATAAAGTCCAGATTAAGTTGATACATATATTATTTTTTTATTAAGGCACACTCCTCTTTGATTCTATCACCAGAAGATATATTTCCAGTAAGCTGTTTTAACAGGGGTTTTACTAGTGTAATCTTCTTTCTCTTGCACTGCTGGTGCAATGGGTATGTGCATTGTGGATTAACAATGGAAATGTAATGCACACAGCTAGTCTGTATCCTGGTGTTGCACAATGAGAATAAGCAATGTAGCAACAGAACATGGTTTAGAAATCTGGTCCAGCCTGAGCATCATTCAGCCAGGAACCAGGAAACCAGGTGGTTGCATGGCTGTTGAGAGTAATCTGTTATCGGGTGTTTCAGCTATGCCTAGTCCTCTACTTGCCTTCACTTGTCCTAACTGCTCCTGAACTGTTTCTCCTGACTGCTCATTACCTTCAATTTGGCTCTGACTCCTACTCTGGTTCCTATAACATAGAACTCATTGCTGCTCCTCCATTTGCAAAGGGGAAAAAGTGCTTTTATTTTGGTCAAAGATCAGGGATTACCAAGCAGGCAAGAGAAAGGACAAGAAGGGGCCTGAAACGGCACCTAATCTTTGACCAAAATAAAAAAAATGTATCTCTGCAAATGGAAGTGTGCCAGCGTGTTCAATGTTACATGAACTATTACCCCTGATAAGGGTTTAAGCTGCTTGAGCACCCATCCAACAAGGATAACTTAAGGTGGATGATGCTCTCCTGACTACTAAAATACTGTATCCTGCTCTGATTTCTGACCCAGTCTGCTCCTGGCAAGTTTTTCTGTGTCCTGATTTGGCTCCTGATGTGTATCGCCTCTGACCTTGGTTTGTTTTCAACTCATATTATAGATTTATTTCTGGATTGTTGCACCAGATTATAGTTTTCTTTTTTTACATCCATGTATAGCAGTGATCCCCAACCAGTAGCTCGTGAGCAACATGTTGCTCTCCAACCCCTTGGATGTTGCTCCCAGTGGCCTCAAGCAGGTGATTATTTTTTAAAATTCCTGTTTTGGAGACAAGTTTTAGTTGTATAAAAACCAGTTGTACTGCCAGAGTCTCCTATAGACTGTCAGTCCTCATAGGGGCTACCAAATAGCCAATCACAGTCCTTATTTGGCTCCCCATGAACTATTTTCATGCTAGTGTTGCTCCCCACCTCCTTTTACTTCTGAATGTTGCTCACGGGTTCAAAAGGTTGGGGATCCCTGATGTATAGCAATGCTTCTGTTGCTGTTCATACCTTTTGGTCCTCCTGCTGTTTCTGAACTCTTCTATGGTATCTATAGCAATAAAGAACTCTGATTAAAAGAGACAAAACTCCTGTTAAACACACTGAGGCCCTGGCATAGACCCCTCTTCCCAATCACATGAACCAAACTCGTAAACAAATTCCATTTCTTGCTGGACCTTAGCACGCAACACAGACCTATCAGGGGGGCATAGGCAACAGGCATGTTTGGCCATCCTCACATTTTGTCAAAGCCTCCACTGCTTTCTTTGCCAAGCTGGAACTTTCACCATTATGTACATCTCTGCATTGGGCCTGGGGGCCCTTTAGAAATTTGGGTGATTTGTTAGCGATGGTGCTTTATGCATAAGTATCAATGTACTGTAATGTAACAGTTTACTTCTTCTTTAATCATAATTCTCTATCTCTGCAAACAACTCAGCGATGTTAAGAAACAGCAGCAGGACCAAAAGTACAACATCAGCAGCATTACTGCTACATAGAAATGTGAGAATAACACATTTGAAGTTGTTTACCCTGGTAAGGAACAGCTATTTTACTGCACCTAAAGGGAAAACTATATATCTTATCTGTAAATACAAGTTTGTTTCACTGTAGGGTTTTTTTTTATAATTATGAATTGGAAATATAAAAAAAGTGTATACTTTAAAGTAAGCCATCATTATTTAATAATATGGGGTCTGCCTAACTAGGTTTTCTGATGTGAAACAAAAGAAATCTTCTCTATAAGTTCTAGTGAATCTGTTGTCCCCACTGAATTGGAAACTTACTTATTCTGGCACTTTAGGTACAGTATCAGCTATTGTTATATATATGAAGAGCAAGCAGTTGTTCAGACCTCACCAGGTTTGGAAACAGTCAACTCAGGCCTCACACGATTTGCAAGCAGTTGGCAGGCCTCACCAGATTTGCTCGCAAAACATTACTAGTAAGACCAGCCTTACAATATGAAAAGCACGGTTTAGGTTATTACAACATCTGATTTAGTTACTTTGGACTGAATTGTTTCTTCCTTGTCTTGAATCCAAGAGTTGGACCTCAAGTTTTCAGCCTGCCTTGACTGAATAGGCTTGACTTTGCCTTTTAATGAACGTTGCGTGCCCTGACCTCTGCCTCATAATTAAAGCCGTCCCATAGGCAACTTTCAAATGCTGGCTCCATGCATCCCTTCAGCAATTCACTCACTTCCTCAAGAAGGAAGCCTCTGCTTCTTTTTTTTTCAAACAACTCTGTATTCTAGCTCTTTTCTATTTAGACAACACTGATTTAGGTTCATAAGAGTAGTAATCCAGCCTCCTGTCCAGGAAGTCTCTAGCATGCCAGGTATTGGGGTATTCAAATTCAGGTGGCATCTATGCTAAGTACACATTAGTGAATTCAGTGCATAATGCCTTATTAGGCACCAATCACATGTCTTTTCAAACAATTCTGTGTTTTTTCACCACTTTGCATCTGTGAGTTGCTTTCAACGCAATTGCATGCAATACAACAAAAAGTGCAGTAATTACCTTGCATGGACAATATTGCATGGACACACCAATGCATGCACCGTTAAGACACATACACATTAGAGCCCAATCCAATATTTGCTAGTCAGTTGCGACTACTGACGCAGTCTGCCAAAGGAATCCTTGAATAACCAAATTCAGGGTGGCCTTTATTCCAGGGTTCTCAAGCATTAATGTGGATTGGGCAAGCAGATTTGGAGTTCCTTACCCTGAATCCTTCACAAGGTTTGGACCTTGCATGTTCTCAGCCTGACTAGGCTTGACTTGGCCTTTTAATGAACTGTGCCTGCCTTAACCTCTGCCCTCATGATTAAAGTACCTTTTATGAATGTCACTGATACAGGCACAATTTTGCATTTTATCTTGCCACACTTTGCAAATAAGCCCTTTGGTTTCAAAAAACCTCTAAGGGTTTTGGGCAAGATTCAAATAACAGGCATTTTCCCATGTTCCCCATAGTGAGTAATATTTGCACTTTGCCTCTGTGTTTCACCTTTAACCATGGACCATTCTGACTAAAGTAGAACCCATTCTTAGCGCTTAGGGAATCATTGAAAAAATGACAATATCTATAGAAAACAATATCTATAAATCGTCAAATTTGCTCATCTTTTGAAAGTTTCTTTAAAAAAACATATGCAATAGATTGCTTGATCACTACTTTTCCCTTTGGAACGTTTTTTTTAATAACATTGTTGCAGATGACAACGTTGCAGATTTGTGCACCAGCAAAAAGGGTTAAAGAGAAAAAATAATCTGGTTTACTGCTTATACTGTCCTATGTGTGAGACATTCAGCCAAACTGCGGTGACTAGCCACCACCACCTAGACTAGCCACCATCACTCTGCATATGGCATTTCAGCAGCTACTCATTCCAAATATTCAGATCCATGAACCCCATCAGCAAGGCAAACAGAAAGCGCCACTTGCCTCTTATATAGTATATAATATAAAGGTACTTCTAATTTTATAGTTACAAGATCTCTGAATGCTTCTTGACACTTTTATTGTTGGGTATTAGTGATAAGCAAATTTCTTTAGCATCCATGGATCTGGGCGAAATTCCGCATTTGTCACCTGCAAAGAGAAAAACAGTTGCCATAAGATAAAACACCCTTTGACTATAATGCATTTGGACAAAAAAGTCGCCATAAAAAAACACCCATTGACTATAATGCATTTGGACAAAAAAGTCGCAGATACAAAAAAGAAAAAACTCCCATTGACTTTAATGCATTGGGGGATTTTTGACTGTTTCACAAATTTTTTTTGCAGTTTCACAAATTTTTCGGCAATTCAAAACAGATTCTCTCATCACTGTTGGGTATGTATCATTTGAATATCACTTGGGCATCATCTATGAATTGTGCGAAAACCTTAGAAAACGCATAGCAAAGATCTCCATAGCGTTATGGTAAAAAAATTTAGAGAATTATTGAGTAATTAAAGGGACAGAAATATTTCCTTGAAATAAAACGAACGCTGATGCGCCAACTGGTTTGAATGGATCATGGAATCTCTGAGCTGCCATTGAAAAAATGTCGGTAAACAACCCTAGTTCTGTGCTTGCGTGAGTTTTCTCCAAGTACTGGGGTTTCATCCCACACATTTAGGCAGGTAAAACTGACCATACTGGTGTGAATGTGATAGGACCTTAAGGTGGCCATATATGGATAGATCCGCTCATTTGGCGATGTCGCCAAAGGAGCGGATCTCCCTCCATTATGCCAACCTTGAGGTGGGCAATATCGGGCTGATCCAATCGTGGGCCCTATGGCCCAACGATCGGATCCTAGCGTTCGCAAACGGGCGGTCGGATCACGGGACCACATCAACGAACAGATGCGGCCGCGATCCGACGGGATTTTTAATCCCATCCGATCGAGATCTGGCCGACATTCTGCCAGATCTCGATCGGGGAAGCTCGTCGGGGGCCCCCATACACGGGCCAATAAGCTGCCGACTCGGTCTGTCGGCAGGTTTTATCGGCCCGTGTATGGCCACCTTTAGATTGTAACAACAACTGTGGCAGGGACTGATATTAATTATGTGTAATCTCTGTCAAGCACTGCGGAATATATCAGCTCTATATTAATAAAGCATGTTAATAAAAATAAACATAATGATACACAGATGACCAGTAAATAATACCTGCTGATTAATTTCTATAGGTGATTAGACCTCTAGCAAACCCTGTATCTTTTTTCTGTCTCAAAAGAAGCCCAAAATATACTGTATCATTATAATTCCACATATACTCAAATGATGTTCCTACTTTGATCTCTAACCACAGCCTATAGCAAAACTACTCATAAAACTAGCATCATACGAATCACTAACCCATGTCCTTTTTAGAAATGTACTCATAGATGCCTGGTAACATATTCTGCAGTTTTTCAGGATTATTAGCATTTTTTTGTGTCAGTTCAGTAACCCATAGCAACCAATCTGATGTTGACTTTTATCATTCTGACTGCACTAGATCTGTAAGAGCTAACTACTGATTGGTTTCTATGGATTTCGACTGCCGTCTGAATCTCTGTATTGTTAGGCTTATTCATAAGGCAGACTCCAAATCCTATATTCTGTTTCTATTAGTATATCTTTATCCCTGCGCCCACTGTAACTGAGCACCTAATGTTGCTGTTTTGCTGATTATAATGCACGACTTTCATAAATAATGTTCACTGATGCCGTGCAATAGTAACTGTGCTTTTGTATTCTGAAACCGGTTCTATAGTTACTGTATTTAAAAACCCACAAGCTTCATATGTAATCCCAGAGTAACTCAACCCCCATAATCTCCATAATCTTACAGCAAGCCTACACTTCACCCATAAAGCCATTAACACCCAAAAAGCAACACACTAATTACACTGCATGCCTGTAAAAATATTCCTGATGTTTTATAGCAGCTGAGCAAGAACAAAGCAGAGGGATGGAATCAGCTGGATGGTTTTGTTCAGAAACCTGTGCTGGTAAAAACACGAGCGTAACAAGGTCTCCACGGACTGAGGAATTAATATTTAATGCAGCTTGTCAGCAAGATCTTATACTTTTCAAAAAATTCTTGTTAACACAGGAGTCCTTTACCCTCCTCTATTTGACGTATTGCTTTCTATATGCTGCTGTTTGCACCGTATTTATTTGCATTACAATAGAAGAGCTGGAGATATAGAGCCTGGAAATCAGATGTCTCTCTTTCTCACACCTTGCAGAATCTGTTACAGTCTATTTATAACAATCCCACAAAGGAAAGAAGCAACCTCTACCATGTAGCGTTCGCTTCCACCTTTTGTGTTTTATTTCTACACACCTATATTTCTCATTCTCTGCTGATACAAGAGAGTGTACATGCAGGAATGTATATTAGCTAGTGTTCAGAAAATCCAACCCTATACAAAAGGCAGTATGGGAAAGGTACGATCTTGCAATGTAAATAAGTGAAAAGGATACACAGAAAAGAACCGTGTTTTCCACCCTCTACCACAATCATAGTGTGCTCTCCCAAAGCCATATTTGGCATCAGCTCAGCGATGAGCCGCCATTTCTAACTACATTCTATATCCTAAGGAGCATCTAAAATTAAAAAATATTTAATGGTGTCACAGAGGAGTGCATACAAATGTGGAGACAGACGTACGCCTCCAAAGGCTGTTTTTAGAACCCATGTTTTTATTTTTAAGCATAATTGTTGTGTGTTTCGGTTGTTAATTGAAAATTAAAAAAGGGTGTGCATAAAGCACGTTTGCCATAGAAATAAAATGTGTCACAGGATTTAATATGAGTCACTTGTCAGAAGTAAATATTACAAACTTCTTCATCACAGCCCTAAATGTTACTAGATTTATGCTGTTTAATTTATATTCTATGCAGGCTTTTGGGTATTTAGAGAGTGTTAAAAGTAAAGTACAGTAAAAAAAAACTCACTAGGCTTCTACTTCTGCTGGATCACTTCTTTGTAAAGGCCTTCTAAACTATGGAATCATAATTAAAGGGGTGGTTCACCCTTTAAGTTAACTTTAAGTATGTAAAATGGCCAATTCTAAGCAACCTTTCAGTTGGTCTTCATTATTTATTTTTTATAGTTTTTGAATTTTTTTCAGGCCCAGATTTGCGGGAGCTGTGCATCCCCACTTTGCCGGCTCATACACTGCGCGCGCGGGAGGTGGGAGGGGGGTTGTGGCGCTGTCAAGGCCGCCGGGAGAGCGAAGACTCCTGATTACCGATCCTGATCTGCCTGCCCTTGAACTCTAGCCTGAACTCTGATTATTCTCTTGCCTAACCCTTTGGATACCGCGACCTTGATCCCTCAAGAAGGCTTCCTCCTTGATCCAGACAGGCGCGGCCCGAGAAAACTGATTATTTGCTTTCTTCTTCTGACTTTTTCCAGCTTCAAATTGGGGTCACTGACCTCATCTAAAACAAATGCTCTGTAAGGCTATAAATGTATTGTTATTGCTACATTTTATTACTCATCATCATCATAATCATTTATTTATATAGTACCGAAAAGTTATGCAATGCTTTACCTTAGTTTATAACAAATGGGGAATAAATGGTGAATAGCAAACAAGCCACTAACACCACTCGCACGGGCCTCCAACCCCCTACCTGGACGCTTCCTGACCCCCCTCCACACCACCCGCATGGGCCCCCGCCACAAATCTCCCTGCGCACTCTGTCCCCCTTTCTCATGCAGCGGGGGGGGGGGAGGTCAGGAAGGAGCACGGCTCTGCCAGCAGCGAAGGGGTCTGGGCCGGCAGGGCCCACCGGGATTTTTCCCGCTGTCCCACCGGCCCAGACCGACCTTGGTTGTAGTTCAGCATTGTTTCATTCAGTCCTACAAAATGACAGAAGCTGTTTTGTACATATATACGTTTTTAAATGGTTCCTTTTTTCGTTTTGTCCTTTTTACTTATTTTTTTCCTTTTTAATGTCTGACATGTTACACTGAGAGGGGGAGGGTTACATTCTTGTGATGTCACTATGATTTCCCGCCATACACTGTTTACCTTGGGTCTACTCTTTTTTTCTGTCACTTTGAGAAAGGCTGGGAGTCCAGCCGAAAACGTCAGTTTTGCTTCAATAAATAACTTTTATGTTTGCCTGTGAGTTCGGTATCAAGTTTCCTATATATATATATATATATATATATATATATATATATATATATATATATATATATATATATATATATATATATATATATATATATATATATATATATATATATATATATATATATAGACAAATACAAGATTCCTCTGCACTCAACCCATTATCAATATATTTAAGACAGAGACATTTTGTGCATACTGCTACTGAAAAATGCCTTACCCTTTAAACAAAACAGGGATTGTTTGTCCATATATTGCAATATATTTAAGCTGGCCAACTACGTCAAAGTCATCCCATATCTGGCCAGTCCTATGCTCAATTTTCGTTTGATTCATTAAGAATTCTATGGTTTCATTATACATTTTATAAAAGGGACGAACACGTTTTACCTGCAACTTACTAGCTGCTTTCAAAGTAAAACTCCCAATCTTGGCTGCCCTTTTATTAGACACCAGTGGGATCACCTGACTATAGTTGGAGGGGGTGGGAGCTACAACATGGAGCTGGTCACTGCTCCTGTAGAACTATATATATATGGGATCATTTAAGAGCACTCACGGGTGTTGTGAAGAATACTTTTTATTGGAGTGTTACAATCTACCCCACATCAACGCGTTTCGGTTCTCTCTGAACCGTCGTCAGGATATATATATATATATATGTGTGTGTGTGTGTGTATATAAATATTTTCTCATGGACCCGCACTCAAGTTTGTGATAAATCAAATTGCTTTTATTGTATGCATTTTATACATCCAACGTTTCGGCCCACATTAGGACCTTCTTCAAGGATAACTTTATACAGCGATTCAGTGCATTTATATCACACACTTCCCCATTTCGAAATGTATATATATATATATATATAGATAGATATAGATATATGAAGATAGAAGGACTCGCACACCATTTTCAGTGAATAAAACATTGTTATTTTATTCTTTGATGCATTTTTGATGCATAAAATAACACTGTTTTATTCACTGAAAATGGTGTGCGAGTCCTTCTATCTTCTTGTATGACCAAAATTGACCAACGCACCCGAAGTAACTACAAATATGGTAAGAGTGCATACACACAAAGACTTTATATATATATATATACAGATCTTTCTGTAATTTGGATCTTCATACCTTAAGTCTACTAGAAAATCAAGTAAGTATAAAATAAATCCAATGGGATGGTTCTGCTTCCAGTTATATCTTAGCTGAGATGAAGTACAAAGTAATGTTTTATTATTCCAGAGTAAAAGGAAATAATTTTTAAAAAATGTTGGTTTTTTGATTATAATGGAGTCTATGGGAGACGGTCTTTCCATAATTCAGAGCTTTCTGAATAATGGGTTTTCAAATAACGGATCCCGTACCTGTATATTTATCAGTGAATAGAAAACTTAATCAGGAAGTAAGGTGCTCGTTGCAGAAATGTCCTGAACACAAGTGTTTAGTACATGAGGGCTAATGGGTGCAATTTTGCCTACTTAGTACTTGTTTCTTTGGCTTTAAATTAGCACTAAAAAAAAAAAAATTGCCAGATAGTCTAGGTCCTATTTAAAAAAAAAAACAACTCCAAAATAGGGTCAGTTTTTTTTAAACTTTTGAGGGACATAGGTTTTTGGTTGATTTTTGTTGATCTTTTTATGGACAAACGGGTTTTTAAAATATTGTCTCACATAATATTGGTACTTGTTTAACAACTCTCAGAAACACATGATACAGTCCCAGTATAACTATAGACACATTCACTTAGAGCAAGGTCAAGGAAAAATGAACAATAACAAAAATAAGTGGACAAATTATAATGTCAGTCTGATAATATACATTGATGTCTGAATTAAATAATATGCTGTTGTGTCATGAAACTGTACACTTCACAATTCTCTCCTATTACAGGAAGGTAAATTTACTCTTAGGGTAATGTCACTGTGACATTAAAGCAATCACTTGCTCCAGTGAGGAGAAAGCAATTCCTATTCTCTCAGACCCTGTGGGAGGCAGGGAGGGCACACATCAGGTTTTTTGTGCCTTATAGAGGCCTATTTGTCACATTTTGGGTGACTTCCCTTTGTGTTTAATTACTGCAGGAAAGTTACCCTGTGTGATGTTACCCTTAGGGAAATTAACTCTGTTCTTCAAGTGGCATGATTACATGACAGATATTAAAGGGAAAGAATAATTTTAGAACTAGCATTTGTCAAAACAGATTGTGTAGGACGAAAGACGTACAAGAATACATTGTTTCCCCAGCCTGTGAAAATTTATCACGAACAAGGTCATATATCTGAAATTCAAATAAGGAATATTTTAAGCACTTACTGGCAGGAGGTGCTGCACCCATTGTTTCAGTCTGTGGCCATTGTCAGTTTTTTTGTAAAATGTCACTGTACTTATACAGCATCTGGAAAATACAAATAATAAATGTGATGCTTTCATATGTGATGAAATTGCACCTCTCGTCCATGCTACCTGAGATGCCTCCTAGTTTAAAAATAACATACATACATACATACAGTACATTTAGGGGTTTAGCTATCGAAGGTTGAATTCTAGAGTTTTTTTTATACCTTGAATGGTTTCTTATTTAAGAAAAAACTGAAATGGAAAAAACTTGATTCATCAAGTTTGGGGCTAACAACCCGAAAACTCAAATTAATCGAGTTTTCGGAGAAAAAAACTCAAATCGCTGGAATTAATTGAGTTCTCAGGCAAAACTCTTCAAAAATAACTCATACATCATGAAGGCTATTAATATCTTCAAGTGATTCAAGGGACCTCTGCCATTGACTCTTAAATGACCTTGACAGGTTTTAGATGGTATTTTCAGATTCAAGGTATTTCCAGTGTCAGGGTATAATAAATCTCGAATAATTTGAGTTTTTAGCCAGTGAAATTGCTCAATTGCCATTTTATTTAACCTGAAAAAAATAATTTTCGAGCAAAAATAACCTGGAAAACTCGACCCAAAACTTTTAGGTGCTAGACAGTAGGAAAAACTCTATAAAAAGATGGGAAAACACACACCTGTGACCCTTTTACCTGCATCTCCTTAAAACCAATTACATTCACTAAGCCTGGCACCTCCTAGTGTATCAGCTTTCCCTGTTTTTTAAAGGGAACCTTTCAGGTTAACTTAAGTGTTATAGACTTATTCTAAACAAGTTTTCAGTTAGTCTTCATTAATTATTTTGTACTGTTTTAATTATTAAGGTTCCTATTTCTAGCCTGCAGCTGAAATTTCTATCTGATTGCTCGGGTCACTGACCTTGACAACCAGAAGACAGATTGAGAATAAGGGTTCAGTATTATTGTTATTTTTATTATTAACTGCTTATTTTTCTTTTCAGGCCCTCTTCTATTGGTCTTCCATTCTGGACCTTGTACTATGTATTTGCATAAAATTAATTCAAAGCAGCTAAAGGTGCGCAGCAGTGCTTTCAACTATTGTTAAATAGTAGAAAAGCGCGCCCAATTTTGGATTCATTTTACCGATCTGCTGATATCAGAAGTCCCCAAATAATTTTGTAAATGGCATTTATGACTTTTAAATCCTTAAAATTTGTACTGGGGGTAAATTATTTCCTTATAATACACAAAAGCTATGAATATCTTGTAAATTATATCCTTATAAACGGTGAGTTCTGATGTCATCAGTTATAAATGGTGAGTTCTGGTGTCATTTCTGTCACATGACTCACTGAAATTTGTGTATTATAATAAATAAAGTACCCCCAGTTGCAAAATATGAGGATATTAGAAGTTACCTCGGAGTTCCATGAACTGTATAAAAACACTCGGCCTTCGGCCTTGTGTTTTTATATGGTCATGAAACTCCTTGGTAACTTATAATATCCTTATAATTTACAAGAGGGGGTACTTTATTCACTATATATATATATATATGTTATAAGATAGTTCTTATCTTATTCCACAGCCAAAAGTATACGCATGAAACTTCATCTTAAATCTGTATAAAAAAATTACTTTTAAAATGAACAATTACAGGTGTATTCACCACAAAACACAGGCACATGTAAAGTAGGGAGATTATCTTTTTTATAATAGTTATAATAGGTTTGAATGAATTATGTGAAACAACTGACAAACACATTTCTAATCGATAAAGCACAGTTTATGACTTACGAGGATATATTTTCCAGTTTTCTCAGAGCATTTCTGTATTATGATATTAAAATTTTAATCTTAAAACTGGCTGTAAATAAAGTTGTCTTTCATAAGATTAATGGCTGACATATTTTAAGGAATGAGCAATGCCAGAGTGTGGGTACTATTCACCTACAGTTTCAGATAAATATTTTCTGTATCTGCTCATATTAGTAGCAGTAGTAAATAGCTCTCCTACATAACATGGTTGAGATTAAAATTAGTACAGGTATGGGACCTGTTATCCAGAATGCTCTAGGACCTGAATCTTTCCATAATTTGGATCTTCATACCTTAAATCTACTATAAAATCATGTAAACATTAAATAAACCAAATAAGATGGTTTTACTTCCAATAAGGTTTAATTATATCTTATTTAGGATCAAGTACAAGGTACTGTTTTATTATTACAGAGTAAAGGGAAATCATTTTTTAAAAATTTGGATTCTTTGGATAAAATGAGTTTATGGAAAACAGCCTTTCTGTAAGTCTGAGCTTTCTGTATAATGGGTTTCCGGATAACCGACCCCATACCCGTACAGCACTGGACTTCACACTTTTACATTATTCTGTGCATTACCACTTTGGGCAGAATAGGACCTTACTGACTGCATAACATGCTTTCTTCCAGTCAACTGGCAAGTACACCGACCAATCACAGTCCTTATTGTTTTATTCTGCGTGTTAAAACATACCATCATAGATATAAGATCTCCGAGTCATACATAGTTAATATTCTTCGCATAATAGATGAACACGTCTTAATAATGCATTCTATGTTTCTTGACACAAATGGCTAATCTCATGCCAGGCTGTCAACTATCACCTAGAATAAACTAGAATAAATCTAGAAAAAACTTGAATTTAAAATGTAAAAAAAATGTGATGTTAATTAGTCTAACAACATATTAAATTGCCCCTTGTGATCTCCATCTTGCATATTGCATCAAGTTGTATTATATACAAAAGTTCTCCGCACTGCCTTTGTTCATTATGAATGCTCCAGATCCTCTTCCGGGGTTACCGCTATCCCAATTTCGACCAATTATTCCATATAATATGCTGTGACTGTGTTTATTAAAGACTACTACACTATGGGGTATATTTATGAAAGAGTGAAGTTAATAGTGAAGTTCCGCCACTAGAGTGAAATTCCGCCACTTCCCATTAATTTCTATGGGGTTTTTAAAGGCGTATTTATCAAAGGGTGAAATTTCACTTTCACCCATTGATAAATACGCCTTTCAAAATCCCATAGAAATGAATGGAGAGCTGCGGAATTTCACTCTAGTGGCGGAACTTCACTCTTTGATAAATTTACCCCTTAGGGGCAAATTCATCAAGGGTCGAATATCGAGGGTTAATTAACCCTCGATATTCGACTGGGGAATGAAAATCCTTCGACTTCGAATATCGAATGATTCGAAGGATTTTAATCCAACGATCGAAGGATTATCGTTCGACCAAAAATAGTTAGGCAAGCCTATGGACCTTCCCCATAGGCTAACATTGGGTTCGGTAGCTTTTAGGTGGCAAACTAGGGGGTCGAAGTTTTTTCTTAAAGAGACAGTACTTCGACTATCGAATGGTCGATACGAACGATTTTTTAGTTCGAATCCTTTCATTCAAAGTCGTAGTCGAAGGTCGAAGTAGCCCATTCGATGGTCGAAGTAGCCAAAAAAACACTTCGAAATTCGAAGTTTTTTTTTTCTATTCCTTCACTCGAAGTTAATGAATTGGCCCCTTAGTAGTTAATTGTAGTAGTCTTTAATAAACACAATCACAGCATATTGCTATATTGGAGTGCTCTCCTCTTATTATATGGAATAATTGGTCGATATTGCATTAAGTTCTTTTTGGATCAGAATAAAGCCAATAATAACCTAAAAACAAACAAACAGCCATAGTTATTTGAATGTGTGTGTAGATTATTTACTAGCCAGTGAAATCCAGTGAATATCATTTCTAGGCCACCAATGTGTTGTATTGCCATTGTATTACTCTTTCTGTAAACTCACCCCTACTTCTGTATTGGCAGCTCATTGCATGTGTAGAGCAGAAACCTCCATTCAACTGACCAAGTACAAGCACATATATGCCCTGTGTTTTCTAGGAACTACAGAAGGCTAATAAAGACTAATTAGTATGCTAATTAATTAATTAATTCATACATTAATTAATTAAATGGATAATTTCTGTAGTTACATCTGAACAAAACAAAGCTTTACAGAAATTGTGCATCATTCTCGTCATCAGACTTTGCTCCAGTGGGCTTACAATCTAAGGTCCTTATCACATTCACATGTACTAGGGTTGTTTAATCAGAACTCAATTAACCTGTTTGTAAGTTTTTTTGTTGTTGTTCTTCTTCTTTGGCGTGTGTGAGGATATTAGAGTAACTGAAGGGAACTGGGAAAATAGATAAACGTAAGATTTTGGTGCATTTGGGGTTTTAAATGTGCATACAATGTATGTTGATAAGAGAAGCATCTAGAAGTATGTATTACAATTATTGCTACTTTTCACCAGCTAGAGCAGTCAAAATACTGCTTTGGCAGGAGAATATGGTTCTGACCCACTATAAAGTACTTCTACAGCTTCATCTAGAACTGGGGTGCCTAAAAGGCAGATTGGGATCTACCAGTAGACTTTTAGCTGATGATCAGTAGATCTCAAGTCACTGTCAACAAAAAGCTTGTCTATATCACACTCCTGTTTCATGCTTTATTTCAGATATTTATTCTGTTATGGTTACATAAATATTAAATATAGCAATATAAATTCTCTCTTAAATCAATATAATAGTAAAAGTAATATTTTCCATGGAACAGAATGCTAACAATGCTTTAATGGATGGAGATCATAATGGGACAACCAGGGGCGTAACTACCGGGGGAGCTGGGGGTGCAAATGGGCCAGGGCCCGCACCCCTGCAGGGCCCCCCCTGGAAGATTGTGGCTGGAGTCGGCTGCAGCGGCAGAGAAAAATCGCGCATACGAGGGTGGGGGTGGGCCCGTCTGCACGGCCCGCACCAGGGCCCGCCCCCACCAAGTTACGTTACTGGGGACAACATTACTAAAAGTAGACCTCACATTAGTAAAGTATGGGCACCGCTGAGCTAGAACATCCAGTGTAGATCTGGACTTCATGTTTGAAATAATACAAAGTATCCACCTTTTGTGTGTGAAGGCCATATATGTAAAACAATGCCTCCATTTCATTTGGAATTTTTTTCCGTCATCATTATCATCATTTATTTATATAGTTATGCAGCATAAATATGGCATTTGAATCCAAATGACTGATTCAGTTTTCCTAGTGATGTGATGTAGATTGAGAAGGGCAGGAAATGTACAATGAAACCCTGAGGAATGTCAACAGAGAGTGATTGAGGGGGAAGTAGAAGCATAAAGAACTGTCAGAAAGGGACAACTTAAAACCAAAAAACAAATGTCAGTAGAGTACAGAACTAGGAGTGGTCATTCAACTAAGTTAAAGACAACAATGAGATCTAAAAGAATGGGAAAGGAGATTTTTCACAGATGTGGAATAAAGTTACTGAATATTGATGCAAACAGTGTGTTAATCGTCTGTACCGCTTTATTATATGTTTGCCAGGGTTCTACTCACTGTAAAGTTCGTCATACACCCAAAGATCTGCTTGTTTGGTGAAGGTCACCAAGCAAGTCTATCTTTTCCCGATACGCATACATTGAACTGGGTGATATTGAGATAATCCGATCGTTATGGGATTGCAACTGGAAAATGCAGGCCATCAACAAGCTGATATTGTCCTTATCTTGATGAGATGTTTAAACCTGCCTGATAGTTATCTGGCCAATTTTCAGCCAGATATTAGTTGGGCAGGTCCATCAGTAGGACCCTTACCGAGAATCCAGCTTTTATCAGCTTGTGTATGTCCACGTTAAGAGGAGAGAGCCATAATACAGAGATAAGTACTGCTGACAACAGAGAGATGCAAAAACAGAAAATAGCTCAAAAATGCTCCCCCACATACAGACTGTTTATTTACCAATTCCAAATCATAAAGACAGCCATGTAAAAGCACATGTTGTCTTGCTGTATAATTTTCAAATATTTAAATACGTTATTTTGCTCAAACAGAGGCGCCTATGGGTGGAAACATTCAAACTACTCCTTTGGGTCCATGTGGCCAATAATGCCTCCCAAACCCCTATAGTGTCTGCATGTTGAATGCAGACATAACACCCACTAGTTAAGTGGCATGAATACAGTCTAATAATTAGGACCCAAAGTGAAACATTTTCATTGATGGAATTACAATGAGTGCTTTATGCCTACAACCATTGATACAGTTTGGCAAAATTTGGTCATAAACTTAATACCAAACCACTAGTTTCATTAGCACAAAAATGCTTACAAAACTCTGCTCTGGGACCTCCCTCAGCAATAAGCGTTAATACAATAGTACCAACCACTTTTTTCCTGAATGCAGATGCTCTGAGCATGACCGTTTATAACAAAAAAATAGCAACCTGAAAAAAAACCCAGTTGAATAGCGTTGTTAATCTTACCTAAATATGTCCACTTAAATAAATTACATTAATCAGATGCAGCCTGCTCAGATATGTCAGACAAGCCCTCTATATAAGGAGCAGGAAACAATGCATGTCCTTTGTTCTTATGAGCACAAACCAATCTGTGCCATTCAGTGTGGCTCGTCAAAGGATACAGCTTTAGGTCTTAATACATAAACGGCACATCTTTGGTTCCTTGTCAATGCAAACCACTCTGTGCTTTGAAACATAAACCATTCGATACACAGACTGACTCTGCACTTATGTCTTACTGTCTGAACATTGCTGGCACCATAATTCTCTTAGCTAGTTTCCTCTTTACGTATCCTGCATGTCGGTTCCCAGAAGCCCTCTGGATTTGCCCTGTGACCCTGATATATAAATCCAGGGTTGTGTTTATTTTTACTTTTAGCAATAGAGCTTTTTTTTCCATCTCTCCCAACGATAGTTATTCTTAACAGGGTCAACGACTCCTACCCAGCTAAATTGCTCTATAAAAATTGAATTTTATTGCTCACAATTTTTTGCAAGCTCCACTGGGGGCATTTTTGGCTATTGATCTGCACCTGGAACGGCTGCAGTATTTTCTTGTAAGAATGGAACAGTATTTTACTGTTTGGTTTAATAATGTTTTTGACAAAGTTTTAAACATATAAAAAAACAAAGACCCTGCAGACCCACTGATTTGTTGTATCTGTAATCTAATGATTGCAAAAGCTATTCAGGCAAAGTCTTGCTAAATATTAAATATTATTTGTATCCTTTATACCTATTCCACAGTGATTTATAGACATTACGCATCATTTGTTTCAGTTCCAGCCCCAGTGGAGCTTACACTCTAAGATCCATATTATATAAATTAAGTGCAATTTTATTAGGAACTTATTAACTTTATAAATGTTTTTGGAAAGTAGAAGTAACCGAAGTAACCAGAGGAAACCCGCTCAGACACAGTAACCTGAGGGAGCAGTGCCTTAAACATTCAGCTTATTTATACTCAGTATACTGTAGTGCATACAGTGAATTTCTTCATGCAAATAATTCATTTTAATTATTCTTTAACAATTTGAACTGCCTTTTAACACAAACTTATAGCGTTCTTCTTTTTTGCTTGTATCTATATTTACACTTTGAGCCATATTTGTCTATCAAATCGTACTGCACGCTCAAGGTTGATGGATTGATGTAATATTTTACTTCTGCACTTTTAGTGCACATACACAGCAATATTTATTCTAACCCTATAACCTAGAGACACCAATCACCTATTTGCTTTCATGATTTTCGCTACATTAGACCACTAAAAGCCAACTGCTAATTGCATGCTATGGTTACAGGGCTAGCTAGTACAGGGCTTTGCTTGATTGTGCAGAATCAGGCATGGGATCTATTAAAGGGAACCTGGAGTTTTCCTGTTATGGTATCTTTGTAATCTGGAGCACTCTGCCTTAAGGCTTGTAAAAAACATATTTGTTAAATATATATATATTGATATCATCATCATCTGTAGTATGTTCAATTTTTTATAGCAGCAGAAATATGTTCTATGGAAAACCAGTAGCGTACATTGAAAGGCAAATAGAACAGCTAAAAACCTAATGACATCTACAGAAGCCTTTGATCAAAAAGTTGACAGCAACAAAAAAAAAAATCTATGCTATAAAATACTGTTATATATCATTCCGCACTGAGCTATTTTGGGGGGGACTTTTTAAAGCACCTTTAGTGTTACATTTTTCAAGTTTCAACACATTACAGTACAGAAGTTACCAGCTACTGCCTAAACTCATGTCAGGATTAGTGAGGCATCCAATGTGTGCCAAGGAGATATGCAGGCAGCAGAACAATTCCCAGAATGCCCTTGGCATCTGACACAGCAGAATCCTTTCCCTAGTTAATCAGCGTTGCTTGAGCTGGTTCTGTCAGCTTGGCTGGATGTGAAGCAAGCAAGTGATGAGATCTTGCACATAATGGGGTCTGCTTTCAACACCTCAGTCTCTCTGTATTCATGCTCTGTTGTGAAATTAAAACCCTCTGCTTGCAAGGTAGTATGATGAAGCCCTGCTGGTTTACGCTCGATATTCTTGAAGTACGTTAGTTTTAGGGATTAAGTGCTACAAGAGGATGTGTATTCAGCACTGCCGATAAAATAGCCTTCTTATTTACTGTAGCACAACATTGCCATATATTTATTTCTGCGGATTTCTGCAAATGGTTTTAGCTGCAAGTCAGCAAAAGCTGGAAAGCTATTGAGCGAGTATAAATTTACCATGGGGCAAACCATGGGCAAGGCCATTTTCTTCTTCATCAGAGATCATACTTTTGGCAACAAACTGAAATTCATTATAGGTATGATATCTGTTATCCAGAAAGCTCAGATTACGGGAAGGTCATCTACCATAGACTCCATTTTAATCAAATCATTGATTGATTTCCTTTTTCTCTGTAATAAAGATACAGTACGTTGTACTTGATCCAAACTAAGATATAATTAAGATATATTAGAGGCAAAATAAGCCTGTTGGTTTTATTTAATGTTAAAATTAGTTTTGATTAGACTTATTGTATGAAGACACAAATTACATAAATACCCCTTATTTGGAAAACCTTAGATCCCAAGTATTGATAATAGGTCCCATACCTATACCTAAGAAAAGGTAGCAGAGAGTATGTGATAATCTCATAGGATCAAGTTAGAATCATATGTCAAAAATACGGGAGGCTTAGCTCAACTGCCAAATATACATATAGGAGTAAAAGCACCCATTATTACTAGTGATGGGAGATTTTATTCGCCAGGAGCGAATTCGTGGCGAATTTTGCGTTCGCCGCTGGTGAATAAATTTGCAAAGTTGCCACGAAAATTTACTTCAATGCGCATTGACTTTAATGCACGTCAAATTGTGATGCCGAATGATGAAACGGGAGAAATTCGCCCATCACTAATTATTACCCTTAGGGCAGAGACACACATGAAGATTCGCTTTGTTTTCCGAAGTCGTCCAAAGGTGCCTCCGAGCTAGAATCTAAATCGCCGGCGGGAAGGCAGTTTGGGGAGATTAGTCGCTCGAAGAAAAGGTGATTTGTCGTCCGGCGACTAAATCTCCACGAATCTTCTTGTGTGTCTCTGCACTAATAGTAGCTTCCCCATATTAAAATAAATCCACCCTTATCAGATCAGATTGCATATTCTAGTGAAAGTAAAGACAAACCCTCCAAGCAAAAATGTACTGCTAATGTATTAAAACATATCCATGTTCATCATGAACAATTAGGGATTTACGTTTTATGGTGGCAGTATGTACACATGACTAAGACAAGTGATACATTGGTATTAGGGCAAGCACATGCACATAACCTGGTGATGCATGTATGCTGTGCTGTGTAATGCAAATTGGCGTGTGTAAATGTTTTACCGCTATACAAATGGCCGATAAATAAAAATGGACTTCTAAATCACTTTATCAAAATGTCAGTTTTCTACATATCTACTGTAGATCTGCTGGTTGTAGGTAGGCAGTAGGTGCTGCTATGTTAGAAGAATCACATGTGAACATTATGTTTTGGAGTAGAATATAACACAGATTAAAGGTTTCAGTTACACAATGTCAGCATTATATTATATGTTTAGCATACTTAAAACCATGCATTTAAAATTTCATTTTGACAAACAAGTCAAGTCGCCAACAAATTATCTGAAATAGCGTCTTTCCTTTTAAGCTTATTTTCTGGCTCTTAAGCAGTTGTACGCCAGCACCATGCTGTTCTTTTATAAAACAGCAATTTGGCACTGCCTGGAATTAAGGGAAGGTGCAACTACTCCTCCTTTTTCAGCATGATGTTGGGAAGATGATTCAGCTAACTATGAGTAAGGAGTACTGTATGGCCATTTTTTTTATTGTTATTGGTTGTTTAAACATGTATTTATACTGTTTACTATATAGAACACCTTCAGTAAACATGATGAGTTAGAAAATATACTGTACATATTTGAATGCCAGTTCTTCAAAAATTGCTCAGGGACATTGGTTTGCATAAAACCAATTTTAAGGAGTGTCTGGCAGGCATCTTTATATGTAGTAACTCTTTGCTCCACTGTAGCTGCAAGGGCTCATTTAGCCATCCTGTTGAGGGCAATCATTAAAGATGCTAATAGTCCAAAATGCTCCTTCTCTCTTGTTGCACCAGTATGTTGGTCCTGCCTCCTCTTCTGAAATGTGCACAAGTAGGTCTATTGATGCAGACCTATTGACCTTGGAGCAATCATCACCATCAAGTTGGCAGTAAATCCAGGATTTCTTCTGCAGACTGTGTCAGTTGGCACCTCCAGTAAACCCTGAACAAACATAATTACATTTTTTCAATTTTGGAAATGATGCAATCCCTACTTTGACAAACTTTGAACACAACTGTGTCTCATTTGTTAAGATACACACCTGCAATGGATTGGCAGGTATAACGCAACTCTTGGCCCTTATGATGCGGTTGGTAAAATGCTGTATTGTGCGTCCAAAATAGCACTTCGGACACTGCACTTGTTTTCATTAGAGTCCTGCACTATCGTTTTGTACATAATGCTTGATTTCTGACAGGTAAAACTCGATCTCCTCTGATGTAGCATTTATAAGATTGATACAGGCTTTTTTTTGTTGAGCAAATCTCCAGGAACAGGTTTTGTGGTAAATGCTCACCCTTATTAAGAGGAGCTACAGATGTGCAAGTAGGCTGTGCATCTTTTTACTTTTGTGTAATTTCCACCAAATGAGTTATGGACATTGAAACTCTTTTTTGTTCTGTTTTGAGCTTTGTCTTGACCCATCAGAGTAAAGGTCCCTTTGGCCACTCCCCAGCGAGTTTTAAGGAAAAAGTCAGATGACTGGGTTAAAAAGGTGAGTACACAAATAACAGATCTGCCCCCCACCAAATATAAAAACAGTATTTATTTTAAGAAAACATCTTTACATTTATAAAATAAATAAAAATAAATGTAAAAAATAAATCCCATGTCAAATCAAATGAATCACTTTCATCTTTGTCATTACTATTTCTTTAAACCATGATTAAAGAGCATCCCCGCCAAGCAATCTAGTGTAGTTGTCAATGCAATTATTTTCTTTTCTTTGAGGGAGACTTCAGTAATGTGACTGGCAGTGCTGAGGAGGCTGAATTAGGTTATGTTTTGTGTACAGTAGGTCACTGGAGTGAAGGAGCGATGTCTTGTGAATAAAAATAAATCCGAGTATCATACTCCCAAATATGACATTAGAAGCCAAATCAAAGGGTGAGTTTACAAAGAGGCTTCATTTGGCGAGGAATGAGCCTTGTTTGACCCTATTGGACAGATATAGATTTGTCCTGTTATATTTTCTTGCTTTATATGAGCTGCTGATACAAATACTAGATCAGCTGCCACTCTGTCTCTTCCTCACTGTAATCTGTCTCTTTCCACTTCATCTCTCTGTGATTTTCTCAATTATGTTCCTGGTAACAGGCTGGTGAGATTCTAGCAGCAGCTTCATTAGGCCCTGATGCCTGTAGCAATGTGTGTATCTCCTGCACATATTGATCCCTTGCCACAGTGTGGAACAGCACAGCGATCCTCACTCACAGTGCCAGGATTTGGCACGCTGGAAACATTTGTGACAAGGACACTGTTTGCAATTTTAACCTTCACTATGCTTTATATTTCCAGGCGCACAATTAAAAAACGTTCAGGCAAAAGCCAAAGAAATAAACGAGAAGTGTTTATTTGTATAGTTACCCAGCATAACCGACTGCCACTTCAAACTTCTTTCGTTTTTGCTTTTTTTTTCCTCCCCCTCTCAGCAGTACTCATTCCTTTTGTCTTGAATCATGCAAAAAATAGGTTTCCAGTTCTGCAGCTTCACCAGTACTGCAAAGGCGAAAAGCTCAATTACTTATAATGTCTACTTTAATATATATGGGATACTCGGCATGGAAGTGATCTTGTGTATAAAACTGCAAAAGGGCAATTGGATGCTTAAGAAAAGTGAGTGTTATTAAAAAAGCAAACAATATATTAGAAGTGTGAAACTGAAAGGGCAGCGTTGCCATCCAGAGAATCTGAAAGAATCTGGAACTGCAGTCAATAGCAATTTCCCTCTTTAGATCGATACATTCACTGCCTTTCTAGCTACAGAAATTGTTTTGCGGATTTGTTGGGGTAAAGAATAACATGAGGAGGGGAGGGGGTTGAGCTTGAGAGGATGGCAGTGGAATAGTGGTCTTCACAATGCAAAAAGAATTTTATAGAGAAAAACAGGCTTGTTTCCTTTGCTGCCAGTCAGACCTGAAGTGAAATGCTCCACAGTACACTGCAGGCCCCTCAAGCACTTCAAGTATTAAACAATTACTGTAGCAACTGTCTACAGAAATTGGCTTTGGGTACAGATAATGGCATAAAATAATGGTTCTGCAGAGCATTCTATTAACCATTGACTGCATTAGGGGGCATAAAAGCAGTCTGCGGTGTCTGTTAGGTCTCAGGAAACCTGTGATGTGCACATGAGAATTAAAGGAACAATAACCTCACAAATGAAAACACTCCATAGGTTTTATGAATAAGTTGGAATTTATTAACACAGAAGCTATTTTGCACCAATGCCATAACATATATCTTCACGTAGTTTAGTGCACTGAAGACTGATGAAATCATGACTTTTTGCATTTGCCACTCCACAAATTTTGCATCGGTTGTAGAAACCATGATCGAGCTAGCGTGTCTTCACATGCAGATTTACTGAATTTGTTGCATTTTGTAAATAAACAGCATATTAATGAAGCTATTTTAAAAATTTTTACGCAATGGTGTCACCGATCGTAAAAGCTGTACAATTGTAAGGACGCGTGGTGTAGAACTCATGTAAAGAACCGCATTCAATTCACAAATAAATGTTACTCCTTAAGTGTTCTCTGAAAGTGAATAAAAATAAATTTTCCTTTTTTATTTAGATACCAACATTGCATTGAACATTTATAGACCACTAGATAACTACTACAGTAACCTGTAATCTACAGATAGAAGCTGCCGACAGGGCCCACCGATGGGCTTCCCCAATCAATACCTGGCCAGAAGTTGGGCAGATGTTGATCGTTGTGATCCAATTGTTGGGCCCTAGGGCCCATGATCTGATCAGTCCAATATTGCCCACCTCAAGGTGGGTTTGACGTTGCCAAACGAATGGATCTCCCTATGTATGGCAAGCTTTATTCCTGTGTGGTCTGGACTCCTTCACGTAACCCACCTCCCTATATACCTGCAATACAAATTATGCTTATGTGTTTTTCCTTTTGTCTCTTACAGTTTTTTCGTATACAAAATGCTGTATAAATGTCAGAGCCAACATAGCTTCTTTGTAATCAGTGTTGAAGAAGGAACTGAAATATTCTGAAAGCTTGCTGTGATTAGATGTCACCTTCACACCACTTTTGTTATGCTTCGTATCAAGTTCTACCCTATAACTAGATGTTTCATATAAAGTAGGAATGGTCAACTGGAGGCCAACATGCCAAATTTAGTCTTCCTAAGGATTTTGTGTTGTCTCTGACCCCAACCTGCTTCCCTACACTGCTTTGTATGACATGAATATACAATATAATTGCCCCATGTCCATATTAGATAATCTTACGCTTAATATGGTAAAAGTTGGACAGAACTGACCAAAGTCATTTGTTTGCTCTGTGACTTAATGGATAGGGCATGAGTCTATAGCAGATCAGATATGCTTATAATTAAAGAACAGATAAGGAAATATGCTACACTTTAATTCATTATATTCAGACAATAGATGTCGCGACCCCCCCCCCGCCTCTATTCAGACTTGGTTTTTCAGATTTTACATATATGGCTTCTTTAACACCTCTTTTGAACCAGTCGCTCTTCCGGTCTAGAATCTGGACATCAAATGTGTGTCCTTTTTCTTTTGGATGTAGGTACATGGCTGAGTTCTGACCAGAGGAGCTGGCTCTTCTGTGCTGTACCATACGCTGGTGTAACTGTTGTATGGTTTCCCCCACATACAAATCAGAGCATTCTTCACTGCACTGCATACACAATGTTACTCTTCTTGTGCTTTAGGTCTTTTGGGTGAACTATTTGCTGCCTCGGTGTGTTGCTGGGTTTAAAGTCCAGATTCTAGACCAGGAGAGTGGCTGGTTCAAAAGAGGTGTTAAAGAAGCTTTTTTTACATATTGCATACACTGGATATAAAAATGAGTTAAAAAATATGCAATTAATTTTTGGTAGCAGATGAGTCACTAAATTGTATCATTTAATACACATTATGTAAAAACATCACACTGTGAACACTTTTTCCACTTACAACAAGTTACATTCTCATGAATCAGCCAATTTCAGGATTTTGGGCAGCAATTGGAGTATTTTAACTTAGTGCGACTATAAATGACAGGGTGTGTTCTGCTAATACAAATAAACCAAGCGCATATCTAAGCTACTGTTGTTGTTTCTAAGTGACTCATCTATCCATCACACCAAGCTTCATATATTCATGCTGGAGTCTTGCAGTGGGTCGGGTACCCGCAAAAAAAGCGGGAACCCTGCGGAATAAGGGGAGAATTTTCAGGTGCGGGTATACCCGCGAGTCTGCGGGTCGTTGGTCGGATTACAAGTCTCATCTAAATTTCTTATCTTATGTAATATTGTCTATATTTTACTCCATTTAAAGTTTTACAAAAGTTGTTCCTGTCCCTGCCCACTTTTGCGGTTTCAGCACCATCACTTCCTATTTGATGGAGGTCGGCGGGTTGTGGATAAGGCAGTTGCGGGTCTGGGTAGCGGATCAATGTGGGTAAATATGCGGGTTGCGGTTCGGGTCATGGGCTGTGGGTTGTTGCTTCTGGTCGGGTCTTAGAAATTGGTTCCGCGCAGGACTCTAATGCGTGCTCCTTTGACTCCTTCTTTTTTGTGGTGTCATAGCACCAACCTCTGCCACATTTGAAACACGTCTCACATTTTGTCCCTTAGAGGTCTTACAGAGTTACACGGTTACATAGTTCATTTGGGTTGAAAAAATAGTCCATCAAGTTCAACTCCTCCAAATCACCCCCAGTGCATATTCCTGTACATCAAGAACCGGCCTCGAGTACTTGCCAGTGATCTTCTTCCTTCTTCTTTTTTCATGTGGTTGCACATACACAGTATAAACTTTAACAAAAAAAACAGCTTTTTAACTCTATTGCGCATACGTTGTTCCTGGGATTTCAAAGAAAGATAAGGGAAGAAGATGATCGTTCATCTGCAAGTACCCCAGGTGCCTAACATTTGCTCCCCCAGCAACTGAATCTTTTTACAGCTGCCCCTGGGTTGGGAAGTCCTTAATGTGGACCTTCTCTGTGTGTGTGTAGCACTGGTTACCATTTCTTTCTTGGATCCTTGTCTGAATATGACCTAGTCAATATCAGCATCTAGTTTGTCTGTTTTTCCCTAGTCTGCGTGGTTTACCAGTATTCTCATTACCTACCAAGCTCCAGTAACATCCAGGCAGGTTAGTTGCCTCCTAATTAAACTGACCACATTGTAAGGATCAATGGAACACAAGGGAGCACACAACATTACATTTTCCATAAGTGAAAATATTAGACTACTGTAAAGGCCTTTTAAGTATTCAATGTTTTGGTCACCTAAGCATGACCTTCAAACAACTGGTTCTCATACTATTTTAAAGAACTATTAGAAGAACATTCTTCCAAGGATCCTAATGACATTAGGAAGACATCCCCTTCCGTTCCTGCTCATACACAGTCATGAGTTATTCTCTGTTCCCTTTACTTCGTGACACTTTGCTAGTTCATTATTCTTGCCAAATTATCAGCATGAAAGCACATATTGCACCTCGTACCCATATGTCACACACAGACACAGAAACTTGGGACACATAAAGCACAGGCTCACTCCTAGTGCAGGCACAGCCAACAAAATTATAGAAACACAATCAAACATTTACATGAGCAAAAAAATCCATTCAGCCATCAGATCCAAGTACACACAGAAGCCTCTCATTTCACACAACGAGACTCAGCAGTAGGAAACACTTTAAATATTTCCTGCAGTCTTTTCTGAGGAGATGCCGTATAGCTGGTTACGGTGGCCTGTAAAATGTAATGACAGTGATATTTCTGCTCACAGATACTTGTTTGCGAGCGGCTGTAAATACACCCACTGGCCTGAACCGATGTCTCTTTTGTGGCTGATTACAGACTTGGTTATGGGTTCGCCAAGGGAAAAATAGTCCTTTGCAGAGAGAGATTATCATCTGAAAAAGATAGAAATTAACAGCTCGGGTCAGCGGCATCATCTGTGCAGAGCCTACATTGTCGGAGGGGACAATATTTTTGTGTCAGGAAGTATTTATATCTGTTTATTCATAAATGCTGTTGCAACTTACTCTTTCTGTATGTCATGCAATATTATGAATTGTTATACTGTCACCCCACTAATATCTCAGCATTCACTAGCCTCAACCAGCCTTCTGAGTCTCATTTTCCTTATTTTTGAGAAAAAGGATTGCCAGGTATATGACATTGCTTTTTCTTAAACTAATAATATTTGAAGGGGTTGTTATTTTTACAACATAACCCATAGACATTTTATGATGACACTACAGCTTTTACTTAATGTATTCCAGTTCCAGCAGTGGTACTGCTCTGCCTAATGGTAAGGAAAGCTATACTGTTCTATTTCACTTAAAGGAAAACTATACCCCCCAAACAAGGGCCTCCCCCTGGGATTCTAGGATTCACGGTGCTCACAAACAAACCAAACAAACCCTACATGTTAGGTCACATGAGCCAATTAAAAGATAGTGTTCTGGCTTTTGTTTCCACACTTCTTCCTGTTACAGTTAGAGCTGCAGTATTTCTGGTCAGGTGATCTCTGAAGCAGCACAAACAGTCACAAAATGCTGGTTCAAGGCAAGAGATGTAAATGGGCAATGTTAACATAAATATATATACCAGTTTGGTAAGATTCTTTAATACGCCACTTAAATTGAAATATTGTTGCTTAAAGGAACAGTAACACCAAGAAATTAAAGTGTTATTAAATGTAATGAAAATATCATGTACTGTTGCCCTGCATTGGTAAAACTGATGTGTTTGCTTATAGTTCATATAAACAAGCTGCTGTGTAGCAATGGTGGAAACGGAGAAAAAGGCTATATGGCACATTTTAAATAGTGGATAACAGATAACACCATTGTGTTCTACAGAGCTTATCTGCTATCTGCTGTGTAACCTGAGCCTTTCCTCCTTTTAATGGCTGCCCCCATTACTACACAAAAGCTTATTTACATAAACAATAGTAGTGTTTCTGAAGCAAACACATAAATTTTATCAATGCAGGGCAACACTGAATTATATTTTTACTACCTTAAAACTTTCATTTTTGATGTGACTGTTCCTTTAAGTATTCATTTTTGGAGTATAGTTTTCCTTTAATACATTCATCATGTTAATGATGTCCAGTACATTTAATTCTTCAAAAACACTTTGTATAGGTGCTGGAATACCTATTATTATTATGCTGTGTAAAATAAAATTTGTTGAAAAAACGGTGTGGGTAATTTTACGTCATGCGAACACCAGCTTTGCCGCCATTATTTTACATTGCTCCCAGCGGAATTCACTCTAAACAAAAACCGCCTAAAATTTTTACACCGTTTTTTTTACACGGCAAATCCTGGCGATTTGTGGTGTATTATCCCGCTGTTTTACACAGCATAATAAATATGCGCCCTGGTGTAGTCTGAAAACACTTACATATTACTGTGATTATAGAATAATTACTCTTCTCTCTCTCTCTACTGCTCCCTCTTCCTCATTAACGACAACCAGCAGGAGTAAGGAGTAACAGTGATAATGAACTATTGGTCTACTCAGGCATAATATATGTAACTGAATGTTAAACCTGTTTACATTTGAACTAAAGAGCATGTAGTTCTTCCACTGACTGTTAATGATATTGCCAGCAGCAGCCGATACATGGCCATAAAGGCACAAAGGAAACCACAAGCAAAACATGTTTTCTTTTTTTTAATTTTCTGGGCCACAGTTCAGTGCAAACCTTCATTTAGATATTCTTCTGATTTAGCTGAACAGTGAGTTTTCAGCCATTTGAGCTAGATGGTATGGCTATGCCCTGGAGCTGTATTTGCATGTCATGTTAAATCCATAATCTTAATTAGATCAGTCATATTCCCTGTTAAGTAAAGGTCCAGTTCTGAATATAATTTTATCTATATTTAGGGTTGATTTCATAAGTGACTATAGTTTGTCAGGCAGTCCATGCATAATTTCTAATGTCATTTATAATAATTCAAAAGAGAGCAGCTAGTTAGCGTTTGGTTGACCGATCAAAAAACAATCCCTGAGCATGAAACAATGTCACCATGTCCATTTACATAGTACACAGTACACTCTGACAAACAGGCACAATAAAAAAACCTTGTTGGGTGTTACTCTAATGGAGAATAGTTTTTATTGCCCTGTGGTTTTACTCATCTTGCCCATTCAGGAAAATGTAATTTACTGTAAAATATATCTCAATGTTTATTTTGCTATTTATTATATTTTGCAAGTGCATCTTCATATGCTTTTTATGTCTAGAACTGGTTGCTTTTGCTATTGACAGAGGTTTTAAGAAAATTTGGGCAAGCCCACATCCCTTATAACAAGGTCACAGATTTGTAAAGACACTGTCCTTCTGTTAAAGTATAACTAAGACCTAAAAAAACGTAGAAATGCTACAGCTTCAGAATCTCTAAAACAGTAATGATTCAGGCCTTCAAATTTGTGTACATGAGGTCACCGTCTTGGATTTTGTTAGGAGTGTCAGTGACTCTGCACATGCCCAGTGTTCTCTGGGCAGCTCTTCAGAAGCTAAGCGTAGGTGTCATCGTAAGAATAATCAAGCTGAAAATGTGGTTCACATGTAATAGAAGTTGCTGCTACAGGTCTGATCATTAAATTCTGATGCAAATCGCACTGAACTGCCATTTAATATGTATCTGATATATACCGTTCCACTATATATAGAACAGCATTATGTGCCGAAAATCATTTCCGCTTATTTATCAATACATTTTCACAAAAATTTCCTGTGCAGGAAGAAACACGAAAAATTCAGATCGTACAAACGTTACGGATTTTCTACGCGAAAACTTAGACTTTTTCAGATGTTTGCCTGAATATGGAACCTCGGGAGGTCTGAGATGTCGGATTTTTGGATTCTGACTTTTTCCATCCTCGTGATGGGTGAATAAATGGGTGAATAAATTGGCCTGGCACGTATTTGCGGCGAATTTCTGCATTTCACAAAAATTCGCTGGTGATAATTTCCTGGTGACAATTTCCGATATTCATGATTTTTTCATGAAAATGTTTAAAATCGCTGTTTCGCGAATTTTGCGGGAAATTCATGTTTTTTCCGGCGAAGCAGGAGAAATTCGCCCATCACTATAGGGGTATAATAAATCTGTTTTTTGGCATTTGGACTTAAATAAATAACCCCCTTAGACTTGGTCCCTCTCTCCATTGCTTTGAGCCATGGGGGGGAACATGCCTGCAGTGTAGGAGTGTCTTTCCATTTAAAGGGTTATTTCAAGCTCTACCGCAGAAAGGCACTCACATTTTCAAAGAAAAAATTAGCTTGGAACCTATGGGCAATTTGATCTCTATGGGATATGTTGTTGGCCTGCAAGCTCCAAATTAAATACATAGCTCCTGGGCAAAGGTTATCACACCTAGAAATGTGTTTTCTCTAGGGTAGTGCAGAGAGGGCATTTGTTAATTTACTTAAATATGGGGCTTTGTCTGCTTTGTCATTGCCACTTTCTTTTCTATTTTCGCTGCTGCTTTACCATAAAGTTGATGCCAATAGACAGTGGAATGCCACTGCACAATAGTTAATACCTTACGTGTAATTAGAGAACTTTTTATCCACTGTTTTTGCAGCATGGATTTGTGATAAGGCCCCATAAACCAGACCTAGGGCAGCAGATCTTTAGAGTGATTGTCATACTGATCCAAGAGTTCTTTTACAGTTTTCTTGTGAAACTATTATTGCTGGTAAGTGTATTGGGGAGGTTACACTGTTTATTTTATATGTATAAATCAAGCAAGGTTCAGGTCAGAAAACTTTATGACCATATATCAGTGTCACAAGAAACCTGCCCAGCGTGGCATACATGGTACATCTATTTGGGCTATAAAAATATATTTTACATTTTTGCACTGTTGGGCTGAAAGTCATTTGAAAATGTAATATGTTGATTGTTAGTTCTGCATATTTATCATTTCTGGACAGGAAAGTGCATGATTATTTGTAATGCTTGTCTACATACTTAGTTTAATCATTTGCAGATATAGAGCCCCTTGAAATAAAGCAGAAATCTGTAGTGTGCATGCAACATTTAGTAATTGCACTACAACCAGATGATAACTATCAATCCCTTCCTTTTCCAAAATTTGTACCATTACATAATTACAGTGTAATGCTCATAATTTACTTCTCCTTCCCCTAATTGTCTGCAAATTGATTTTATTTTATAGTTTCAACCAATCAGAATCTACTTTTAAGTTTAGACTGTAATTGGCTGCAAGCAGGTTTTAACATGTAATGAGTACTATTAGTGAATGAAAAGCATATCCTCAATTCAATCTGTAATTGAATATGCATGTTTTAATTTTTATTTATTTGAAGGTAATTAATAATAACTGAAGTTTGCATCTGATTCCCCATTTCAGTTTTACCTTTAGATGTTAAATTAGATGTAAATTTGTTTATACTTTTATTTTGATATTGGTCCTCTAATACTATAAGAATGCCTATGACCCTGATATTTGCAGATTATCCCATTAATCAATTTCGTTGTCCGTCAGCAGGTTTTTTTCACTTGTGACATTTGGGGGCAAATGTATCAAGGGTCGAATATCGAGGGTTAATTAACCCTCGATATTCGACTGGGGAATTAAAATCCTTCGACTTTGAATATCGAAGTCGAAGGATTTTGCGCAAATAGTTAGATCGAACGATCGAAGGAATGATCGCTCGATTGAATCCTTCGAATCGAACGATTCGAAGGATTTTAATCCATCGATCGAAGGATTATCCTTCGACCAAAAAAAGATAGCCAAGCCTATGGGGACCTTCCCCATAGGCTAACATTGACTTCGGTAGCTTTTAGGTGGCGAACTAGGGGGTCGAAGTTTTTTCTTAACGAGACAGTACTTCGACTATCGAATGGTCGAGCGATTTTTAGTTCGAATCATTCGATTCTAAGTCGTAGTTGAAGGTCGAAGTAGCCAAAAAAACACTTCGAAATTCGAAGTATTTTTTTCTTCTATTTCTTCACTCGAACTTAATGAATATGCCCCTTGCTGTGCAGCTTTCTACCATCATTGCACAGTTAAACCCTTCAAGCCACAGACAGCGGATATATATTTGCAAAAAATTTGGGATGGTAAAGGAAAAAGTGGAAAACATTTTTTTTACTTCCTTGTTTTGTGATGAAAAGTCATGTGATTTTCCTTCCTGTCCCTAATATACAAATATTAGGGACAAATAAGGATTCAGTTTGGCCTGGCACAAGGATTCAGCCAAATCTGAATCCTGCTGGAAAAGGTGAATCCTGGCCGAATCCCAAACCGATTCCCAAACTGAATCCTGGATTCGGTGCATCCATAGATACAAGGGTGCAATGAGTACTACCCAGGGACAGAAATGAATGTGCCAAACCAACACATTTAATGAAACATTTCTACTGTGAATAAGATTTTAAAAAACTTAAACTTAACACTTTAAAAAAAATGTGCATTGTTTGAAAGATTCCCATCTTATAGTCTGAGTAGAGTTTATAAGCCCAAGAGAAAAACTGGATTTTTGGACTCTTTATAGCAGCAGTTTGTAAAAACATATATATATATGGAACTCACATGACTTTTCATCACAAAACAAAGTGGCACATTTTTTTTCCTTTCCTATGCAAATTAGAATTTAGATTAAGTTTGGTATTTTGCTGAATTTGGCTGGATTCAGCCAAATAGTGGATATCTTTATATATATATATATATATATATATATATATATATATATATAAATATATATATATTTATAATGATGGAGAAGTATAGCCTGTCATTTTAATTAATGGAACACCTGACAGGAGAATTTCAGGCAGAAAACACTCAAATGTGCATTTTGGCCTGAGCAGTTCATAGTGTGAATCATAGGTTGCATGGCCCCACCTTTGGCAGTTGTAGAAATTAAAGGGATCATTTATGACCTATTACAGAATTGCCAAAATGTTCTGAACTTCTTTTCCAGGTCTCTCACAAGTGACTCCTTACGTCTTGTTGTGTGCCATGAACATAATGCTGTCAGGGAGACTAATGCTAGTCTCTTTTTATCTTCATAGTAAATGTGTTTTGTTTCTTTGTGGCAGTCCTGCATGTCCCATAATGTATCCTGAAGGTAGCAATGCCACAATGGCTTCACTTCTGATGTTAGAGCCAGACAGTTATAAGACTATAAATTACAGTGTAAGCTTATAGGGTGATATACTTTAGAAATGATGGTATAAAAAATGTAATGGCTTCTTGTTGCTTACGGAACTGTAGTTGTCATTGATATTATATTCCTGTGTCTGTATGTATGTAATATTTCTATATTTAAATTGTTATCCTGCCCAACCAGTGGGTCTTTGTCCTAGCAGTGGCCACTTTATTTTTGCAAATAAAGTGGCTTCTGGGAAATCAGGAAAGCCTTGTTGACGCTCTTTTGTCATGTCTGTGTTTTTATTTATTTATGTGTTTTTGATACCCTAAGTAACAATATGCCATCCAGTGACAACATACTCATTTCTCCTGACCTAGAGCTGTGTCACTCAGTACCCAGCTACTTGTTGCTATGTCTAGTTTCTTCTATATGGCAATGACAGCAACAATGAGCCTGTTAAAGGAACAATAAAACCAAAAAAGGAAATTCTTTAAAAGTAATGAAAATACAACGTACTGTTGTGGTGCACGTTAAAACTGTTGTGTTTGCTTTAGAAACACTACAATAGTTTATATAAACAAGCTGCTGTATAGCCATGGGGGCAGCCATTCAAAACTAAAAAAAGGAGAAAAGGCATGTGATACACAACAGATAACATACTGTATAAGCTCTGTAGTATACAATTGGATTCTTCAGAAAGTATCTGTTATCCATTGTATATCATGTGCTTGAATGATTGCCCAATGGCTACATATAAGCTTGTTTATAGAAACTATGGTTGTTTCTGAAGCAAACACAACAGTTTTACCAGTGCAGGGCAACACTGCATTATATTGTCATTCCTTTAAGACCCTTTCAGTCTTTGGTGTTACTGTTCCTTTATGTACACTGCAAAATCACATAACTAAAATATAAGTACCTGGGCTGTGCTTGATCACTGCATCAGGATCTAACATTTCAAAACACATTGTACTATGGGAATAGTTGTGAAGACCAATTACTGGGCAACTATTCAAAATCTTTAACACCCAACTCTATCCTATTATCTTTCAGGCAGATAATAACATGTAGCACTCTATACCCCTGAGTCAAATGCAACCACTGAATTTGTTATCTCTTTTGTTATATGCCAGTAATTGGTTAAAGGGTCATTGCCAACTAGTTGTTAAGTGAGACATCAATAGTTTTTCTATATATAGAAAAAAAAGAGTGTCTAAGACACTCTTATAGTTGAGAGAAATTTCTTTGAAAAGTAACTATGATCCATTCTATTTGTAAATGGTTCTGAATGTAGATTCTACTTATATTTTGTCTTTATTTTGAACTCCTACTCTGTGGCAGAGAGGCTAAGGTTTTATTTGTAGTGAAGGCTCCCTGTGATCTTGGGCAAATTTTTTGATCTTCCTGTACCAGAGGGAACAAAAGCTTTTTTATGGGTCATTTAAGATTCCAGAGTTTTGGGATCAGACTTAGCTAATAATAGGGTTGCCACCTGGCCAGTACCTGGCCTATGTTATTAATAAGGAAAAAAGATAAATATATAGGAAGGGCTGTATTTTTTTCCAGAAAAGGTGACAACCCTAGCTATTAACAAGGTTACAGATATACACGATAAACACTGTTTCAGCCTATGCAGTCATTTGTTTTATAGATGTTCTTGGAGATGTGAGTGATCACCCCTAAAACTCACTCTAACTGACCTTCCAGAAGTATGTAACAGAACAAGAAGGGATTTTTTCAAATATTTTCCCAAACTGGCCTTTAGTCTGAGGTCCACAATCAAGTCTCTGGGCCCCTGAGGTGAGACGTGACCATAGTGTGGGAACCAATGTTCTACGCCCAAAAAGTATTCACTTTCACAAAATTATTATTTTATGGGGAATCTCATAAATTCAAGTGAACACTGGGCCCTGTATCTAATGCCTGGGTGGCACAGCAGCTCTCTGGCCTATTTTCTGCCTGAATAGGTGGCTCTGGCCATAAGTTCTACATGTGTAGTTAGTATCTCCCCTTCTCAGGCCCGGATTTGTGGAAAGGCCACCAAAGCCCAGGCCTAGAGCAGCGGGGTATTAGGGGGCGGCATGCTGCCCAACCACACCCACATTGGTTCAGAAACACTGGAGATGCGCTGGAGATACAATAGTTTTTTTAATTCCCTGTGCACCATTTCCCATTTCTCCGTTCCCGATTATGAAAATTTGAGCGAATAAAAGGAAGGGGATGGGGGCGATGAACATTAGCGGGCATGGTGGTGTCCACTATGTAAATCTAGCCCTGCCCCTTCCTCACAGAACACCCCTTCGACCACTGCATAGACGCTGAGCCTAGTTCGTGTTCCTTTAACTGAGGCGCAGGGAGTCATTGCGCAGAGGTGCTCTGGTTCTTTAAGAAAGGGATATGTTGAATTCTACAATAAGAACTAGGTTGAACTCAGGCCTGGATTTGTGGAGAGGCCACCAAGGCCCGGGCCTAGGGCAGCAGGATTTTAGGGGCGTTTTTTAACATTTCCTTTGAACCAATCCCCAATCTTTTTGCACAGGAGATACAATAGTTTTTAAAATTTACGTTTTTTACATTTTTTAAATTTCCTGTGCGCCAATCCTCATTGCTTCAGTCCTGATGATGAAAATTTGAGCAAATAAAAGGGAGGGAGTGGGCCTAGGGGTGCCCTCTGTACTTTGTGGTTGAACTACAGTCTATAGCACAACGTCATCCTAACGTGGGGCCCCACAACCAATGGGATTATTTTGTTGCGTTGGAAGGAGTTCATGGAGCGCAAACTAAAAGCAAAGAATGGACCAAAGCGCCGGTGAAATCCATTTAGATTCATTAAAGCCTGATGCGGAGTGATATCTTGTAACATACCCATACACCTCTCCCAGCCTGAGCTACTCCTTTTAAGACCCCGGGGCCACTGCCTTCTCTTTTCTTTCAGCTCTTCTTTTTCTCTCTTCCACATTCCCCACCTCTGAACCTTGTTGATTGACACGAGAATAGCAAAGGGGGAGGAGAGTGACCTGCCAAAGTACCAATCCAAAGCCAGGGGGGGCGGTACTTTACTTCCCAATGGTCCAATCGGCGTGACAGAAGGGGGGAGCCGAGTCTCCATTCCGTGCAGTGTGCCAGCTCTGGAGAAGAGAGGGATAGACACAGGAGGGGAGGGAGGAAAGCAGAGTCTGAGCCCAAACAAAAGCAGGACACCGAGCTGTGTGCAACTTCCCTGGCCCGGTTTAGACCGCACCCTCCCCGCGGAGCCGCCGTGCCTGGATACTGTAGCTTCTCTTCTTGACCGGGACGGATTCCTGGCGCCCTGGGATTAACAGGAGGGAGCCACAACAAAGGCAGCAGAGAGAAGAACAATAAGAGTTCCCTGTGCGCTGCACTACACAGGGCGCTGCAGAGCGGGGCTCGTTCCTGGAAATGGATGATCAGCCCAGGTTGATGCACAGCCACCCCGGGGTGGGGATGGCAGGACACCCCAGTCTGTCCCAGCACATGCAGGATGGAACAGGGGCCAACGAAGGGGAGGGGGGCAGGAAGCAGGACATTGGGGATATATTACAGCAGATCATGACCATCACTGACCAGAGTCTGGACGAGGCACAGGCCAGGTGAGCAGGATAAGTGCTTTTCTCTCTTTCTTCCAGCAGCTTTAGCCTGGGACCCTGTGGGACCTATGTTCCAGTTTATAATGGTCATGTCCAGCCTGAGGCCCTCCACTTGCAATTCACTAACTACTCACAGCATCCGGCTGTCAAGGGCTGATGGGAGCTGTAGTTAATGACTCCAGGGCCTCTGGGTGGACTTGGCTGATTTTTACAATGAGTGTGTGTATGGATGAGGCTGGATCACTTTTCCCCATTAGCTTCCCAAAGTAACTGTGCTGCTGTTTAGCCTCCTTGTATTACCTGTGAAAGTGGATCAGTCGGCCTGCCCCATAGAGCTAACAATCTGCCTTGTTACATTACGCTTCTTATTCTCAGTGCTGTTAAAGCATTTATAGGTCTACCGTGTGCATTGTATTTGCATGACAGTAACTGTGCGCACAGTATATACATACATGCCTCTGCGCTAAACTCTTACCCCTTAGCAGGAGGGTCGCATTGTCTTTCACTTCTCCATTTTAAAGGCCACCTTATTAGATGCTGACCCAAAAGGGTTAGAAAAACACACCAAAGTGATTTTTTTTCCCCCTCAACAGTTTCCACCTAGATTTCGGATGTTCAACCTGTGACCCTCCAGGTGTTGCTCCATTATAACTTCCAGATCAGCTGTTAGAGGAGTCTGGGAGCAGCAGAAGGGCTGCAGGTTGAACATCCCAGTCCTATTATATATATATGATAAGTTCATTCCTAGAGGAAAAAGAAAGGGGCAGGTTCTCCATCTGTCAGGGAAGCACTAGAGATATGGAGTTAACCTCTGGGCCTCCAAATACATTGTACTGGCAGCTCCTGCGTTCTAAAGATCTGTTTACAGTCGTGCATTGTGATTCACGCCATATAAATATGTTATGTATTCGCTAATACGGAGAGGGACCTATATCTGTCATGTAGGATACTAAGCTAGTGCAAAACAACTCTCCAGAACACAACAATAACATTTACAAAACACTGGCAGAGTTTATGTTCACTGCATAATTTAATATTCGTCTCTGCACATAATCAGTATTAAAAGCATAGTTTGATAATATTAACTTTTTTTCAGCATGTTGATTAACGAATCACAGAAGTTCTGTGAATGGGAGTAAATATGGATTCTTCTGCCAAGGAAGGTTTTTAGTACGTGGCCAATCCAAGCGATATCATTCCCTTTGTTTTGTAATTCAGAGAAGATTAAATACATAACTTATTGCATGCCCTACACTTATCTGTCTAATTGGTTTGAATTACAGCTTCAGTTATATGAACTCCTCAGATAAATTTTTGACTGGCCCTTTCTTGTAATATCGGAATATTATTTCTTTAATAACCAGCGTAGAGGGTTTGCAGTGAATTCTCTGTTGAGCAATCCAGATTTGTGAACGTTTTTGCTTTCCAACCATTTTTCTCTTTGTTAGTGATTTCTAAATATTTAAAGAAGGAGGAATCCCACTACACCTCTCTCATATGGTATAAACTCAACATGTTGTACCCAAACATGCGAATAGAAAAAAAAAAATAAGCAGGCTTTTCAGGAGAAACTTACATTTGGCTGAACTAAATTTGAAATGACAGCACTCCTTGAAATGGATTAAAGGGATTTTATGATGGGATTTATTGAAAAATGTGTTTCCGTCGCAGAGAAATGTTTCCTCCTTGTACATGTGCACAGCATATATATGCATATAATTCCAAGGCAGATACGCCACTTATAAATCTATATATATATATATATATATATATATATATATATATATATATATATATATATATATATATATATATATATATATATATATATATATTTGTCATATGTTTAAATAAAATGCTGAACACTTGCAAACAATTTGCTTGTGAAATTCTACCGTAACATTGAAACTAGGAAAGGGTGAAGTATGTAACAAAATTCAATCTTAGTAAGAAGAAGAGTATTTTTGCTTGACTGATACAAAGCAAGAGAGCAAACCTTTCAGGATCAGTTAATTGGGCAGCCGGTCCTTTGTCAGCGTATAGAAATTTGCAAAGCTACAATGAATAAACGCAAGTGTGATCACTGAGCCACAGTCTATTGTAGCCACGCAGCGATCTCTTTATACTGTAACTGTGTTTCATCCACTTGCAAAAGACCAGTCAGGCCCCAATGCTTAGTTACACTGAAGCCCATCCTCCGCTGTGACATTTTTAACTTTAGATCTTTTTGTATCATTGTATTCTCCTTGTCCTATATATTACCAAAACGTTCCATATTTTGGCTGTGTTCAGGGAAAGTTTCTTTTTTTTTTCCATTTATCTTTTTAATACATTTTTTAAAGAAGTGACTTTAATTTCCTTTTGTCACATGCAAAATATAAGCTTAAAATGCGGTCTGCTCCTGTGTCCCACACTAATACAGTTATTTTTCAGTTTGTGTACTGTACAATATGTAGGACAGGCAAAAGTATGTGCATAATGTAAACTTGAGCAACTACACCTCTCATGTTCCCACAACAGCACATGGATGCTGGGAGATATAGTTCTGCAACAACTGGAAGGTCACAACTCGGTAAAAGACATCCATGCAAAAATGACAAAAGCAATTGCAAGATGCTGTTACCACATGCCAGGCATATGCTTCTCTGTTACTGGATTCCCCTAGAATGGGGAGGCTGGACACTCTATTAAAATGTTAACTGTGCTCTGACGTAATTGAAACACTGTAACAATATGAATGGCGTAACTAGAAGTATGCAAACAATATATTCAACTCAAACCATGCTCTCTACAGGCAGTAGGAAAATATGTACCGGTACTTGTGAGAATAATATACAGGGCACAGGACTGCATGGGAGCCAGGAAGACATTTCTATAAATATACAGGACCCATTTTAACAGTGTCCTTGCACAGAGGTAACAAATAGGCAACCTGCTCTAGGGTTGTACATGTGTATTTATTCTACCACTTGCATGCTTTATTTTATATATTTCTGTACACCTTAGATATACTGAATTAAATATTGGTTTGCATCTTAGATATACAGAATTAAATATCAGTTTGAGGCATTAGTGCATGGTCCCTGTCTGTCAGTTGCAGGTCACTGGAATAATGTGTAAAAAAACCAAAAAAAAAAACCAGAATAATTGTAGTAGACTTTAATGTACAGCGTATCATTTAATGCACGTGCAGCCATAAATGAACTGTTATTTTAAATGGTACCAGGTGTGCAAGCCATGCAGTTTTTATAATATATAATGCACATTATTAGGCTACTCTGCATGAGCCAGAAGTAATATGCATGGGAGCAATATTTAAAAAAAAAAAATCATAAGGTTGGCCTTAACGTATAATGGCTAAGTTAAACAAAGTTCTGGAGCCAGGCTCATATTTTAGAAGCGAAAGGAGTATCCTTTATGTAAACTGAAAATATCATGGAAATGTCAAAGCCATGTCTACATGACTTGGGGATTTGTCTAGCTGCAGCGTATGCTAATACAATGTACAGGACACGGAGACTGTGTGCAAACACATAATTATTTATGCACGTTGCACTGTACAGAACAGATTGTTTCTCTACAGACAGAACATTAATGAAATGTACAGGACATAATTAGTGCATTCTTGACACACTGACTGTAAACAGTTCAGAAATATTCACAAAACTAGCAGTGTGCATGCGAAGACAGTGTAATATTTATTAATGTATAATGTAAAGAGACAACAATAATTAAATGTTCCAGAGAGTTGCTAACAGCATATCCAGCAAGGAAATAACTGTGCAAGAAAGTATATAACGTTCAAATAATACACATCGTACTTATCTAGGGTATAGATCATGGAGTATCATTTTTTTTTTTTTACAAGCAGAATACTTTCTTTTCCTCCAGTTCCATTTGAAGAAAATATTTTTTTTTTCTGGAATTTAAGTAATTTTAAGTAATGTTTATTTTTTAAGTCTGTTCCAGATATTTGCACATATGCATTCCCCAGCTATGACTTTATCTTACAGCAGAATGCAGGCCATTAGTAAAGTTGGGCACGTCAGTTCCTCTTTTTGCCTTTATTTGTGTGGCTTTAGTATTGTAAATATAAATGTCTTTCATTGTCAGTAGGGGTGCTCTCATTATTTGTACGGAACCTTCTTGGATTTGAGAAAAGGAGCTATTGGATATAAGTGTGTGGCTGTTAATGGGAGTTCGTAGAGCACTTTTTTCAGATGTTCGATGTATGTCAGTAAAAGCAAGGGGGAGAATCCAGGATTACTGCATGTGGGAGTGAAGCACAAGGGAGAGAATGCTAATTTACTGTATGGGAGTAAAACACATGAGAGAGAATTCAGGCTTACTCTGTGTGGAACTGAAGCACAAGGGAGAGAATCCAAGATTATTCTGTGTATGTTACACACAAAGGAAAGCATCTCGGGTTACTGTATGTGGATTTGAACTGCATTAGAAAGAGAGCCTAGGCTCAGGTATGGTGGGGTGGAGGAACTTCCTATATGTCAGGCACCAGTGTGGAGCTTTCCACATATTGTCAGTTTCTATGCAATCAGAATGATTGGACTTCTGTGATTTGAGCAGATGTATATGGCCAGATTGAACTGCTTGGTTAGCTTGCAGAATGAATTATTTTATTTCAAATAAAAAATGAGGAGTGGTGGCCTACACTTCTTTACCTTCTGCCTCTCAGAAAAGCGTAGTAGTAGTTAGGGATGGGCAAATTTTTTCGCCTAGTTCCGCTGCGGAATTGAGGCCCCTAGACTTGTATGGAGTTGTCGACAAAAAAAAAATTTTTGTTGAAACTAAATGGGTCCAATTCGCCCATCCCTAGTAGTAGTTTAGGGATGCCTTTATGTCTGCAAACTATTGCAAGCACTTAGATGGGTCGGACTGGGCCAGCGGGACACTGGGAAAAACCCAGTGGGCCCCCTGCTCTTATGGGCCCCGCCAATCCAGAGCCAGATCCCACATCTGAAGGATTCTTCCAGCCGCCGAGCCGCGACCTCCCCTTTTCAGGTGGTTGCGGCAAAATACAGTGTTCGGGCACATGCATACGGGGGGGAGGGGCCCTGGGACAGCAGCCCCAGTCTGACCCTATGTCGCTGACACTTAATCTTTGATAATACAGGTATGGGACCTGCTATCCAGAATGCTCGGAACCTGGGGTTTTCCGGATACCGGATCTTTCTGCATCTCCATAACTTAAATCTACTAAAAAATAATTTTAAGTTTAAATAAACCCAAACGGTTTTGTTCCAATAAGAATTAATATTTAATATATCTTTGTTTAAATTCAAGGTACTGTTTTATTATTATGGGAAAAAAAATCTATATAAGTATTTGAACCTACAGACATACATGAATTTTAATTTTAAATATTTCTGTTTTTAGTTAGATGGAGGAAAATGTGCTGCCTCCTTTTTGTTTTAGCCTGAAATGGATACTTTTCCTCTACTGTTTTCATTCCTGTCCTCTCTTCTTGCTGTAATATATGTCTCTCTGTGTGTCTATATAAACACGTGTATGCATGTATGTGTTTATATTTGTGTATGTATGGGATCTATTTTCTATTTTGTGACCTGGGGATAAGGGTTTCCTTCCCGCAGTTTATATCTCCATAACCTAAAGTAATAGTAACGCCTAAATATGGAAGTGTTTAAAAGTGATTAAAATCTAATTTACTGTTGCCCTGTACTGGTAAAACTAATATTTTTGCATGTGAAACATAGCTATATTTTATATAAATATGCTGCTATTGATGAGCGAAATTTTTTGCCAAGTTTCCCTGCGAAAATGACGCCCATAGACTCTAAAGGGTGAAAAAAATTGTTGCTCGTCAGAAAATTTGTTGCACAATTTGTCGCGCATCAAAAAAATGTTGTTGCCCGTAGACTTCAATGCATTTTGCCAAATTTTCACCATTTCGTGACTTTTCAGCGAAACGGGTCAGATTCGCCCACCACTGCTGCTTAGCCATAGGGCGGCAAAGGTTACATAGCAGTTAAATAAACTTTGTTCTATGAACTAAACCAATTGGATGCAATTGTGTGTATGTGTGTGTGTGTGTGTGTGTGTGTGTGTGTGTGTGTGTGTGTGTGTGTGTATGTATATATGTGTTTATGTGTATATATATATATATATATATATATATATATATATATATATGCAAGGAGTTTAAATATTAAAATAAAAAAGACATGTGCCTGGCCCCACACACATTGCTATGCTGTAATAAAAAAATGTGTGTGTGTGTGTGTGTGTATGTGTGTGTGTGTATGTGTATATATATATATATATATATATATATATATATATATATATATATATATATATATATATATATATATATATATATATATATATATATATATATATATATATATATATATTTATTTATTTATTACAGCATAGCAATGTGTGTGGGGCCAGGCACATGTCTTTTTTTTATTTTAATATTTAAACTCCTTGCATTGGCATGCAAAAAGCATGTGGCTAGCTTCTTTTGCAGGGACACAGTTAACTTTTAATTAATAACATATGGGCAGCTCAGAAAAGTCAATTTATTTTAGGCAAACAGGACAGCAATCTGGAGAGTTTGAATAGAGGAAAGCACAGCATCTAATCTCAGACAGCTGAATAAATGTAAGAATAAGCACTTATGGTGCATACTGACTGGATTGGGTGGCAAATGCCTGTCCGTATACAATATTCTGGAATTCACAGCCATTTCTAAATGCAATATCTGGCTGTCAGGCTGGTGGTTTGTTTACAATGTTTTTTGATCCTGAAATACTTAAAATTATTGTCTGTAATAAATAATACTGGTGTGATTGTATGTTGGACTTAAATAAATGTGAATAATATACATTGTAAGCAGAAGGAAGTGTAACATGGGCAAATTGTCTTTCTTGTAAAGGCAAGGCATGGCTGCATGTAGTGAAGAATAGCCTGTTCCATTACATGGAAACAAACAGCCAGCCGAGTGAAGCACTGTCAGATTCCTGCCACGGCACCGTGCGCTTATTGGGTGTTCTAGAACACCGATTCCCTGCCCCATTTATGAAGCTCACTTTGAGGTCTGACTAGATGCTTTTCTCCTCATATAAGGCAGTTTTTTCAGTACCTTAATACTGTATTTCAAATCATAACAATAACTAGTTCTTTGGAGTCAATGCTAAGGTATGCATAACTGTCCTATATACATCACCACTTTCAATGGCTACAAAGTTATTTGTAAATGCAGTTGTGAATTGAAAGTAGAATTTGTCAGAGTTTATGTTATGGCACCTACTCAACCATAAAGATTTTAGAACTGTGCAAAATTTCATTTGATTTGAGTGCGTGCGTGGAAAATATGTTTAAGAATCTCATCCAAACCTTCAATAAAACCCTGGTGGATAATACTGCATATATGTTGATTTATATCTCCTGGGCTGGGTAGAAATGATTCATGATATATTTCAGTTAAGGGATTTAATTTGTGTTTGTGAAAAGTAAATGTGTGCTTCAGAAGCAGGAGGGAAATGTTAGGAGATTCAGCTGCTGGTGAGGGCCCAATATGAGCATGTACTGTTATCATTAGGGTTTATCTTCCATTTGTTTTCCCTTAAATGAAGTGTGAGACATTTTGTGTGCACAGAACATTGTTTCTCAATAGATCCCAGTAGAAAAGCGTAATAAATGGGTGATATTTTGGCCCAGTAGAAAATGTATTTGCTTTTTGCAAGCAATATGGCAGTACCCTAGCATATGTTTTCTTCTGAATTTCTCAGATGAGAAATTCTTTTGACATTCAGTAGTGCCTTTAGCCTTTTGGCACACAAGAAGGTTTCTAGACTAGAATTGAAGAGCTTGAAATGGGGCTTCAGTGAGAATTCAGTGAGAACCTCCTGATACTCCAACTACAGGTTTTAGGCTTGAAATGGTTTCAAATGCTTTTTGTGCCTTACAGCTGCCTGTAATAGTGGGTTGGTTTCTATTAAAATAATTGCACTGACAAGCACACAAACACACACTCAAACACATACACACACAAACACACACACAAGTAGTCGGCACGGAAGCGAGAAATTCTGCATTGTCATGTCAAAATCCAGTCGGTGTGTGAGCGCAAGCCAACTCCGTACCTGTTGGTGCATTTACAGAATGGAGTAGATCCTCTTGAATTGTCTTTTATTCCACCTGCGTTTTTAAGCTGTCAGAGGAACAGCCTAGTGTACCATCACATTAATGAGTTTATCTGAATAACAAATGCACACACTGTGACTTAAGGTGGCCATACACGGGCCGATAAAAGCTGCCGACAGACCGTGTCGGCAGCTTATTGGCCCGTGTATGGGGCCCCGCGACGGGCTTCACCGATCGAGATCTGGCCAAAAGTCGGCCAGATCTCGATCGGATGGGACAGAAAATCCCGTCGGATCGCGGCCGCATCTATTCGTTGATGCGGTCCCGTGATCCGACCGCCCGTTTGGGCATCGTTAGGATCCGATCGTTGGGCCCTAGGGCCCACGATCGGATCAGCCCGATATTGCCCACCTCAAGGTGGGCATATCGGAGGGAGATCCGCTCGTTTGGCGACATCGCCAAACGAGCGGATCTCTCCATGTATGGCCACCTTTACTTACTGTTGAATCATACGGTTTATGTGACTTTTCATTCAACACAATCAAATTCAATTTTTAAGGGTCAGAACAAATAGTTGACTCACAAGGAAAGTTCTGGCGACTTCAGAAAAGCGGATGGGAAGACACGAGGAGGCAGTTCGGGGAGATTGTCGCCCAGAAGTCGAGGCGATTAGTCGCCAGGCGACAAAATCTACCCGAATCTCCTCGTGTGAACTAACCCCTAAAGGGGTTGTTCACCCTTAAACACTTATGTTCAGTTGGTTTCAGATAAAAAGAAATAAAGAATTTTTCCAATTACATTCAATTTTCTATTTGTGACCGTTTTATTTTAATATCGAAGTGTAAATTTTTGTTATTTTTTCACCTTCTAAAGCAGCTCTGGGAGGGGGATCATCGACCCTGTAAACTGATCTAAATTGATACATTAGTTGATACATTAGTTTGTTATCTTTGTCCCTGCTGAGCATAGAATCCCCGAGTTTCATTAAAGGTAGCTGTTAGAATTGATACAATAGTTGCTGATGATCTACAGATACTGCTGAGAAATGTATCAAATAATTGTATCAACTAATTGTAGCAAATTGTAACAGTTCAGAATGCTCCTGGATCACTGAGCTGCCAGACTAAGACACAAACATTAAACTTTAAATGTACATTTTGGGAACAGACTAAAAAAAAATAATGGAAATCAATTGGAAAAAGTCTTTGTTTATGGTAAACAATCTGAAAACAACTGCAGTCGTTGCAGAGTTTGGAACAACCCCTTTGATATAGTGATGAATAGACACTTCAGTCTTAAAAGGGTTCTTTACCTTTAAATAAACTTTTAGTATGATATAGAGAGCAATTGGTTTTCATTTATTTTTATTATTTGTGGTTTTTTTTTTTAGCAGCTCTCCAGTTTGCAATTTCAACAATCTGGTTGCTGGCGTCCAAATTACCTAGCAACCATGCAATGACTTGAATAAGAGACTGGTATGTGAATAGCAGCGGGCCTGAATGGAAAGATCGGTAATAGAAAGTACCAATAACATTACATTTGTAGCCTTACAGAGCATTGCTTTTTAGAAGGGGGGCCAGAGACCCCCCCATTTAAAAGCTGGAAAGAGGAAGGCAAATAAAAAACTATACAAAAGAAAAGAAAAAATGAAGGCTAATTGAAAAGTTGCTTAGAATTAGCCATTCTGTATCCTAGTGATAGACAAATTTAAAGGTGAACTAACCCTGTAAATCTGTGTCCAAATCTGAGCGGCTGCAACTCGTTCCTACACTTGAAGTTTTGCAACATGGTGTGTGTTTCAGCCTATGTAACTGCGTAGGAATGTACTGCTGGACTTTAATTTCACTAGTCTCACTGATTGCTGTCTGGCTTGTCACATCTAAATTGCTTGCAAAATACAGGGATGTGTGAGACCTCAGCAGATATCTGTTTGCAATTCCTGCCTGTAATGGATATGCCCCATCGCTAAAACTTCCAACATTCCTGATCTGAAAATGTGGCCATATTAATTCTTCTGCCCATTGTTCCCAAACTCACCCATGACCCGCTTCCAGAACATTATTGCCCCTTTTTCAGTCAGGACTGTCCTGCAGATTTTCATTTCAGATACCCATTTCCCCACATTGCAGGGGTGCCAGGTTTCATACATACAATAGGATCTCATGGAAATTTTACGATAATTGCTGCATGGTGCAATATTAAGAATTTCTATTAGTGTGATAGATTGGGGCAGAACAATATGTTTTTGCCTGCCCCTTCGACAACCACAGACCTGCTTGTTAATTAGCACCATATGGACAGTTTACAAAATAAATGTATTTATTTTAGAGGCGAGCAATCAGGGGTTTTGAATTCCTTACAGAGGAAATCGCATCCTCCTCCACATTTCAAACAAAGGGACACAATTATGGATAAGTATTTTCTGGTGTGTATTCCCTGTGGAATGTGACAAGCAGACTGTGTATGTGACTGTCTTTTCTCTCTCTCTCTTTTTTTTTTTTTTTTTTTATTTATTCTATTTTCCCATCTGTATAATTTTTTTTGTCTCCCATATTTGCATTCAGCATGGCATCAGATCTCTTGCTATAGCAACAGACTGGTTCATATTGCTAATCGCACGTCTGAATATCAATATCAATTATATCATGTGGTGAACAACGATAGGCCTTGTAAAGGGTGTATTTTAGAACACAAAGGATAAGAAATATTTCAGAGTTCTCAAAAGCTGAAATGAAAGTGGATCGTTTTCAGCAGTATGTGATCCAGAACATTTCTTAACTAAGTGCAGAAGTAATAAGGATCACCATGTTAAGAAGAGATGATGACTTGAGAGTTCCCTAAGGCTTTCGATGAAAGATTTTTTTCAACTTGCGAAAATATTTGTTACTTATGTCCAAAAGATCTTTTTTTTAACATGTGTATTGCTTATCAGAAGAGTTCACATTGATTATGTGTAAATACATTTGGAATTGTTTTTTCATGGAAAGCTTGAATCATTAGGGTGTTCTTATTCGGGCTTGAGCATTACAGAACTCTTTACAAATGCGCTGTACTGTGCCTGTGCCAAGTCTGACACAGGCACAGGGGATGCCTGTGAAGATTGAGTAAAGATGTTGCCAGCCCACCATTATGAGGACTAACCTGGGCCAGTGAGCTGTTTAAAGGAGAACTAAACCCTATCCCAGTGGAGTAAAAATAGAAAAAGCAGACCCTGTGGTCGGGAGGGGGGCTGAGTCAGCTTTCTCCATAATTATGTGGGTGACCCATGATTTTTTTTTGTGCATCAACTTTGGCCAGGCCAGGAGGTGGGAGCCGGTCAGTTCGCTACAGGACCGGAACTAGGGGTAGGCATAGTAGTTGCCCACCTAGGGCACAATCATGATGGGGGGCGCACTTTTAAGGGGATTTTGTTTTCTTTTTTTATTTTATTTTTTAAATACTGGGTTTGCTTGGCCTAATTACAGACTGGGGGGTAACACTGATTTTTGGCTCCTGCTGGCACAAGTACCTATTTGGGGGCAATATGTTAGATTGTCTGGCTTTTGCTGGCACATGTACAGATTGGGGGCAATATTATGGATTTTTTTGCTGCTGGCATAATTGCAGACTGGGGGTAATACTATGATGGAGGTTTTGTCTTATGCTGGCACAGGTACAGATTGTGGGTTTGGGGGCAATCTGAGGGATTGACTGCCGTTGGCACAGGTACAAATGGGGGTAATATGATAGGTGCTGGCAGGTTGTTGTGCGTGAAAATAGCAGTGACGGTAACTTCAATTTGCAAAACTGCTTTGCGAATATTGTCTCCGCCAGTATTGTTACTCCAATTGCGGCGTAATTCAAATGCACATAATAATTGCAATTTGCGATTATTGCCATATTTAAAAAACTCTCATAGAGATTCGTAGTGTGAAAAAAAAATTGCAATTCTGTTTGCACACTCTTATTCAGCTTTATAATATAACCATGTGCAGGGCAAATATATATTCACTGTGCGAACCAATCTGCCCTGCGCAAAGTTTATAAATGAGCCCCAAGTTCTTTATGAACATAGGTATTACTCATCTTAGGAAGCCAGTAAGCAGTAATTTTTCTTGCCCAGGGCTGCATAGTATTGGTACTACACATTCAAAGGACATCACTAAACATGTTGCTTCATACACCCTAGGTGGGCTATATTTTTTCATATGAAAAAAGAGGTATCATTCCCAACAGTCTTAATGAGACCGTACAAATGAACCCTGAAAAGCCCTGAAATTACCAACAGCTTTCCCTTGAACTATTTGAAGATGTTAATAGTAGTAATGAGCCAAATATTTGCCATGTTTTGCTGTGAAAATGATACCCAATAGACACCAATGGGGGGAAAAATGTTGCCCGTCAGAATAAAAACTCGATTCTAATTAGATTCTGATTCGATTGGCATTAGATTCGAGTTTTGGGGTCGGGACTTTTCGATCGAATGTTAAAATATTTTCATAAGTAACATACCATTGGAATTGTGAATAAAATTTAATCTATTAAAAAAATCACATTACTCTAAAATTCCACCTTTGATAAATAACCCCCTAAGTGTAATTATTTTTTTCTCTTTTTCTTCTATAGTATGGAAAATGCTAGTGGTTTTTAGAAGCATTGTATGAATGTACGTATGTGCATAATAGAAATCCAGCCTAGATGAATTAGCTCAATCCTTAGAGAGGGTGCTGCTGATACCCTTCCTGTTCCTCTTTTCAACTACCCCCCCCTCCTAGCAGGGGCCCAAGGCAAGGGGAAATAGGAATTTCTCACCTTTTGCTTCCAGCTCTGTGCCTTCCTCACTTATTGCTGCTTTAAGTGAGGAGTAAGCAGATTCCTTATATTTCTGGGTGACACATTTGTTCACAGTTAGGGAAATCAATATGTTGAATATTAGCACATTTGTGTGATGTGGCAAATCCTGTGTTTATTATAGTCTGTTGTATGTTTGGATGTAGTCCTAATGAATGTCTATATATAATCGTGTGTGTTTGTATATATATATATATATATATATATATATATATACTTTTTGTCATAGATTTGTAACAACATTCTCACCATTTCTAATTTGTAATGCAGATTGCATTCCACCTAGGGTGTTCGAAATTAATGGTGTCACTGTATTTAGAGAGGAGGGTCTAGCCACGTGCACGCAAGAAAAAAAAATAAAACCCTATTGTGGGCAATGCCAAAGAATCAAAGTAATGAAAATATCATGTAATGTTGTCCTGCATTGGTAAAACTGATCTGTTTGCTTCAGAAACACTACTATAGTTCATATAAACAAGCTGCTGTCCAGCAATGGCGGAAATTGAAAAAAGGCGATATGGCACAGGTTAAATAGTGGATAGCAGGTAACATCAAGTTCTACAGAGCTTATCTGCTATCTGCTGTGTAACCTGAGCCTTTTCTCCTTTGAATAGCTGCCCCCATTGCTACACAGCAGCTTATTTATATAAACAATAGTAGTGTTTCTGTAGCAAACACACCAGTTTATCCAATGCAGGGCAACACTGCTTTATATTTTTATTACTTTAAAACACATATTTTGATGATACTGTTCCTTTATGGCTGTAGCCAACAAGATAACTGCATGAAACACACCTTAAAACCTGTTAAAGGGCATGTAAAGGCAAAAAAAAAATCCAATTTTTACTTTCTTTAATGAAAAAGAAACCTATGTCCAATATACTTTAATTTAAAAAAATGTGTACTTTTTTATAAGAAACCTAACGGAATGCAGGGAAATTCTCCCTTCATTTACTGCTGTGGATAGGAATTGTCATACAGTCCCTAACTGCTGTGCAGGGAAACAATCATACTTATGAACAGCAGGGGGAGCCCCTGCCTTACTTCCCAGCCTTGCAGAACTCAAGCAGCTTTGTTTGTTTCCCTGTAGAGCAGTCGGCGACTGTGTAGAGATTTGTATTGGATTTTATTTTTGCCTTTACATCCCCTTTACTGTTTCCAACTCCAGCTGCAGGGACAAAGATCATGGAGTCAAGATTTAAACAGATAAACTGGGATTCTATTTGGAGGATTATTTTGCTGCAGCCACTGGTTCTGCAAAGTTGTAGACATTTTGTATTAAACAATACAAAAACTATAAAATCCACATTAGATTACATGACAACACAGGACCAAGTGCAGTCTGACTATTCTGATTATTAACTGGCTGTATCGGTTTCTGGCAGATATTATTTGACTTGTGCTGTTTTGATAATTTGTAACGATCCCTAAGCAGCCCAGACCACACTGAGCACGTGCACAGTCTTGGTCTTGCAATGATGTTTAACAAAGTTACAAGATGGTGACCCCCTGTAGCCAACTTTGAAAGCATAAATTATTTGTTTGGTTAGGCTTGTGGTGGAGTAAGTTCATGTTTATATTCGTATACAAAATACAGCATTTCTAGCCTTATTCTATTTTAGACTATACTTCCCCTTTAAGTAGACCTGTCCTTGGGGCATCACTTTCCTCTTATCATTGGGTCTGTGTGTTAGTAGTTATCTATGTGAATCCAGCGCCCCCAGGCTTATTTATTCCAACGCAAGGTCTTGTGAACACGGCCCTCCTCTTTCATTTGAACCAGTTTGTGTTCATATATCATTGTCCAGCTCTATGCAACTTGCCTGGAGAGAAATAATACTTATAACCACTTATCCCAAAGTGATATCACAGGCTATGGCAGATGGTTTATCTATAGGCGTAATTAGACCAGAGTAATGTGACTAAACATAAGCTGAATTTCTTGTAGGGTACCATGGTTATATCTGAAGGGTATATTTTGCACCACCTCAGTAACCAGTGGCTGCCAACCAGCAATTATCCTTGAACAGCCTAGTGCAGTTAAAATAATAAAATTAAATGCCTCTGTGGTTGCTATGGGTTACTGCTGTTGTGCAGAACGGCACCTGTTAAGTATTTTATTAATAATAATTATTAATCAAAAGTACATTACAATAGTATGTATTATAGTCTCACATTTATATTCTGGCTGTCTTGATAAAATCACATTATAACAAAATATGTTGTGTTGGAGAAAACACTGGTATTATGTATTCTGTTTGTCACGGCAGCTTTTTATATACGTGCCACCCATTGCTCATTGCCTGCGGATACAAATGATCAGATTACGTGTCATGATATTGTTTCACTTTCACTTGCAACATCTTTATATTTACACAGAATCGGATTGGAATATGTGCAGGTTACATTAAGCATGTGCAGTTTATTGACAAGCTTTTCAGACTCATTTCCCCAGAAATAAGCTTCCAACCAGTGTTGTATGAGCCCAGCAACTGAAAAGTGCCGGCTTGTTGTACTAGTTTTTTTTTTTGTTTTTTTTTGTCTTCTGTAGATTGTAGGTAAAAAAAAACTATCATTAACTTCCCAATTGTAGCTGGGCTTTTACTAGGAGAAACACATGCAAATACTCTGATCTTGAAATAAAAAATGATCAAATACTTCAATAAAACAATTTTAAGGGAGTGTTAACAAATCTGAAATAGATGCATAATGGATTCTTTTTCTCTTTGTGCCGTTCAGCACAAAGCCTGTTCTAGCAGACAGATTGCTCCCTTTCTGACTAAATAAAACAGGATTGACTTGTCCCACATCTGCAAAATTGCCTTCTGGAAAACTGTATTTTATTCTTTTTTTGTTAAATTTCTTCTTAGGACAAGATTATACAGGTAATTAGGTTAGTATTTAAAATCTGCAATGGAAATAAAAAAAAAGTCAGGGTAGGAGTGATCCTCAGCTGCTATTAATAGTACTTATAATGTCACATGAATCCATTTTTACCCAAACCTCCTCTAGATCAAAATCACTATAATATAGCAGTAGTTATTTCCTTTGAAATTTTTTGGACATATAACCTCTCACTTGCAGAGCTCCACCCCTGATATTTTCTTATCCTGATATTTATGGGCAATTGTTCAGCAATGTTTTCCTATCTGTAAAGGACCAGTAAAGTCATAAAGTGAAAATAGTTTTAACGATTTAAGATTTTAAAAATCTATTTTTTTTTTTTTTACATTTTTATGTACATTAAGTTGCAGCATTATATATTTTGTGTTCAAAAGAATATTACAGGATTATTTGGAAAGGGCAATTCTGTGAAGATTATTGTTAATTCATGAGACTTGTAGCTCACTGTGGGGTTTCTGGGAAATGTAGTTTAACAGCAAGATAGGAACACACTGAAGATCACTAACAAACATATTCATCATCTTGTGTTGTTTTTTTCCGCTGTAGGGAGTCCCCATTGTTATTGTAGTGTTGAAGCACTGATTCTCTGCCTGTGACTAACAGAGTACTCTGACTTTTCCATCTGACACAGATCGTTAGGCAGAGAAAATAACTTTGATGCACAGATTTTGTGACATCTTGGGATCAACTGAACGTCATCGAACTCTCTCTTGACCTCATTCCTGACACACATGGAGGCAAAACAACACTGCATTGGCACAGGGTCCGATCTGCATCTGCTTTGAGGACTGCAAAATCCTCTCGAATCTACCTATCACGGCAACAATGAAAAATGCCCTGGCATACCAGCAGCCCATATTTAATGTGGGATTTAATATACAGTCACATAGTGCTTACATAGATTGTGTTAGTATGTATATTACAGTACATTAGTGTCAGCCTGCTGAATTGGTCAGATTATTGGGGGGTGTGATTTTAATATAAATGAAAGTCTCCATGATTTGTTCCTTTTGCTGTTGGATTTCATTACAATGAATTGTATTGGCAGCTTAATTCACAAACCGTTTTTAATCACGCTCTGGCATGCTGGGAATTGAGTTCAGTAGAAACCGAAGAGCCACAAGCTGAATATCTTAGAAAATGAAGTTATAGTGGAGATTCATAATGAATATGGCTTTTTTTTTTTTATTAGAGACTTAAAGCCTGTTTTTATTACAGTGTTCTTGTGCATGCTTTCATATCTCTTCTGGGCTTTCGCAGCTTGGAGAAAATAAGCAGTGCCTCTGTCTAACTAGCTCTCCACCAACTCGTATAAAGATGTACACCACAACCGCATAGGGGGAATTTTCCATCATATTTTAAAGGGTCCTCTGCCCCCCCAAAAAAATTTTTGCATGAAAAAATAGTGATTCTAAGCAACTTTCCTATGTGCATGGTTGTGAAATGTAATTGCTTTTAAAAGCAATATTTGCTACATTTTCAATACTTTTGGCTATAACCCCTGAATCAGTGTTGCAAGATTAAAAGGTCTAGATCTCATTGACCCCTCTTTCATTGATTTAAGGGCAATGTTAGACATATTTTTGTCATTTTTAAAGTGGTCTCGTCTTAACTACCTTTTAATCCAGGAGAATGGGGATTGCCATATGTAAAACCGTTTACATGCAGTGATCCAGCTTAATCAGTGTGAAATTTGTACTTACACATTTTTGGAAGCATCTGCAATCTTCTCCGTTAATCCACAGAATTTTATATATCACTATCCCTCCTGGTGAGCTGCTTGTTCAGTAGCGCCGTATCACTTCTGTGGCCCTATCCTTTTTGTTACAGTAGAAAGCAACCATTATTTTTGCCAGCAGGAATAGGTGCCTTTTACATTGCCATTTTAAAACTCTAATAAACGCTTCTTTATTTACTAAAGTTCATCCCCCTTTGTGTTAAGTGGCCAGGACCCATGCATTGCATTGCTCATTAGGCAGTCAATTCAGTTGATGTCTGCTGTGTTCGGTTACACTCATTACCTGACGGAAAATATTTGCAGAAATAAGTAACACGTTAAGTCCCATAAACCGCAGGTTATATAGATGCGCTGTATTTTAGAAATAAAATGGCTAGTAACAACAATTAAGCAATTGTTATGGAATTTTTTTTATTGTCTTTTCCATTGATCTATTGTATGGTGATAATTCATTTGAGAATGAAATTCTAATGTATTAAAAAAAACTTCTCACTATGTGGTTAGTGCCCTATTTAAGGGTTGTATTGATGATGTCAGACTCACGTCATAGCTAATAAATGAAATACTTTCTATTGGTGATCAACCTAGAACTTTTAACCTGGTTCCAAACTACAACTGCCCGTATTCCAACAGCCACTGATTGTAGGTGGGATGCTGGGAATAGGAGTTTAGTAACAGTGATAGAACCACAGGTTGGAGATCTCTGATTTATATATATATAGATAGATAGATAGATAGATAGATATAATCTCTATATAATCCCCATGCTCACAATACCAATCCAGTCCATAGATGTCTTCAAATTCTTCATGTTGATCTGGGTTGAAACCAAAATGTAGTCTACTGGTGCCTTCTGCTGTCTTATGGAATGGTCATTAACCTATTGGGAGGTGATAGATATTCCCCCTTACCCTAAAACCAAGTGGCTCCAGTGACCACCTTATTTACCTGTTCTTATGCAACTTGATTTAAGTATTTTCATTAGAGCTCCCAAAAAATAACAAATATTGCTCTGCATGAACTGTTATACAGATGCTTATTGGGCTGCTCAAGTTTATAATAGCAAAAAGAGCATGAACTGTTGGGCACAGGCAATGATAATTCTTCTGCTCTGTTGAAAATGCGCATGCTGAGTCTTCATTTGTATCAATGCATAAAAGCCTTTTGTGAGCACATCTAGATATATATTATATGATGCAGAAACATGTATTTTCCTGTTGAAAGAAAGCAGAATGTAAGGCTAGAAGGAATTTATGGTTCATATGAAATGTGATTCCAAGTCTTGATAAGCTACAAGGGCAATTGTGCGATTTTTAAACTGTTGCGAGAGATTCTGGAGATCTGCAGCTCACATTGGAGCACAGTGTTTTTCTTGGCTCTTTAGATGCTGTTTTGCTAAAACATTCCTTTGGCATTAGCAATCGACAATAGTAAAAGGGATGAAAAAAGTAAGCGAAGACAAAGCAGAATATGAGAGTGCAGCAAGGAGGATCAAAAAAAGTTAATTGTCTGTTTAGTCCACCCAGGTGTATGTTTTGGGGGATGCTGACCTGGTTATTTAATATGTGTACTGTGTACCAGTTATTTGTTGTGTTTTCCTTAAAGGGCTTGTAAAGTCTAAAATAGAATAAGGCTAGAAATGCTGTATTTTGTATACTAAATATAAACATGAACTTACAGCACCACAAGCCTAATCAAACAAATAATTTATGCTTTCAAAGTTGGCTACAGGGGGTTACCATCTTGTAACTTTGTTTAACATCTTTGCAAGACCAAGACTGTGCACATGCTCAGTGTGGTCTGGGCTGCTTGAGTTCTGCATGGCTGGGAAGTAAGGCGGGGGCTCCCCCTGCTGTTCATAAGTATGATTGTTTCCCTGCTCAGCAGTTAGGGACCATCTGACAATTCCTATCCACAGCAGTAAATGAAGGGAGAATTTCACTGCATACAGTCAGGTTTCTTATGAAAATGATACACATTTTTTAATTGAAGTTTATTGGATATAGGTTTCTTTTTCATTAAAGAAAGTAAAAATGGGATTTTTACATGCCCTTTAAGATCAAACTGCACCAAGAAATAAGCTCTGTAAAATGTGCTAAATCATTTGAAATATATGATCTATATAGAATGATAGCCAGCAGAGCACCCTTTGTAAAATTGAATCTTTAGAATAAGTCAACCCCAAAATAAAAATTTGCCTAATAAAAGAAAACAATTCTACTCCACTTTCCAAGATACATTTATTACATTTTATAATATTACAATACTTTGGAAGTTATTCGTAAAAACAATTGTTATTGAAAGCAGCATTTGCTTAACTCCTGGTTGTTACATTTTCGACAATGTTGCAGTAGTCTTAGTTCCCCAGCAAAGGCAGGTCTGTTAATCACTGTATCAACAGTCTGAACCACCAGGGCAGAGAATATAAGGGGACAGACAAACACTGCTTTCAATAGCATTACTTATACCACTAAAAACCATAGAAAACGTGTATTGAATGTAAATCGCAAAGTTGCTTAGAATTATGTTTTCTTTTATTAGGCAAAACTTATTTGTTTGGGTTGACATTCCCCAGCACGTATAAAACGTAGGGCTAATAAAACCACTGTAATTTTATACAATTTCACCTCTTAAATATTTGTTTAAAAGAAAAATGTTTATTTTTGAGCTCCATGTTCTTAAATATGTCTTCTTTAAATGGGAAGTGTCCATTGGTTTGACTCTAGGACCTTTGTCTTCACCATTATTTTAAGAGTTTTATAATCACTTGGGCTCCTCTGTAATAATGTCTTCTGTTTTTTTTGCAGAAAACACGCCTTGAATTGCCACAGAATGAAGCCTGCGCTATTCAATGTCTTATGTGAAATTAAAGAGAAGACAGGTAAGATAATAAGGTTGGTTGGGTAGTTGTGCAAAGCTGTTTCAGATGACTCTCTGCCTGTGCTGTTGGAGGTTGTTAAATATGCTCAATTAATTTGGCCAATAGGGACACGTGCCTTAACATCTTTTGAAGTCTGCTTTTCATTTTGCTTGTAAAGAAGAGGTATATTGTATTGGTGGTTGAATTAAATTCTGCACTAAAAAATAATGTTGTTTTGCTGTGTGAATGATGATCGGATACTTATAACATAAACAAGTGTTTAATAATGGTAGTATTGATGCAGTGTGATGACTATGACCCTCTTTGCTGATCATACTTGATTTGCTTTTGTGTGCATCCATTGGACAGCTACCTTTTCTATTATGATCTTTATCTCCCATACTACCAGCCACGTTAGAGCGTGTCCGCTCTTATTGCGATCTCCTTGTCACCTCTCTCCTGTACTCTTTCTCTGCTTCCTTTTCTAGACAGAGTGGTGGTTTGCCTCTCTGCTGAAAAATTACATACTTTGGAAGGTTATTTATTGAGCATCCTACAACTTCTTTGTTGGCTGAATTGCAATTCTCAGTTTAACCCTACAAAGAAGAGGACATTTTTTGAGCTTTTGGTTTTTGGCTCTATCACACTTCTGCTGGTCATGGCAAACCTTATAAATGAGTTTTCACCTATTCATTTTTCACAATCTTTGATGTTGTTTGGAATCTTTGGAATTAAATGTTCTTCTGTACTGTGCACAATTTAGCAAAACAACTTCTGCCATCATACCTGTACTTATGGAACTTGTTTCTCATGCCGGAGTTTTTTTCACAGTTGGTCATATGCTTGAAAGATTGTCAGTCAAAGCCCTTGCTGGCTTTGTAGAAAAATAGTTTTCATACAGTAGGAGGCCTTGTTGTTCGAAGATGAAGGAAGTTTTGGGAGACACTAAGGGGCAAATTCACTAAGCGCCGAAGCGCCGAACGCTAGCGTTTGGCATTTTCGTTACTGCGCAAATACACTAACGAACGCTGGCGTAGTTTCGCTAGTGTTACTTCGCACCCTTACGCCTGGCAAATTTTCGCTAGCGACGTAACTACGCAAATTCACTAACTTGCGCAGTGTACTGAACGCTACCTTTTACGCTAGACTTCCTTCGCCACCTCAGACCTGGCGAAGCGCAATAGAGTAGATAGGGAGTCCCAAAAAACGCTGGCGTGTTTTCTACATGATGGGTGATAGGCTGAAAAAGATCGAAAAAATTTTTGGGGCTCCGCTCCTTCCCCCCTACATTTCCTGACTCATGGCAACTTACCTAGACAGTGGGCACATGTGTAGGGCAAAATAAAATTTTTATTTGATGATTTGAAGGTTTTCTAGGCATTTGTAGTGCTGATACGTATTCCTCCATTGAAATTTGAATTTGGCACCGTATGCAAATTAGCCTTCGCTAGCCTAACTTCGATTTACATAGCGAATCAACGCTAGCGCAACTTCGCAACCTTACGCTACCCCTGAGCGCAACTTCGGATTTTAGTGAATTTGCGGAGCGCTGGCGAAACTACGCCTGGCGAAGTTGCGCCTGGCGCAACTTCGCATCTTAGTGAATTTGCCCCTAAGAGAACATTTGAGGCCTCGTGAACAATAGAATCCATGAAGAAGAATCCGTTTAAAATTTAAAAACTTCTGTGAAAATTAAAATTAAATTCTGAACTATATCATATACAGGTATGGGACCTGTAATCCAGAATCCTTGGGTTTTTTGGATAAGGAATCTTTCCGTATTCTGAGTCTCTCTATACCTTAAGTCTAGACATCTAATAGAAACAGAGGGAATATAAAGAAAGCTTAGTAGTATTGGGATTGCAATTGTCACTTATTTTTGCTTGTTTCACACACAATACAACATTGTTTTTGTTCTCAGTAATTTTGTTTCTCAATGTGATTAGCCTTTCTCTCTAATTCTTTCATTCTTCTCCCTTCTCCTCCGTTTTTCTCTGCTAAGCTAAGTAATAGCCATCAACCCACCCTAGTCAGGCTTGACTTAGTGCCTGATAGACAGTTAGCAAGAACTTTACCAGTTCTGCTGCATTCCAGCCATGTTCCCTGTAAGCCTTCAGCCTTTTTAACTCTTTAGGTCTGAATAAATGCTTTTTTAAAATGAATACACTCATAGAATTCCTCAATGCCAATATGGAATGTAAATTGTAATTTGCATTGCAGTTTGATTTGGAGCAAAACACTCTGGCTTTTGCTTGGCAAATCTATTACTATTTGCATTCATTGGGGGGTATTTAATAAAATGCGACCTTTTCTTACTCTAATAAAAAAAAAAAATTGACCAAACTCCCCTTAATTTACAAATGATAAAATGTTGCAACAAAACTGCTTGTTAATTCGAACCGGGCTACTTTCTAATTGATTCTCCGAAAACTCAACTCTATGGAATTGCTGCTGTGACAAATCTAATTTATGGGATTATCAAACGAAAACCAGCACAGATAACAGTGTCAAGAAGCATTTTCAGGGACATCTGACTTCTACATGACCGTGGCAGGTTTTAGCTGGAGTATTTTCGGATTGGGCTTTTTAGCAGCTTTGGGGAAAATCATTGTTTTTTTCCTCTAAAAATTCTAGTTTGTCCCTTTAAAAACGTAACCAGAAAAAATCAAGGTTTAATAAATAGGTCAATTCAAAATCGGGAGTCCATATAGTTAATCAGCCAGGCCCAAGGGACTCGCCCCAGTTCAGAAAGGCATTCAACTACAAAAAAGTTTATATCAAAAACGATATAAGTCCCAAGGCCTCTTCAAGTAAAAAATATTAATTTATTGTTATTCATATTAAAACAGTAGCTAGTACATACTACCCCACATACCCCACCTTACGCGTTTCGCACCCTCCGGCGCTTAGTCATAGGTGTATCTGATATAGAGATACACATGACTAAGCGCCGGAGGGTGCGAAACGCGTAAGGTGGGGTATGTGGGGTAGTATGTACTAGCTACTGTTTTAATATGAATAACAATAAATTAATATTTTTTACTTGAAGAGGCCTTGGGACTTATATCGTTTTTGATATAAACTTTTTTGTAGTTAATAAATAGGTCCCTACATGTCAGAAATATATTTTACTGGACCTTGTTAATACAGATATTTTATCTGGAATGCTGGGATCTGCCCACGAAAAAAAATTAAAGATTAAATAAACCCAATATGATTGTTTGGTATTCAAAAACAATCCTAATAATAAAAATATGTTAGTTGGGATCAAGTAGAAGCCGAGGAGAGAAGAAGAGGATCGCTCCGAGGTGCTCGCTGGAAGAACCCTGGGCCGGTGCAGTTTTTTCCTGATAGGAGCATCGGCTCGGAGTTTCAGGTAGGTATATACAAACACTTGGGGTGCCTAACATTTGGCACCCCAAGTGAAAGAAGACTTTTCTTCTCCTTTAAAGTCGACTTTGGGAGATGGACTTCCTCTAAGTTGGAGCTTTCTGGATAACGGGTTTCTGGATAACTGATCCCATACCTGTAATTACTGGGATGGTTATCATTGAATGCAGCATTGTCTTACTAATTAGTGCAGAAATCTAGGAAACCAAATGTGGGGCCTTCCAGGTGTAATTAAAAAAATAGGGTAAACTGAAATCATTCCACTCCATGTTTGAGCTGTTGCTTTAACTGGCCATCCACCACAGACTGGGAGAAAAAAAAAAGAATAATCTACAAAACAATGTTCAATTATAATCTGTGGTCAAGGAGTTAGGACACTTGATCTATATGCCAGTAAATAATTATTAATACTTTGAATTCTTTTTAACATTAAACTGATATATTAATGTTATGAATATACGTGTCTATCTCCGAGTCTACTTTCCATGTGGATCTTGTATTATAAATGCTTATACCCCATTACTGTTTGAGATATGAACCACAGATGTATTTGTGTGTCTGGGTGTGATTGGCTGAATGCATCCAATTTAGCATCGTTGTTTCATTGTAACATTGTGATCTGCATCATATTTCTATATTGTTTAAACTATGGGATATGAACTTAGTGAAAGGACATATTGAAATTGTGATTTATTGATAGGATAGGCCCCTGTGCAGGTTTATTATACAAGGGGAATTTATTTAGGCGTTTGTCATAAGTGGACATTTCTGTATCTGCATGGTGTTTAGTATTGTTACATTCAAAGTGCTATGTAAGTTAGAGAATACACATAGAACTTGCATATTCCGTAGTGGTACACTGTAAATAGTTTTGTTCAGTCTGCTCAGGAATGGAATAAGAGTATGGTGTAACATTCTACCAGAACCTTTATATGCATGCATCAGGAGGAGGAAAAAACATCTTCATAGCTTGTATCCTTCATTTTTATTTCTCTGGATCTACCTTTTATGCAGGGCCTACTAATGTAGCAGTGATGTTTAAGCTGCATGTTCGTGACAGCATCATTTTTATGTGGAACTGGGATTTTGGTGTATCAGACTGTGGCACTGATTGTAACAATGAACATCAGAACTGTGAGAAGTATTACAGAATGTGACTGAATACTTCTGTGGGTTTTCTGCTTCTCTGTGTGTCTGACTGATGTGTGCATTCTTTTGTCAGGCGAGTGACAACTAACCATCAGCTTTATCCTGGATTTTTTTTCATATGCATTGCTTAATTTGTTGCTTCTGCTGGTGAAATTCCTTCACTCTTGTATTCTATAACTCATGAATACCCAACCTGCAGCTGATTCTTAAATATGAATCCCAGCACCTCTGCATATCCTTGGCAGCTTTATTTCGGTGGCAGTTGAAGAGCTATGGGCTGTATGGCCCTAATATAAATATTTGCCACATTGGCAACACCACCATAGACTGCTGCTTGTCTGCTGTATTATCCTTTCCTGCAGGCCTGGACTAGGAGTCAAAATAGACCCTGGTATTCCAAGTACACAGAGGCCCAAATAGTCCTCCACCAGCCCACTAAATAGTGACTGTCTATGGGACCTTACAGCAGCCCCTCTGGAATTTGCCAGAACCCATAGATTTCCAGTCTGGACCTACTTTCCTTTCATTAATTCCCCTGTAGGGTCGCATCCCAACTCCTACACCCTCCATATTTCTCCATTTGAGACGCTCAGATTTTGAGAGATTTCACATTGTTGCTTTCCTGACTTAACAGACGCTCATCTCTGCGAGTTCATCCAAAGTTCACTTGTGGTGGTTTAGGCTTCCCCTGACTTCTTCACCTTCTGTCATCATAACTCAAGGGCAGACAGGACTTCATCCAAGGGAGGGACCCAGGCAGAGAAATTCCACACTTCCCTTGTTTAAAGGAGCTTTCCATTCCAAGTTTTGTGCCTGTGAATGGCTTTCATTGTTAATTACCATACACTTAACAAATCCACACTCTTTCCTTCTCCCTCTGTTTAGGAGATGTACTGATGATGATTGATATCTAACATAGGACTTTAATACATCAGGACAGGCTCATACTGTGTAGAGGTTGTGTTGAATGTAAAATGACCTCTTGACTGCAGATTATCAGTGACATGCCTGGATATTGCTGTCTTTTTGCGGAGTGCTGGCCTGATTGATTATTTGTTGTTTTAATATGCCAGTAACTGGGCTAAAAACCCAGAGAGAAAGCATACATAGTAACATAGTAAGTAAGGTTGAAAAAAGACACACGTCCATCAAGTTCAACCTTTTAGTTTTTTTTTATGTGTTTAATCTGCCTGCTAGTTGATCCAGAGGAAGGCAATAAAACCCCATCTGAAGCCTCTCCAATTTGCTTCAGAGTCCTGAGTGTTCATGTAAACATTTGCCGTAATTCTGCAATATTACCCATGCATCATCTTAATGGATAACCTGAAAAAATGACTTGTTTTTTGCCCCAGCAAAGGTCAGGCAGCCACTGCAAGCACCAATCACGTAGCCTACAATCCTGCACCCTATTCCAATCTGAGGAGCCTACAATTCTATATCTGCAGAATGGATCCTGCATTCCACGAGTCTGTATTTCAGAATTTTGCATTCCATTCTTAGCCACAAAACTCTATTTTATATGTCTTGGTATATCTAAAATGCCTTTTGTGTAGCATTTGACATTTATTTCAACCGTGTCCTGGATGTTACGTGCTGTCAGCGGGTTTAACTAAAGGCCAAGTTTTTTCCTTATTTTCCTTAATATGAAATTGCCATTTCCGCCATTTTTTGGGAAGTCAAAAGAATTTAGATTTGCATTTTTTTAATAAAGGCAGAATGTTTTTATGATTAAGTAAACTGTTCTTTGAGTTACCCTGTTGGGTTTTTAGCAACAAACGTATGGCCAGCTCTGATGTGGGGAAACCATTATAATTTAATGGGCCGATTGTTCCCAGTTTGCCAAAAATTTTAACAGTTTATTGATTTGAACAATTGGCTGGGTGTGTAGTTTTTTTAGGTTATTCTATATATTAGGTATATACCTAATTTGTTATATATCTGCTTGGTACATTGTATATAGAGATACAGACAATGGCTCTTCTAGAGTCTAATTCTGTGATAAAGAAGGGAACTTGATGATTACAGTGCTTAGATAATGGTATTTTTGAAATATGCAGCTCCCAATACTGTATTGTTATGCTAATAGAATCTCTGCAACACTCATTGTGATGGCTGAGTGTTTTATTAACACCATAATATTGTTATTAATACATGCAGAGAGCGGCCATGGAGAGGCTTGGATCCCTCAGGCATTAGATCAGTATTCCTGCTGTGCCAGACTCTAAAAAGAGAGGAAAACAAAAAAAATATGCTATCTCCCACTTCTCAGCATTAACTTAACTCCAACTTATTAAAGATGCGGTCCCAGAGAGTACCCAAAGTAAAAAGCACTTGGCCATGAGACTTTTTTCCCTTTTAAGATATCAGGTTTGGCTGAGAAGAGCTACAGGCCTCTTTCTGTCTAATGGCTTTTTATTTTTGGCTGGATGTGAGACAATTATTGTAGTACTTTCCAAAGACTCTGAACATTGCATCTGATGGGCTATAGATGTTTTGCAATGTGAATTCTAAGATGTTTGTGTTTCAGCAGGTAAAATGCAATTTTGATGTTGGAATGAAAATAAATAGTCCTTCGGGACACTATGGGGCCGATTCACTATGGGTCGAATATCGAGGGTTAATTAACCCTCGATATTCGACTAGGAATTAAAATCCTTTGACTTCGAATACCGAAGTCGAAGGATTTAGCGCAGATAGTTTGATCGAACGATCGAAGGATAATTCCTTCGATCGAACGATAAAATCCTTCGAATCAAATGATTCGAAGGATTTTAATCCAACGATCGAAGGAATATCCTTCGATCAAAAAAAGTTAGCCAAGCCTAATGGGACCTTCCCCATAGGCTAACATTCACTTCGGTAGCTTTTAGATGGCGAACTAGGGGGTCAAAGTTTTTTTTAAAGAGACAGTACCTCGACTATCGAATGGTCGAATAGCGAACGATTTATACTTCGAATAGTTCGATTCGAGGTCGAAGTAGCCCAAAAAAAACTTTGAAATTCGAAGGTTTTTACCTTCGAATCCTTCACTCGAAGTTAGTGAATCGGCCCCTACGTGTAGCACAGTACAGGAATCTTTAAATATATACCCTATTTATAAGTAGTATTTTTATAAGTTGCTAAAACTGTTATAGGCAACAAAAGCACCTTTGCCATCTTCTTTGGCTGCTAGCCTAATGTGATATTAGAGCACACAAGAAAACTTATTCAGCTGAGGAAAGCAATGCAGAAGAGCCAACTCCTATATATAAATGCAAGTACGCAGAGGAGGATTGTTCTGTGCATATAGTAAGCCACTCCCATACTTTACTTTCTCCAAATGTTATCACTAAAGTACATTTTTCAATTTATATGTCCTACACGGGGATATATGAAGGCTCGTGTACAGTTTCAATATGGGGAACAGTTGTGAACCAAAATGCTGCAATTGGTTTATGAGAGCTAAGGGTTTCCACACATTTTCCAACTGAACTCTACAAATAAATCCTTTTTCCCTACCCCACAAACGGCTGATTTGTTAGATCAGCCACAGACATGAATACTCCAAAGTTGATCAACCAAAATAAAATGAATGGTGCATATGTGGGACAAGAAAACTCCAGCTTATGGGTTAAATTTCAGTGCCTTTATGGGTGACATACTGACCAGTGAGCGTGACCATATTGTTGGATCAAGGCAGTTTGACCATCTGATACATGATCAAGTTGTACTGAGATCTGGCCATCATGCAGGTTAATCAGGCAGTGCTGTAAAAACATTTGCACAGTGGTTGTCAGAATTTAATGTGTTAAAACATTACAAAGTTTTCATATAAAATAATAGAAAAGTTCATGTTCTGTTAAAATTTCTCCGAAGACTGGGGAGATGTTAGTAAGATTTAGAAAAATTTCAAATGCTTTTTTCACACTGTTAAAGTAGATAAATTACATCAACCATTTTAAGTAGGATACAGCTTATTTGAGCCCTGTCCCCTTCCTTAGTAATTTGTATTGTGAGTTCTATGAAGAGGATCACTAAATTGATAATGCCTTCTGTTGCACATGTACGTCCCTGCTGGAAAGAGTGTAGCATGCATCTTCATATCTTATAGTTAAACGTTCCAGGAATTCATGAGGGAAAAGAGCCTGTCCTGGAATTATAAAACATCTGCTTTCAAGTTACTCAAAGCCATTTTGTTAGAGGCAGATGTGCCTGTGTGTGTGTTTGTTTGCGTAAATCTCTCTCTACACATGTAATCGAGATATTGATACATTGGGTGCCATGGAAAGTAGGCAGTTATTGCTCCGCATTATATCCACTATGAAATGGCAAGTACCCAAGGAGAAGCGTAAGGCAGGGTGCGACAGAAGCTGCCCTACCTGTAAATTCAATCCAACAAGAGCTCTGTAAACCATTTCAAATTATTTGACATTTGAGAAACGGATTTCCTATGTTATCTGCCTGTAGATTGATATCCATTGTTATGCTCCAGTAAATTGAAGGGCTGAGTTTTCATTGGGTCACATGACACAACATCATTGCCAAATGCCAGTTATAACTGATGATGTCACTAACTTTTGTTTTTCTCTTTTACCCGTTTTAATCATATTTGTGTATAGTAAATATAGGTGCAGTATGGATTCTTTCATGCAGTAGTGGTGGGAGAGCAATTTTAATTGCTGACTTTCTCAATTTTTGAGTTGTTGTAATAAAGTGGTTTTTTTTTTTAAAAAAAAATACTCTTATTAGGGATGCACCGAATTCCGTTCGGGATTCATCCAGGATTCGGCCTTTTTCAGCAGGATTCGGATTCGGCCGAATCCTTCTGACCGGCCGAACCAATACTGATTTGGGGCGGAGAGGGAAATCGCACGACTTTGTGTGTGTGTGTGTGTGTGTGTGTGCGTGCGTGCGTGCGTGCGTGCGTGTGTGTGTGTGCGTGTGTGCGTGTGTGCGTGTGTGCGTGTGTGCGTGTGTGCGTGTGTGTGTGCGTGCTTGCGTGCGTTCGTGTATTACTAAATGATGTTGTTTTGAAATGGAGCATCTTACTTTTCATTCTTCTGGCTATCCGCAAAACATGAAGCCACTATCAAAGTTTGTTTTATGGGTTGTACAGAAAAGGCATTTGTCCCCCAGCATCAAAGGGGACCACAAGGCCTGGGTGGGGGATAAATGTCATTATATATTTAACAGTATCTGCATTAGGGATGTGCATCCTTTAGTCCTGACTCCTTCTAGTAATGTTAATCTGCATCTCCCAGCGTACCCACAGCTAGGTCCTTTCACTTATTATTATTATTATTTTGTATATGCCAATATATATTTATAATGGCGTTCAGATTTCTAGTGATTTTTAGCTCAAGCTGTTAACCTGAGCTGTTTCTGCAGAGATATATATATGGTATATATGGTATAGGTATATATGTCCATCAGCTTGTACAATGCTGTCCACTATATTTCCCAAATTAAGGCTTCATTCTGGTCCTTTTGCTGCCAGTGTGTTCTGATGCTGGCACATGCCTGTATTGACGGATATGTGCCTGCTCTATGCAGACATAAAGTACACAGTGACTCTCCAGGCAGTGGCTCTGCGCCAGATCCGGCTTCAATTCAAATCTGAATCTTTTCCAGTTACTTATATTTTGAAGGATTGTTTTGTAATACTGCTCTGTATTGAACTGTTTTTACAGTTTAGCCCACTGTCCTGGGTTTCTGAAATGTCCCGACTTTCTCTTTGATCTCCTGCACTGACGCCAGAAAAAGATACAAAGTTCTCTGAAACTTAATTAAAATAACAGGCTTTTTGGCAGAAAGTCAGCAGCTGCACTTAGATACTTTTGTAACAATTTAAGATACGCAAAGAAACAACTGTAACTACTTAAGATAAACCGGTCTCTTGGGAGAACTGAGACTAGCAGCTTAAAGGGTAATTCACTTTCATTAGCAAAACTGTTACAACGCATAAAACTGCAATAAAACTCCCAGAAATGTGTACATAACTTGCCAATTTTTTTTTTAAAATGGACATGGTAATTAGAGGGTGTGGCTAGAAAATGGGTATGGCCAATAAAATTGTCCCGCTTTTCATTTTTCAATTGTTGGGAGGGTATGTTGATCGCTTTCCTCCGCCTGTGCTTTGTACATTGCACATATTTTTCTGCTTGTGTATTGTTGGTATAAATAAGGCACTATACAAAGTTAGCCCTATGTTATCTTCACAGTTTTAATAATTCGATAGAATGTGTGTTACAATAATGCTTTCTCTGCCATGGGCCTGTCAACCAAAAATAAAAAGCTGTATATTAAAAGTCCTTTTCAAATTACACGTGAAACCCAAATTCTCTCATTTTTGTGCCGAAATCTGCCGCATCTGCCTGAACAGAAACAATGCTTCCTGGTGCAGGCAGACCAGTAGCGGAAGTGCAACAATGCAGTGGTGAATCCGCATTCAAAGCGTTGTCTGGCCGTAGCCAAAACAGTCCAACACCATATTTAATGGGGTGGTAGTGCTCAGCAGCTTTGTGCTCACCACAGGCAGAGATCAGCCATCGTCCGGCCCTGGTTTTTAAGCAATTGGACCCATAGTGATGATTTTAGGGATGCACCGAATCCAGGATTCGGTTCGGGATTCGGCCAGGATTCTGCCTTTTTCAGCAGGATTCGGATTCAGCCGAACCTTTCTGCCTGGTCGAACAGAATCCTAATAGTGTTCAACTGCTGGTAATCTTCATACATTTCCAAGTTTGCCTTACGGATTTTTTGCAAATCACCCCTCATCTTATAGGTAATGATACATAATATTTGGTGACTGATTTCAGTTTGGGAAACAGGGCTTGTGAGTGTATCATAGATTTTTTTCTGTGCTAAAAGTGATTGGTGGACAATTCGCCCACCCCAGAATCAATTATTATGTAGCAGCCAATTCCAGCAATGCAGTAATAGGCGTATAATGCAATTCCAAAATTTGCTATTATGTGTCCCTTTTAAACATGGTAGAATCACAGCTGTACTTTATCAAGCAACAAAGTATGAAAAAATGGTTTCGCTAACTGTATCTGAAATTCATTTGCAACTTCTGCTGTCTTCACCAAAATCTCTAAAAAGCAATTTTACAGTTGTTTTTTGGTGTTATAATAGGATATGTTTCCTATTTTTGTAAAGCCTCTGATGGACAGGTTCTGTGTTTGGTTTCCCACCACCACCAAGTATATATAGTGAATAAAGTACCCCCTCTTGTAAAATATAAGGATATTATAAGTTACCGAGGAGTTTCATGACCATATAAAAACACAAGGCCGAGTGTTTTTATACAGGTCATGGAACTCCGAGGTAACTTATAATATCCTCATATTTTACAATTGGGGGTACTTTATCCTATATACTAACCGAAGGCCTATCTATGTCCCGAGTGGAGGGGAGGCAGATGCGCACGCAACTTCGGTTAGGATCTATGAGATGCGCGCGCAACTTCAGCCGAAAGACATAGATGCGGCCTTCGATTAGCAGATGTGCTGGAAGGTTAGGATCAGAACAGGTTAGGATCGGGGAGGCAGATGCGCTGGAAGGTTAGGATCTAGGGAGGCAGATGCGCTCACCGTCTCCTTCTGCCTCCCGCCGCCTCTTCTTTCCTGCTCACTCAGGCGGCGACCGCTGGAAGGTTAGGATCTAGGGAGGCAGATGCGCTCACCGTCACACTAGGGGAACCGGTTGCGTACCTGCACGAAAGTCTGTATAAGCGTCGGCCATCTTGCTACTCCTCTGCGACTTTGTCATCCGCCCACTGCCAAATCCGCCCACTAAAGTCTGTATAAGCGTCGGCCATCTTGCTACTCCTCTGCGAGTTTGTCATCCGCCCACTAAAGTCTGTATAAGCATCGGCCATCTTGCTACTCCTTTGCAAGTTTGTCTAATGGCGGCGCTAGCGTCACTCTAGGAGGGGAACCGGTTGCGTACCTGCACGAAAGTCTGTATAAGCGTCGGCCATCTTGCTACTCCTCTGCGACTTTGTCATCCGCCCACTGCCAAATCCGCCCACTAAAGTCTGTATAAGCGTCGGCCATCTTGCTACTCCTCTGCGAGTTTGTCATCCGCCCACTAAAGTCTGTATAAGCGTCGGCCATCTTGCTACTCCTTTGCAAGTTTGTCTAATGGCGGCGCTAGCGTCACTCTAGGAGGGGAACCGGTTGCGTACCTGCGTGGGTGGCCATTTTTAGCAAAACGGGCTATATTATCTCCAAAAAATATTGATGTTGACATGATAAACAACCAAGTGATTGCATTACTTCCTGGACAAAGCTGTGTCTTTCTGAGTACTGACTGTATTGATTCTGAAGACGAAAGTGAGAAACTTAACTTCCCATTAGAATATTTAAACACTATCAACAATGCTGGATTACCACAACACAATCTTATACTCAAAGTAGGAACAATAGTCATGCTGTTAAGAAACCTTAAGGGTAGGGGCACACGGCGCGATTTCGCCGCGATTCTGCGCTAAGCGAGTTGTCGCTGCGTTTTTTAAGCCGAAATAGCTTTGCTAACTTTGGCGCTGGCGTCAATGCAAATCGCGGCAAAATCGCTGCGCTAATTCACACGCGGCGATTCGTTTTCTATTGTCGTCCGAAGTTGCCTCGCTGAGCGTTTCCGGGCGACAGTAGAAAAAGAATCGCCGCGTGTGAATTAGCGCAGCGATTTCGCCGCGATTTGCATTGACGCCAGCGCCAAAGTTAGCAAAGCTATTTCGGCTTAAAAAACGCAGCGACAACTCGCCCAGCGCAGAATCGCGGCGAAATCGCGCCGTGTGCCCCTACCCTAACACTAAGCAAGGTTTATGTAACGGTACACGGTTGGTTGTGAAGAGCATGAGACAAAATGTTATCAAGGCAGAAGTGCTTACAGGATCCCATAGCGGTGATACTGTTTTGATTCCCAGAATTGACCTTACCAGTTCTGACCAGGAATTACCTTTTAAACTTAAACGACGACAATTCCCCATTAAGGCTGCATTTGCCATGACAATCAACAAATCACAAGGACAAACATTGGATAAAGTCGGCATTTACCTATCTGAGCCTGTGTTTGGTCATGGTCAACTTTATGTTGCATTTTCAAGAGTGCAGCGTTCATCTGATGTTAAAGTCAAGATTTTAAGTACAGCTCACCAGGGAGAACTCATTCAAGGACAGGAGAACATTTTCACAAAAAATGTTGTTTATAAAGAAATTTTTCAGTAACACTTTACTACCAATAAACTCAAAATTTAAGAATTCTAATAGCAGATAGGTAATAACAAGCAATAGGCACAGATTCACTCTACATCCCCACAAATTAGCGTCGCCAGTTGCTGCCTGGGGATGCCGAGTGAATCAGCACCCATCGCATTTTGCTGCCTCACTGTTGTTACCATTCTTTCATTAACGATTCTTTAGAGAATCGGGGGTTTACTGGTTTATTAGAATACACAAATTTTAGTGAGTCATGTGACAGAAATTACATCACTACTCACCGTTTATAACTGATGACATCACTACTCACGTTTATAAGGATATAATTTACAGGATATTCATGGCTTTTGTGTATTATAAATGTATAACTTATACAACACCATGTTTGTATGTAGCGCTGTGCATTTGTTTCTATTAATCAGTTGGCTTTCAGAGTGCAGGGTATGCTAATATCTGTGCCCCTAGACATGCACTCCCTACTCTTGGGTCCCCAGGGAGGTGCAGAGTTTGCTGCCTTGTATTGTTATACCCATCGTCCCTTGACATTTCTGCATGCTTTCCCTCCACTCTTTTCTGGCGCATGGTGGGAAGTTTGCAATCCCTGCATCTGAATTTTCATTACCCACTTAACAAATTCGAGGTCTGTCTAACCAAGGACGCCTCATACATTATGCTAATGATCTAGAGACATGTTAATGATATTTTAGGAGCCTAATTAGTGGAATATATAACTATATGCAATTTGGTAATGGGCTGTGAAGCAGCTGAGAGGGTGGCAGGAGTCTATGAAAAATGCGAAGTGTATGTGTGCGCGTGTGTACATGTGTATGTGTGCGTGCACAAACTTCGGGCCGTTCTGACTCGGTGTGCATTCATGCTTATGTTTAGGTTTTATAGACTCTTCCCTGTATAGTGAACTTTACAGCTCTAACAGACTAAATAAGTCTACTTTGTGAGTGACATTTTTTGTTTTAATCTCAACATTATTGGGATTTATATACTCTTCAGAGCTGTTAAAATGTATTGGAAGGTATAGCTGTTTAGATATGCTCTGCCGTGTACTATGCATTTTGAGATTCATTTGTATATAGGGATCTAGCTGGTAAAGCTGTTATATTTTTAAAGGACAATTACATGTTTTTTGAAGGCAAGAATAGCCTGATAATTGCAGGAACAAGGGCTTTTAGGCGACTGTGAAATAGGACAATGGAGGGCAGTTTTGGGCATTTTGACCCTACTTGGGTAGTGGATAAAACACCTGACATCGACCCATGTGCCACTGTGCTGAAGTGAAAAGTGGGAGATACAAAGCATTGCATTACACATGCAGTGGAAGAATGGTTAAAATCTCCATTCATGTTGTGATAACTAGAGTAGAACCAGATCCTGTTTCTTTCATATAGATAAATGGATTGCACTATAACTCGCTTAAGAAGGCCTGATATGGAAAGGGAAGCCACACACTTCTGTAGGTTCTCCTTTAGCTCATGGAAGGAAAATGTAGAAATAATAAAAACTAAAGGCATGCGCTACCAGAACCAATTTACAGAGGTGGGTGTAGACTTGGACAGAGAGAAAGAAAAAGCACAGTTTACTATGTATGTCTCCATATGAAGTTGTACTTTGTATATGTCTTTTTCAACTCCATCTACCATGTTACCAAATAAAGGCCTGGTTACTTTTTCTCTGCTGAATTTTTTTTAGAATTGCCACTTTTGTCTACAACTATTTGAGCATCACTACTATAGTGTCATATTAATTAGCAAGCCTCAAATGAATTCTTCTCTTTTTAAAGCTCTGTGGTTAGAGAGACAATGCAGTGTAATTGTTATTGTGCTTGTTTCAGAACAGAGGGGACTTTGCACTGCAGCCATGCACTTGCTGTTAAAGTGCAACCTGCCTAATGATTCTAAGCCTATAGCATGGCAGGTTGGGTATCCCTGTTATCAAGGTTTATATCACTGTATGTTATACCATATTTATCCATGTACTAAAGTAACTTGTTAAACATGATAATACAGTTTACATACTTGCCATATAACTTGTATATTTTGCAGCTTTGAGCATTATTTTTTTTTTTAAAAAAAGGTTAATTCTATAAACAATGGTGAATATGTTCACGATTACCCTGATCCACTGTGACCAAAGCACAAATTCTTTATATGCCCATTTCTCCATCCCTTCTTTCCTATTCTCTTTATACTTTGCCTGTCCCCATCCTTTACTGTAACATCAATCTCTTGCTTATTTCTTGTTCTTAGTATTCTGTAATCTTTGTATTCTTTCTTTTCTTCACAGAATGCAGCACTCTCTGGCTTTTCTTCTCTTTTATCTCTTTATCTTCGCTTCCTATTCCATTTATTTTTCATTCTCTTTTTCCCTTTCTGCATTAATTTCATTCCCATCAGCCTCCTTTCCCCTTTTCTTAACTTTCTCTCTCTTCTTTGCTTTTTTTGTCTCCCTCCCCTCCTCTCATCCCTGATGTCCCCCCCCCCCCCTCTGTTGTTCAGTATCAGCGGCTCTTCTCCCTCCAGGCCTTTTATCTGCTGCTTCTTTTTGTTCTTTGTAAAGGAAATGTTAATTTCTTAATCACAGCGTCCCCCCTTTGCTCGTGGTTGCCATGCCAACACCCCAGGAGTAGATTTTGCTAATTCATGGGAGCTTTGTGTTGAGTCCTGAGCCCTCCTGCTGTTTCCATTTGAATATCCCCGTGGTCTGGAGGCAGGAGGTGGGGGGAGCAGTGCAGGAGCGAATCTATAACCGTCACAAATTCGTCTCACTGCGACTTAGTAAAAATGACACAAATTAATATACAGTTTTAAACCAGAGCGAGATTAATGGATCCTTTCAGTGCATCTTAGCTTTACTGTCAGTCGCTGGGTGGCTGGGCCCCAGGTCTAAGAGTCTGTGTCTCCCAGCAGAGAGAGGAAATGGCAGCTGTTTAAAAAGAAAAGGGAGTCAAGGAAAACATATGCAAGCAGGTTATATTTCTTCATACTCTGCAATTCTTAAACGGATAAAATACATATAAATTGTTCTAGCAAAGTGTAGCTTTAATACATATCCAGACACTTGCTGAAATACATGTGCATTTCAGTGTAAAGCATTTTAAACTGGTATTCTGCTTGTTGCACTGGTGTTTGCCTCCTATGCTCATGGGTTATGTGCAGTGTTCTGATTTGAGAATGCAGTGTATGGCATATGGCAGTATGCAGTGTTCTCTGCCCAATGGCTGATGGCAGTATGTAGTGCTCTCTATCTGCTACATTACATTTCACTATATAAAGGTTCACTTGTCACGCTGATTTGGCATGTGCTGATTTTTCCACCCATTAATGTATTCTCTCTGCAAGCCATTGGTGTTGTGTTTCTGATTCCATTGTGTTGTGCAAAGTGCTTTGCTATAAAGCCATTTACCCTGCTCAGATGCACAGTTTTGGTGTTTGGATACATGAGCCCATGGTAATACAATCTTCTTCCTGTTTGTTTAGTGCTATGTGCATTATTCTGATTTTTCTGTAGTGCAGCGTGTTTATCTCACATTCATTTATGGGCCTTTCTCACTATGCTAGCTTTTGGCATTCAGTTGCAGTCCAGTATAAATGGGATGTGAATGCATGGATAGTTGAACTGAAATGCAGATACAGTCTTAATTTACTAACATAGCTGCTAAATAGCAGCTGTGCAGTTACCAGTAGTAACCAATGAAATATTTTTGTATTTTAAACAAGTGCCAGACTTTGCCCGTGCCTGTTGTCATTGTCTCCAACAGAAAACACTTGTATTGTTGGGGCTGTCACAAGCTGAAAAACACTGGTGGATAACACACCCCATCAGCCTTAATTTTCTAACTAATAGTTGCCTAATTACTGAATGGTTACTATGGGTAACTGCAGTAGGGCAGTTTAGCTGCTATGATTAAAGGTGAAGTTTAGTTTCACAAGACTATTTTGAAACCGTACAACACAACTGAGCTTTATCAATAGCTTTTTTATTTTTCTGAAGTTTAGTTTTTAAACCTCTGAGTGCTACCTGCATTATTTAAATATCACCTGAAAAAATATGAATTTGGCAGTTCCACTTGCAGTCTATAGCAGCAAATGGGTTAAAGGAAAGTAAAACTAACTAAGTAAGCTTTATCAGAAAGGTCTATATAAATACACCAGTAAACCCTCAAAGTAATGCTGCTCTGAGTCCTTTGTCAAAAGAAACACTGCATTTCTTTCCTTCTATTGTGTACACATTGGCTTCTGTAGCAAACTTTCTTCTTTCAGCATAAACCTCCAGGGCTTGGCATGAGCATGCTCAGTATACTCCTGTCTCCTCCTCCCCTCCCTGCTGTAATTTGAGCCCAGGGAGAGACTCAGGCAGGGAGTGATGTCACACCAAGCTAATATGGCAGCTTCTATCCTAAACAAACAGAGAGAACTTCTAGAGCTTTAGATATGGTAAAGCATTCTACAGAATAAATATACACTGCCTTGCAAGTATTCACCCCCCTTAGCTTTTTACCTTTTTTGTTACATCCCAACCTCTAATTAATTTTTTTTTTTTTTAACTTTGTATTTATTAAAGCTTGACCGAAAAAAGACATACAATGGAATGCATTTCTCACATGTAAACATATGGTTATGAATAAAGAACTTCTTGACATACATTCACATCCTGAATATTCTCGTTTCTTGTTTTTAAGCAGTGAAATACCGTATAGTCATATTCAAACATGAGAAGAACTATAGTGTGGGGGGGGGAGGAGGATAGGAAGTTTGGTGGTTGAAACGCTATACCTGTCTATGCAGTAAGCCTTCTCAAAATAGCCAGATATTCCACACTTCACCAAATTTGTGTAATCTATTATTCATAAGAGCAGTTAATTTCTCCATTTCAATAGTCCACCACAGTCTATTCCGCATTTCCTGCATCGTTGGGGGGAGTCCTTTCCATTTTTTTGCTATCAAGCCCCTGGCCATTAAACAAAGTTGAACGCATAGCTTGTGTTCGTTAGAAGTCACTTGTTCGGGCTCCCAACCTCTAATTTTAATGTTTCTTAATCTTATTTTATGTGATGGATCTGTACAAAATAGTCTAAGTTGGTGAAGTGAAATGAGAAAAATATATAGAAAAAATTATTAAAAAAATAAATAAACTGAAAATTGGCATGTGCATATGTATCCACCCCTTTGCCATGAAGCCCCTAAAAAAAATCCTGGTGCAACCAGTTACCTTCAAAAGTCACATAATTAGTGAAATGAAGTCCACCTGTGTGCACTATAAATGTCACATGATCTGTCAGTATAAACAAACCTTTTCTGACATGGTACTATAACAATGGTACCACAACAAACCAAGAGAGGGCCGCCCACCAAAACTCACAGACCGGGCAAGGAGGGCATTAATCAGAGGCAGCACAGAGACCAAAATGTAATCCTGAAGAATTTCCACAGCAGAGACTGGAGTATCTGTCCATAGGATCACAATAAGCCGTATACTCCATAGCTGGG